>NC_088645.1:8095793-8113293 GCF_964019385.1 Sycon ciliatum
ATGGCTCACATCACACACGCATTGCATGGCTCACATCACACACGCATTGCATGGCTCACATCACACACGCATTGCATGGCTCACATCACACACGCATTGCATGGCTCACATCACACACGCATTGCATGGCTCACATCACACACGCATTGCATGGCTCACATCACACACGCATTGCATGGCTCACATCACACACGCATTGCATGGCTCACATCACACACGCATTGCATGGCTCACATCACACACGCATTGCATGGCTCACATCACACACGCATTGCATGGCTCACATCACACACGCATTGCATGGCTCACATCACACACAGCGTTGCATGGCTCACATCACACACGCATTGCATGGCTCACATCACACACGCATTGCATGGCTCACATCACACACGCATTGCATGGCTCACATCACACACGCATTGCATGGCTCACATCACACACGCATTGCATGGCTCACATCACACACGCATTGCATGGCTCACATCACACACGCATTGCATGGCTCACATCACACACGCATTGCATGGCTCACATCACACACGCATTGCATGGCTCACATCACACACGCATTGCATGGCTCACATCACACACGCATTGCATGGCTCACATCACACACGCATTGCATGGCTCACATCACACACGCATTGCATGGCTCACATCACACACGCATTGCATGGCTCACATCACACACGCATTGCATGGCTCACATCACACACGCATTGCATGGCTCACATCACACACGCATTGCATGGCTCACATCACACACGCATTGCATGGCTCACATCACACACAGCGTGATGGCCCACTGTAAACGTACAGGCAATGCTGCTGCTCTGAGAGACTTTGTGATCAGACGATAACTGCCGCCGTGAGTGCACTGAAGCGACATTGCCGCACCGCACTGCACCATAAAGACCAGCACACGTCCACACACGCACACAAGCCAGAGCCACCCCCCACTGATCCCCAACCTCCAACCTGCCTTGCTTTTCCGACAGTGGCTACGCTTGACTGCACTGCATATCACAGTGCCGTTTCGGTGTGCACAAGATGACGCCGACGCTCCTGTAATCTCGTCGTGGAGGGTGACGGTGATGCTGCGGACGAGACTAGAGGCGAGACGGGTAGGGAGACACTGGCCGCCGCCATATCCAGAGCATCACCACCAGCATCGGCGATATGCTGTACAGAGCTGCCACCGGCCGATTGGCTGGTTGTGGACATCGTCGCGGAGACCTTGGTTGCCGTGGAGTGTTGCGATGCCATGGAGAGCCTGGACGGTGAGGCAGCGCTGGGCGGCGGTGCCGATCCCCGCTGACCAGCACCACTAGCTTGCTGCTGCTGCTGCTGCTGCTGCTGCTGCTGGCGGTGTTGCCGAGGTCCATGCTCGCGGACCAGATCCTGCACGTCGATCTGCTTGATCCAGTCGAGCGGGTGCACCGGCTGCAGCAGATCCAGCCGCTGGTAGAAGAGCAGGAAGGCGTCGCGCGTCACCAGCTTGTCCTGTTCGGTGGGCACCACCTTGGAGTCGTCGTACGAGTACCAGTGGTTGGTGAGCACACTGCGACACACAGCCATGTAGTGACCGCGGTTCAACTGGCCAACATGATTCACCAGCCCGATCAGCTTGTACTTAGTGGACGGCACGCCGCTGTGGGTTTCAATCGCCTCGATGTTCACGTAGCGAATGGCAGTGGCGCGGACCGACGGCGGCCGATCCATGAAGCGCTGCTGCTGCTTGGTCGAGTGCGGTCTCTTGGGCATGGGCGTGGGAGATGACTTCATGTCGGTGTACGGCTGCATGTCCAGCAGGTCAACGGGGAAGTCCATGAATGTGTCCGCCTTCATGTGGTGTTTGCCAACCTGCGGAAACCGTGCGTGAAAACACATACGCACGCACGCAAGCACACACATACACACACGCCACATTATATCCCAAACATAATGGGAAAAGTAATCTCACGAGGGCATGACACCGAGTGCTGAAAACGCATCATTCAATGGCACTCGCTCTTCGACTTTTCTCACCCTGTCATACACCCACACGCCTAAGTCTGAACATGGGTTTAGTGTTCAAAGCGGTGTGAAAATAGCCCTACTTTGGAGACTTATAAGTCGTATATTCTCTTTGGAGCATGATCCGCTCTTTTGCACAGGAAAGATGGGTCTTTCCTGCTTCTTTTGAGACCAAAATGGTGTAAATCGGAAAATAAATGTGTAAGTTACAGCCTGTTAAAGTTTTCCACGGATAGTTGTTGGTTTTTGACTGTACAGGCGGATAAGGGCTACTTAAAGTACGGCTTATACTCCGGAAACACGGTACTCCATGTGGCATGATATTTGCTGTCTGGGTATTCCATCAAACGTCAGAACGAAATTTTGCCCCACCGTCTGTGCAGAATTACCCTGCCATTGCAAGTAGAGTACTGGACCTGTGGACTTCGTTTACTGTTAGAATCTCTCTGCGTACTTTTGACACCACTACGTCCCTGTAAGCCATTGCTACTTTAGCAAGAAGTCAAGTTCACACATCCGCTTTACCATCGGCTTACAATTGTGTGTAGAAACACAGCCAGCTCGCTACTTACATGTTGGAATCTCTTGACATGGACGATGAGAACTTTGGGTAGTTGTGTGATGGTGAGGCGCTTGACTGAGCCATTGCTAGCCTTGTCACACCTTGGACAGTGCCAAGCATAGTCACCATACAACTGTAGCAAGAGAGAGAAAGAGAAAGAGAAAGAGAAAGAGAGAGAGAGAGAGAGAGAGAGAGAGAGAGAGAGAGAGAGAGAGAGAGAGAGAGAGAGAGAGAGAGAGAGAGAGAGAGAGAGAGAGAGAGAGAGAGAGAGAGAGGAGAAGAGAGGAGAGAGAGAGGAGAGGAGAGGAGAGGAGAGGAGAGGAGAGGAGAGAGCATGAATGAGAGGCACTGTGAGTGCAAAAGCAGCAATACAAAAAAAGATACGACTAAAAACAACTGAGAAATGAACACCATATCTACATCTAGATACAGTGAAAGCCAATGCTTCTCAACCCCATACATCAGCACTGATTAGGTCACGCCGATGCATCATTCTTCTATTCAACAGCAGTGTGCTACGAAACCAACCGACGCCCAAAACTTGTCCGTCAACTTACCTGCTCTGGTTGTGTGTACTTTGCAAGGCAGTCAGACAGAGTGCACCGCGACTGCTTCAGCATGCTATCCTCCACGTCACGTACACTGTCATGAACGTCCGGCATCTCTTCAGCTAACAAACACAGCCTGGACGGTCATGCAAACACACACACACACAGACGTGCACGTGCACACACACGATCATGGTGTCTGCTTGGTTAAAGGTAACATTGGTCCTATGACCGTGTGCATACATGACACTAGTATAGCTGTTGTGCGCGTGGTGGTAGCTGGGGGGGGGGCACACAGGACTGCATACACTTTGTATCTACTAGTCCCTACGTGCATGAGAAATGATGATGATGTAGAGGCTAAACGACAATCTCGCAGCCCCCACAACCTCAGACAAGGAGGACTTGTAAGAAGGAGATGAAGATTCGCGGTTCGCGTGAGACTCGGCTGGAGACGGAATTTTCCGCATCCGCTGGTACACCACAACTCTCAAAGATCAGAAGGACTTGTAAGTTGTTATCAATGTCCAGCTAGGAAAGACCGTCAGTCTACATGAGCCCTATGCCCTGTCATTGGGAAACACTCTCGTTAATATCAGCAGGAGTGCTGTTACCAGTTTAGCAGCATTTGCATGCGCATGTTCTTGTACGCGCATGTACACATGCACACGCACGCACACACACGCACACACACACACACACACACACACACACACACACACACACACACACACACACACACACACACAAAGGCCATCTTACTTGCTTCTCGTCTGTTTCGTCCACTCGGTGATGATGCGAATATGCTTCTGTGGAATATCCGTAGGCAGACTGCGCAGCGCTCTGTACATAGAAAAGAGAGAAGAAGAAAACAAAATAATGTGATTACCGCCTACAAAACAGAATAGTGTCCTTGGGATTCACTGCTAGTGGGACCATTGTTATTAGGCTAGGGCCTGTTTTGGACTTCCCACTCTAAATAAAGAATACAAACAAACAAACAAACAAAACATGAACTCAGCTACATGCACCTCTAACAATTTGGATTTACACTGAAACCTGTCTAAGATGGCCGCTCAAGGGACCTTCAAAACACGGTCTCTGTTACCAGGTGGTCTCCTTATCCAGGGTCATTTGACTGGAAATAGCATTCCACTTGGTGCTGATTTCAGTGGTCTTCTAGAGCAGGTGGTCGCCTTATCCGAGTGGTCGCGTTAAAACATTCGGATATACTGTAAATATACAAAATTTCGGCGCTGCAAAATTTCGGCACTTCACGATTTTTGACATTTCGGCGGCGATTTATTTTCGGCGTGGGGTAGAGGGCATGGTATAGTGCGACAGATGCTGTGAAAAATTTCATCGGCGTTTTAATTTAGGCGTTTTGGATCGGTGCCGAATATAGCCGAAATTAAATAGCTGCCGAAAATTTGTATATTTACAGTACTGAGTAGTCTTGCTAGCATGGCTTTGGTTACCATGAGTACCAACGCCCACACAAGAACAGCACCAGCACTCACACCAGTAGAGTTACTACAAGGCCGTCACAGCCGGGGGGTGGCTAAGGCCGGGGCGGCTGAGGCCGGCTCACTTTTGCGGCCTTTTTTCGAGCACTCTGCAACAAAGCGCGTTGATTGCAGCTCGGCGCAAACGTGGCGATGACGAATCCTTGTCCCCGATCGTAGCGTCTTCTTGGTTTGTTGAAGAATCAAAAAGTCTTTCACTGTACATGTAGCTGCACTGAAATGGCACCAAACGCCCAGAAATGCTTGCAATAGGATTCAATTTTTGACATTTCCCCCCCCCCCCCTTCCATGGCCACCCACCTCCAAAAGTCGGTGTGAGGGGCCTGTACTAACAACAGCACCACCATCAGCAGCACCAGTACCACCACCACGAACAACACCAGCACCACCAGCATCACTACCCACAACACGAACACCAGCACCACCACCAGCAGTACCGTCACCGCCACCAGCACCACCAGCACCACCAGCACCACCGCCAGCACCACCATCACCACCAGCACCACCAGCACCACCGCCACCATCACCACCAGCAGCAACAGCAACAGCAACAACAACAGCAGTAACATCAATATTGATATGAGATCTCTTACACGTCAACCGTTTTGCTGTAAAGTGGTGTGTGGTCTTCAGGTGAGAGATACGACTGCCCAGGATGACCTCCTTGTACTCTCAATCGGAACATCAACGTTGACCGCATCTAGGAACACACACACACACGCACACACACACACACACACACACACACACACACATGCGCACACACGCGCACGCACACACACACACACACACACACACACACACACGGCAAACAGTCGAGTTACGGTTTCACTCAGTTTTCAAAAGCGTGTGGCTCAAACTCATCCAGACTGACACTGATAATGCCACAAAACCGCTAACTAGAGTTCTTCACACAAATTTGTCACCCTAACTTCTTGTTGTCCTGCACGTATGTACAATGTAGTGGGAGACACGGTGAAAAGGAGACAGTACATTCAGCTTCAGCATTGTGTGGCCCATGCAAATATTCCTTGCCACATTTGAGGCCGGAACAGTGCAGGACAGGCGAAACCCAGTCACGGGTTTTACGAAATTAGAACAGGTATACCGAGGAAAATGTGCCTAGAAACAAATCCCAAACCTATAAAATTCAAATTGAAAGTGGGTTTTAGCCCAATTTCGGCCAAAATCGGGTTTTCAAGAGCCAGTGGGACTACACTCACACTAGTACCTTGGTTATCTGAACCACGAAGTGACGGGCACTTTGGGCACCCTTTGGGCAAGTTTCAGTGGAAATATTACTACTCTTTTGTCACTTTTAGTGGGGAAAAATGACGTCACATGTCACATCTATGGTCTTTCCTCAGTAATGTGTATGTGATTGGGAGTTACAGATATTTCAAAGCTACGGCCAGTGCCCGGTCCAGGACTGTCCGGATAAACGAGCGTATTCGGATAAACTGTGAACTGTTGTAGCGTTGCACTCACCTTCTTGGAGATTGGCTTGTCCAGGTAGCGCTGCATGTGCTTGACTATGATGCTGTGAAGATGTACATACTTGATGTCACGGCGTACACGCAGAACCATCGGCGAACCAAATCTACCGACATGAATAGACAGACAGACAAACAGACAAGCAGGCAAGCAAGCAAGCCAACAGGCAGGCAAACAGGCAGACAGACAGACAGACAGACACAGGCAGGCAAGCATGCAGGCAGACAGGAAGGCAGCCAAACACACAACATCAAAGAGCTTTAAAATATTCCAAATGATAACACACCAGTTAGGTCCAGCTATAAAATCCATCCCATATAGCAGTAGGTAGTCGAACCACGAACAAGAATCTCATACTGACAAATCTAAGATTCATCAATATCAACTCTGGCTCCTGTGGTGTGGTTCGGCTACCTACTGATGTACCAGACAAACAGACAGATAAACACACAAACAAACACACACAGACGGATAGACAGACAAACAGACAGACGAACAGACAGACAGACGGTACTCAAACCCCATTGGCAAGAGGGCGGTCACACGACATGCATATACGAGTGCACTTGTACATGCGAGTGCATGGTGTATGCGCCAACTCCGCACTGGTCGGGCCAGCCCGGGTACGATTTGCATGGCAGCATATCACAGCACAGACAAACAATTTTGTTAATGGAATGGGTAACATCACACAAACAAGAAACAAAAGTCTCTGCAACTTCAAACACACACACACATGCACACACACACACACACACACACACACACACACACACACACACACACACACACACACACACACACACACTTGCGTACACACACGTACACACACACGTACACACATACACACACACACACACACACACACTACGGCAACCTCCTTACCTTGCACCCTCGTGTGCCGTGCCCTCCACTAGCAGAACCAGCACCAGCAGTGACTCCTGAATGACCAGCGAGTTACGCACGAACGTTTCGTTGCTACTCGTACTGGCCATTATCGGTCGGCGATACATCGAGTTCGCTTCCATACTAAGCCGGGAGTTGTCACGTAATTCCTTAGGAACGCTGTTGCCATTACCGCCAGCAAGGCCAATGAACTCTGCCATGTTTGCGTCGTTCGAAGGCCGCTTGCGCGCAAAACTCGGCGACCCAGAGCCAGACATGCCACTCACTGTGGACTCCTGTGACATTCGCGGTTGCTGCAGACGCTCGGGGAGGGACGTCTGACTACGCGGCAACACAGGAGGGGCGTGACCATCGTCGATGATGCTGACGCCACCGCCACCAGCGCCACCACCACTGCTGTCCTGTGCGTGCAGAGGTGTGTGCTTGTACACGCCTTTCACGTCCGGAGTGCGAGCATTGTCCCCACGCGCCGAGTTCGCTTGTCCTTGCGCCATGTTCACGTACACCATATCCCCGCGTGCATCCACAGCTGCTGCTGTCGTCGACGATGCGGCCCCCAGCGCAGCATGCGTTCTGCTGGCCATATTCACATACGTACCGTCCAGGGTGGCCGTCGTGGCCGCTATCGTGCTGGTGGCTGCCCCCGGAGTGGTCGCCTGAGACGGTCCCCCGTCGCACAGTGAGCCGATGGCGCTGTCGTTTTCAGCATCGTTTGCACTGCCACCGCCGCCTCCACTCAGCGCGTCGCTCACATCACTTGCCGAGTTTTGCTTGCTGTTCCTCGGCGTACTGCCCTGGACCACTACGGTAACCGGAGGCTCTGGGTTGTCATGGCGATTGTCAGCATTTTGATCTAGAAGCTTATCTCCACGGTGATGGAACTGCGGACTCGCTGCATCGTCCATGGCGCCGTCTAGATCCGGGGCTGTTTCCGAGTGGTCAATCTCGCTCAGCGGTAGGTTGGCGTAGCGCTGTCCTTGCTCCTCGATGGTGAGCTCCGATAGCCACGTGTCTTGTGTGCCGCTGGTACCCGCGGGCAAGTTGGCATAACTGCTCGTGTTGGACACTGGGATCTCTTGCTGCCCGTGCTGACCATGCAAGTGCTGTTCCGTACCGCCACCCTGAGGACTTCCGCCGTGTCTGTGCTGTTGCTGTGTATGACTGTCGTGCGATCGTTGCGACTGGGACCTCCTGGCTGGCGAATTCGCGTATCCATCCGGCGGGGAGAGTAGCTCCTTCGATCGGCCGCCAGTCGTGATGCTGTTCGGGGTGACGAGGTTACTTTCCGAGAACTGACTGCCGCGCCGTCGCTCCTGCTCTTCGGGTGTTGAAGAAAGGAACACTGTGCCGTGTGCGCCGCTGCCGTCCATATCCGTCAGCGACGGGCGGTGTGGTGTGCCACCGCAACTGCTGCCGGAGAAGACGGTGTCGGAACCGCGATGTATGCCTGGACTAGCGTCTGGCTGATCGCTAGCGTGAGTGGCTGTGAGAGAGAGAGGGAAGGGGGGGGGGGAGAAAGAAAGAGCAATAGTGAGATGGGCACACACACACGTGCACATGCGCAGACGTGCGTACAGAACACACACATACACATCATTGACCAAATAATTTTGACGCCCATCGCCGGAGGCGATGATAGTGATGCTACAGCAGAAGCCATAGCAACTTCTGTGCAGAGATTTGTCAGACATGTTCAGTGTTGCCACATCATTCTAGCCAAATATCAGTAGCACGAAAAAATAAAATGCATCATCCGGGGGCTTATTATTATTATTATTATTATTATTTACTATTATTATGATTGTACTGTTATGTCCCCTTGCGGACTAACATACCATTACATTCATGCATTCTAACTGGCACACACAAACACTAGCATTTGGAAGACATTCCTCTTGGTCAGGTAAAGCAACAACAACAACAACAACAACAACAATATGCGAGCATGTGCAATACAGTAACAAACGGTGTAGTAGATATATTATGACTAACTTGCATACACAACACGTACTTACACACGGACATCAGCTGGCTGCTGGTAACTGTGCTTGCGTAGCTGGGCGTCTCAAACGCGAAGATCAACTCTGGCACCGTGTCGACGCTCTCCCCGGGCAGGTGATAGTTACCAAACGAGTGCAGGCGGATACTGCAGAGCAGCACGTGACTGGCCGGGAGGCTGGTGCGCCCGCAGACCTCCTTGAGAACGGAGGTGACAGTCTCGTCGCTCTCCCCGACCTTGGGCACGAGCAGGCCTATCTGCAATGGCCGCCGTGCGTGACTACGGAAGATCACCTGAACTATCACCTGCACGTGCACAGTCACAAACAACGGCAACAAACAGGTGTACTAAAAGTCGACACATATTCGGCCCATTCAAATTTCAGCCTCCCAGGGCTAAAACCCATTTCGGCCGCATCGAATTTTCTGCCTGTACTGCTGCCGCCTGTATACACTGTCACACTGAACCTTGCAAAACAAATTTTCGGCCAAACATGATCAGGCCGAAAATAACCAAGAGTAAATATGCGCCGAATATTTGTTGACTTGCAGTACGTACTGTAGTGTCTTGTATAAGAGCGTCTCTTGTAAAGAAGCCTGTTTTGGATACAAGCCTGATTCCGTTTAAGACCCACTGTCAGCACATAATTATACATGTAAGCCTGGTTTTAGTATTGACATGCATAGACTGAGATATGTGGTTCGAATAGAAGCCTGAATTGAATAGAAGCCTCGCACTGACATCGGATTCTACAGGAAAGGGCATGCCATTGCGGTATACTGTATCTAAAATGTCTACTATATTTCGCTCCACCACACTTGTAAGGAAACTCTGGCCTTTCGGGCATTGAGCACTTTGTGTGCAGAGAGGACACTATCGTGCTGGATTGATACACATATGCACAGATGCAGTTCATTCCCGCAAAAGCTGATTTTCTCGTACAGCAACGATAGCGGACACACACACACACACACACACACACAAACACACGTTCAAGAACACACACACACATCTTTCGCTTACCTTACGAACACCGTGATTTCCAGGCAAGGGGAGCGAGAGGCACATGAATGGATCCGGTGAAGCACTGATATATCCACATGTACACTTGAGCGTCGACATTGACATACCCAAGAAGAGATTCTGTATGTAACTGGTATTCAGTTGTTCACTCTACAGTGAGGAGAGAGAGAGAGAGAGAGAGAGAGAGAGAGAGAGAGAGAGAGAGAGAGAGAGAGAGAGAGAGAGAGAGAGAGAGAGAGAGAGAGAGAGAGAGAGAGAGAGAGAGAGAGAGAGAGAGAGAGAGAGAGAGAGAGAGAGATAGAGAGAGCACCAGAGAAAGTGAATATGAAGAATGTAGAAATGTTTGGAAGGATCAATTACGATGCCCCATGAAACAAACATGTATAGCGCTACATAAATGTACGTAACATCATGCGGCACTCCCGTAGACGCATATTCCACACTCAAACCACGCATATTCTGTACAAAACAGGCGTGTTGAGAAGCCCTATTCTAGCCAATCGAAAGGGGGAGAAATTCCCTGAAACACTGTATTGAGCAGGGAGTGACGTTTTCTAGCAGGTTCGCCCAGTGGAAGCGGGATTCGACATGCTCCTCGTGCGCTTTCGGTAGCTGTCCTGGGCGAGTCCAGTATAAAGTTAGGCAGGAAGCAAGAGCCTCACAAGGGAGCAACCGACTATGTCTACAACTGCAGTAAAACATGTCAAGGCCACCAATCGGAAAAGGCGGCCACCTGTCCAAGAAGACCACTGGCACTGGAACCACGACCAAGGGATGCTATTCCACTCAAATGACCCTGGTTAAGGAGACCACCTGGTTACCAAGAGACCACGTTTTGAAAGTCCCTTGAGCGGTCGTCCTAGACAGGTTTCACTGTACCGCCAAAGTCGCTACTTCTATGTTTGTAAGAATACAAGAAATATCATAACATCAAGTGAGAATTTACACTGTTACGAGAACGATTGTGGGACGGACGAAGTCGAGAACGTACAAGGATTGACGAAGTCGAGAACGAACAAGGATTGACGAAGTCGAGAACGGACAAGGATTGACGAAGTCGAGAACGAACAAGGATTGACGAAGTCGAGAACGTACAAGGATTGACGAAGTCGAGAACGAACAAGGATTGACGAAGTCGAGAACGGACAAGGATTGACGAAGTCGAGAACGGACAAGGATTGACGAAGTCGAGAACGATTGCGGGACGGACGAAGTCGAGAACGGACAAGGATTGACGAAGTCGAGAACGATTGCGGGACGGACGAAGTCGAGAACGGACAAGGATTGACGAAGTCGAGAACGATTGCGGGACGGACGAAGTCGAGAACGGACAAGGATTGAAAATGAAGAGCCTGATGTAAGTCTAGACATTTTCGGTCCATTCAAATGTTCGACCAGTCCCAGGGCTAAAACACATTTCGGCCGCATACAATGTTCGGCCTGTACTGCTGCCACCTGTATGCACTGTCACCCTGAACCTTCCAGAACATAACTTCGGCCGCAACAAATTTTCAGCCAAACATGACCAGGCCGAAATAGCCGAAAAAAATATGCGCCGAATATTTGTTGACTCACAGTACGTGCATACATTATAGCAAAGAAAAGGACCAAGGAACCACAAGTTACACTATAATGTCCACTAACACCACCAGTTACTTGACAATCAGCACCACCTGGTAACAGAGACCACGTTTTGAAGGTCCCTTGAGCGGTCGTCTTAAAGTATGCGCAAAGCAATTCTGCTATACTGAACTATGGCCTTAAGAAACACAGCATTCGCTAATTACAGTCGACGCCACTTATAACAAACTCGCATATAACGAATTGCGTGATAATTATAGTGAACCGTTGTCCATATCCGAGTTCAAACCCACCGTGTACCAGTAAGTGCATTTCTGTTATAACAAACTTCGGCAATAAAGACCTAATTCTCCAGCACTATGGTGTTTGTTATATCAGGAGTGGACTGTATAGTGAAGATGATGCGTCGTCCTACCTTGGCACTGAAGCTCTTGCGTCTCACCATTGACCCGAAGCTAAGCGTAGAGTGACGTTTCGTCTGCTCTCCCTGTGCGGGGCAGGATTGCGGACATAGAGAATGGAGAGAGAGACACACACGTGTGTGTGCACGCACATGCACACACATGCACGTACACATGCACAAACATGCATGCACACACACACACACATACACACAACACATACACACACCATGTACACACACCCACACCCAGACACACACATGTACACACACATGCACATACACACACACATACATCAAATGACATTACGTGCCCATGAGGCAGTAGTATGAATTACCCCAGATAACCCCAGCATATACATTTACACACTTCCCCGTGCAACAGGAACTGATCAAAGCCATTGAACACTGAACACCCTTCCTTACACGCATGATTGCCAGCGCGTCAACAATTTTCCTGCAGATAAGAAGCTTGTACTTGGACTTAAAACTCCCCACCACAAACATGTGCCTATGGTTGAGAAGCAGAGATGGCACAGACCAGGTTCTGTGCTGTCCCGTCAATGGAAGCAATTTCCAAGGGGCAATAATCACCGGAGCAAAATAGTCGAACATTTACGGTGATTTTGAACTTCGTGAGGCGGGGCAAAATTTAATTCTCTCAGTTTCAACCATCAATTAGCCATTGTCAGAGACCAGCCCACCTCTGTCACGGGCCGCCGCTACGGAATGTCACTGAACACATGCACAAACACGTAGCTCTCTCCTCAAGTGTACGGGATGGAGGGGGAGGGGGCAGTAGTGTTGAAATGCCGGCCCAACTGCCAACTCAGTTAGTGTACTTGTCCCCTAAGCAGTTTGTGCCTGCTACAGAAATACTCAGTTGGTCTGTCATGCCAGTGCTGTGCCCCTGGTACAGAAATACTCAGTTAGTCTGTCATAATGCTGTGCAGGCCCTGGTTTGATAGGAGTCAAAGCAGAGTGGTTAGTGGCGGAGAGCGGGCGATAAGCTGAGTTCGCAGCAGGTGCCCATCCACATTCTGAGTGCAGCAGATAAACACCGTCGCTCTTCTACGTTCTGCACGTTTGGCCACAGTATGCATGAGAGCAGGTTTGGCCACAGCGTGCAAGAGAGCAGGTTTTACCACAGCATGCAGGACAGTGCTGGAAACACACTGGGGCTGGCGGAAACTAACATTTAAAAAACTTTATCTTGACATTACAAGTGCAACTATCCTGCGGCTGGATCTCGACAATCTGCTCGTACGCTCCCAGCTAAAACCTGCTGGTGGCGCTGGTGCAGTGGTGCTGCTGTTGTGAGCTGAACAAGAGAGGGCAATTAACCCACATGGCAGTGTAACTCGTCAGCTACATCCTCTTTGTGCGTCAGTGAAAGCAGCACACAACACGTGCTGCTTCTGCTTCTACTGCTGCATTGCCTGGCGTTAACTCTCCTGCAGGTACTTGACAGAGCTCCCTACTTGACAACTTCCCCGTGTACAAAGCCAGAATATCTGAGTGCCTGCCTGAATCTACGCCTTTGTTCCCCAATGATAATGCCCTGCCGCACTGCTGCACACTTGGTGTCAAGCTTGATACTTGTACCAATATCACAGGGATGGTGATGACAAGGTAAAGCAGTTCGCACATCCCTCGCGTTATAACTAGCAGTATAATTGTGTTCAGAAACGAAAGCAGCCTGTGGAGCTTGGCGTGTGCCAGGGAGCAACCATGCTAGGTTCTACCCTGCATTGGTAACTGGTACCACTCACTACCAGTGCTGGAAAATGCAGCAGCTACTACTACTACTACTAGTACTTGGAGACTGAGAGATTTTGGGGCAAGTGCACCAATAGCAATGATATGTGGGACATCATCACTACTACAATACTAGCAATGCCAATGCCAGGGTGTAGTTGATACTGGCAATGCCAATGCCAGGGTGTAGTTGTTACTAGCAATGCCAATGCCAGGGTGTAGTTGGCACGCCTGTGTGTACTACATGTACTAGGTACACACATGGTTGTTGTGTGCACATACCTTGCTCTAGAAATAATACGCAGTTGTACGCAATTAAATTCACGCAATTTCTTTTTGTCGGCATTCCCGCGGCTGCCGTGCACGTCGTGTACCCACTAACTCTCGCCTGGCACGACATGAATCTCTTTCAAACTCTTCCCTTGCCCAAGGTATTGCTACTGCCCTGGTACAGGAGGAAGCCATTTTCATTATGCTCTTTTGGACCAGGGCTCGGGCATTCTGCTTGGTGTGGTAATAATAATTATTTGGAGCTGAAAATAATAATAAATTTTATTATTATTTTCAGCTCCACATAATTAATCACTCACATATGTATGTACACACCCACTGGAGCGGAACAAATAGTTGCAAGAAGTGGAAGACCATCAATAACACAAGCGTAATAGTATCCATTCCCAGAGCGTACAGGGCTTTGGCACCTTTGGCACAAATACCGCCACAACGCCAAGTCCATTCAATGAAGCAAAGAAATAAACCAAGGTCTCACGCCGTGCCTCACGTGCGTGTGCATGTGTGTGCGTGGCAAACCGATTTCATTCTTTTTCAGCACAAAGTCTTACCTGCAAATCTCCATCCATCGTGTTCAGCAGCCAAGTGAGAAACTCGTGCGCGTCTTGCTGCGTCTGCAGGCGATAGCGATCGTTGGCGAAACCAACAGTCTGACAGAAACTTTGCGACACGTTCGATTCGTATTGGTTACTCCACATCGCCTTCAGCAGCAGTGCTAAACGGTCGGTAACCGCTCCGGGTCGTAGCTGTCCGCTGGCGCTTTGGCTCTCCTTCGACGCTGCCACAGCCGAGCCCGCCTTTGAGTGGCGACGAAGTTTTTGCTGGTGTAGCTGGGTGCGCTTCGTGCGCGATAGTTTGTAAGAGTCGAGCGTGAAATAGCGACATAGCGGCTCTGTGTTGCTGAGACACTGCACGACGGCGTTCATGAAACAGGTATTGCCGTGATTTGCAATGCCCACCAAGCCTGGGGCCTGCGGTATGCGAGCGCGAGACGACGACGGCGATTGGGTCGACGACAGCGACATAGTGTCGGCTGACATAGCGTCCATGTCGACCACTCGGGAGCTGGAGGTCGGTGACGAAGGAAACTGGTCCGCTCTCGGCGAGCTCAAACCGTGCTGAGAGCTCACTGTGCTGCTCGAAGAGGACAGCACAGATCCTCTCGGACTGCTTTTTCGTCCACCGCTAGCAGCAATAGCATTAGCGCTCGATGCAGTGGTAGGAAAGGTACCTGACATCGTTGTTGCACGCTGCCTCATAGGAGAATACTGCGCTGCGCCGGTTGCCGGCCAATCTGCAGTAGAGCCATCACCACCACTATCACCAGTACTACTACTAGCGCGCACGCTGGAGTCGTCAGCTGATGATGCGAACATTTTGCTACTGCTACGCGTAGATCTACCGCGTAGGAGTACCGAGCCCGCTTTCTTCAAGCGTCGGAAACTTGACCGACGAGTGGACGATCTTCCCGATATGGCCTCCCCGCCGTCGTCATGTAGCGGCGGACGGGAAACGTAGCGCTCCGAGGATGGTGTTAGGCTAGCTGATCGACCGTTAGTACCACTCTGATCCACAGCTTGCTGGCATGACGGTGGGGCACTCTCAGGTCGATTCTGCAACTCCTGCGCCGCATCGTTAGTAGTCGACGAGGACGACGAAGATGACGACGAAAACGGACCACAAATAGGTGGCGGCGGCGTGCAAGCTCGCTCGTCACCTCGGGGCTGTCCGTAAGCTACTCCGTTGGCGGGCCCTGCCGGAGTCCGGTGTGGTTGTGCCGGCGTAGAGACAGGCATGCCGCGACACAGGGCGAGTGCAAAGCTCGTCAAAGACACGGCAGAAACTCAAACCGGATCCCTCATTTGATCAGACTACCATGGACTACAGCCTGTCTCAAAAAGCCAGTCAACACGTTGTCTTGCTGTTGCTCTACTTGTTGATTCAGCGATCCTGAGCTGAGCGATCGGACTGGCTGTACTGTGACGCTCCAATGTAGTGCGATCAGAACGCATGCGTCACGCGTTGTAGTGGCCCACCGGATCTCGGAGTTGATCGCGAGCTAGCCCCCGAAGGCCGTATGCAAGCAAGCAAACAGACTCGAAAAATCGCTTTTTCTTGCAAACTGACTTTCTCCTTCTCCTACTTCTGCTGCGACTTCGAGTCCGAGCAGCTTCGCATGCAGCGTTGCACTTCGGTCCTCGCGCGATCGAGTTGAATGAAACTTGAAAGACACAAAAGGAATATAAGCTTACAATGACCATGATCTATGTAGATGTACATGTAGCGCATATCACTGTTCTGTGAGTGTGTGTCACTGAGCTGCCCGAGGGCCGAGCTGAGTGCATGCAAGCATTGAATTATTTTTATTTGTACGTAGATCTACGTGTATCATCATGATCATAGCAGAAGCAGAATGAAGCAGTCAGAATCTGACTACAAAGTGTGGAATAGACGTCATACTGTAATCAGTTTCATGCACGTGTGTCGTGTGCAGAGCGCAATCTTGCCTGCTACATGCATGCCATCATCACCATGATCACGATCACGTCAGCTCAGGTCCAAAAATTATAAGAAAATACATATCTTCGTGCTTCGCTGATGAGTCCACAAACTGTGACAAAGCCAAAGGACGAAACAGTTCCGTCACGTCCGCAGACAATGAGATTGAGTAAGAAAAGTATAATTATTGTCGACACAGTATAGTACATGTCAGCTCAGACTGTAAAAACTAAAAAGGCCTGCGTTCCGGATGTGCCTGCACCAAGCCAGGGCAGGGGTAGGCATTTTAGAATGAATTATTCTTACTACTCCCACGGCCACGTCAGAACCCCCCGAGAGGTAAAACTCACGTCACGGCTCCCTGCCGACATGTACTTCACAGTCATAACGATTCATAATACATGTAATTATACTGGTGCATTGTATTACATGACATTGTACTTCGAAGTACATAATTCAAAAACATGTACAGACAGTCGAACAACATCATAATGATTGATTTTACTTTTTTAAAGACGAACAGCGTGAGGGACCGATGCGGCGATGGTATTTGTTCGCACCAGCCGGAGGTTTCTTATACAATGTAGTACAATCGTGACGTCATAGTACATGGTAGTAGACAAACCTTGTTTTAGTTCACACTTGTTGTTGGTTTGACAGCATGTAACAAGGTGGAGGACGCCGTGTTCGGAAACTACCAACCGTGGATGGTTGTAGAAAGGTGACTGTTTCCGAGCAAGGTGTCCTCCACCTTGTTTCATGCTGTCAGACTAACACCAATGACTAGTCATGTAATTATGTGGTACATGTAGCTGGGCATCTCCATATCAATATTGACAACGCCTGCATGGAGCCCACACTCACATACACTGGATATGGATGTCAATCCCCACA
>NC_088645.1:8115793-8293293 GCF_964019385.1 Sycon ciliatum
AGAGAGAGAGAGAGAGAGAGAGAGAGAGAGAGAGAGAGAGAGAGAGAGAGAGAGAGAGAGAGAGAGAGAGAGAGAGAGAGAGAGAGAGAGAGAGAGAGAGAGAGAGAGAGAGAGAGAGAGAGAGAGAGAGAGAGAGAGAGAGAGAGAGAGAGAGAGAGAGAGAGAGAGAGAGAGAGAGAGAGAGAGAGAGAGAGAGAGAGAGAGAGAGAGAGAGAGAGAGAGAGAGAGAGAGAGAGAGAGAGAGAGAGAGAGAGAGAGAGAGAGAGAGAGAGAGAGATGAGCGAGAGAGAGAGAGAGAGAGAGAGAGAGGAGAGAGAGAGAGAGAGAGAGAGAAAGGGGAGAGTGAAATTCAGACTCAGAGGAAAGCTACCAGCATGTACCAGTATGTATTGTTCCGACGCTGAGTTTAACGTCACACATTCACAGGCAATAGATGGCTCCAAAACAGGCAGCCTAAGCTGCATAAGAAGGAGGGAGCGAGGCGAGAACGCAGTATACCTGTACATTGTGCATGTCGATAACAGTGCAAACACGCACACCGTGGAGATCACCAACAGGTACGCATGTGTTTTTAAAAGGTGTAATTATGATTACGCATAGGTAACGCTAAACGTGGCTTTGGTTCGCGTCATTCTCAATGCAGCAGAATGGTACATTATTGTACAATGTATAGCACTTTCTCGCCATGGCTCATGATGGCTGGCTATTCTCCCATCTCTTGATAGGTGATAGATTACAGTAGTCTAGCCTAGTTTGGGTACTGCCAATTGAGCCTACATGTACTTCTTTCTTGCCACCTTCTTTTCCTCGCCCTCCTGAAATATAGAAAAGAAAAAAGGACCAAGGAACTACAAGTTACGCTATACTGTCCACTAACACCACCAGCTACTAAACAATCAGCTCATGCGATAACATTGCACGACACTGACCGACGGTACTCGTACTGACGTTCTACAACTAACTGGCTATCAGCTCTAGCACGTCTTGGATGCGCACTCCAACAGCCTTCCAACTTGGAAGGTTCTATAAGTGTAAGTAAGTTATAGAAATGTCATAAGCTGGTGGTGTTAGTGGACATTATAGCGTAACTTGTAGTTCCTTGGTCCTTTTTTCTTTTCTATAAATTAATCCTTGGCTCGCCATCCAAGTCTACTCAGGCCTGAAATATGTTGGCTTTATCACCTCTACCCCTTTGTCAGATCTCTCCGGTATACAGCCTTACAGGTACAGTGTACAGTATACATAATTATACTTAAACTAAGTCTTGGTTATGCTGTGTGATGAGTGTTTTTTCCTTCAAAAACGAACCTCTGAGTCGCTTGAACGACAAAGAAGGGCTTGGTTGCACTGTTGATGTTTGACAATAATAATTATTGTATTACTGGCGCTGTCCACAGGATATAGAACATTATACACAGCCTGTGGATTATAGACATCTGTGCCTTTCCGACGATCTACAAAGTACAAATTTAATGTATGTCATTGTCCTTGTCCTTGTACTTGTACATGGTATGCAAGTCAGTGTGTTGTGACTGTGAGTGTGCTAACAAATGCACTACACAAACTGTATGCCCCTTTTGACCCCCTCTGATTAATATTATTTACACTCGTGCGTGCCATCGATCTTCTGCCCTCATGACATTGACATGGTACCATGATGATTCATGGTCGTCGGTGCAGCCGGCCGGCCGGTGCTGGTGCCGGCGTGTGCTGTGTGTGTGCTGTGTGTGCTGTGTACATGTGTGTGCTGGCTGAACTCAGAACACTGCCAATGAGTGGCATTATCGACTATCGTACGTAAATGTATTGTATGTGCTGGCTCGGACCACTGCGATATTGGGTGTTTGGCTCAAGCCACTATGATGTGTGTGTATGCTGGATGGTGGCAGCTTCGCCAGAACTCAGAAGTGGCCGGTCTCAGTATTGAGTGAAGAGTCATGGCTAGTGAAGTCATTGCTTCTAGATCATGTGCAATCATGTACTGTCGATGTGATTAAATGAAGCCCTCCAGCGGCAATGATGCGTGAACCACAAAGGTACGAACTACCATAGCTATACATTGTACATGTACATGTACAGTAGGTAAGGCCAAAGTGAATCATGGGTATTGTGGGTCCCATCACCATCACCTACATCATGTACATGTACCGGTACGTACGTGTATGTCTATGAGTATGACACCCTGCTTCACCCTCACTGGAAGGGTGGGCCTCACCGCGACTGTATCATGCCAGCGCATGCCTTGTATGGTATACATGTATACAGGCACGTACATGTTGTTGGTTTGACAGCATGAAACAAGGTGGAGGACACCGTGTTCGGAAACAGTGACCTTTCTACAACCGTTCACACGGTTGGTGGGGTGGATGGTTGTAGACCGGGAGTAGTTGGTACTGTACTACTCCCTGGTTCTAGAAAGGTCACTGTTTCTGAACACGGTGTCCTCCACCTTGTTTCATGCTGTCAAACCAACAACAATACAATGTACATGTGTGAAGTAAAACAAGGTTTATCTAATAGTGATACCAGTCATGTACACGCACACGCAGCGTGAATCCGCATGAAACCCCTTGACCGTGTACGGGCAGGAACACCGCACAGATAATTACAATTCATTGTATTCATACAATGATGTGCACAACAGCACGCCGCGTCTTTCTATCTTGTGTAGGAACTGAAAGTACTGCACCCTCTGACATACAAGTACATGTACATGTAGTCTGGTTTTTTTTTTTTTTTTTTTTTACTATGTTCACATTCCCATAGGGTTAAAGTTAAAGGCCTACTAATAAAGGGAGCTTAATATGCAGTCATTCATATTAAAGGGGAAGTATACCCTAAAATCAAATTTTCACCAGTTGTAGTCTTCGGGGTGCTGAGTCGAATGGTCTTGGTCCGAGGAAGCTGCGACGCTCCCTTCCTACTTGAATCCCAATCGAACTCGCGCACTTCCACCGAAACTGGGTGACTGCGCCCTACTAGATGGGGATTTGTATGCAAAATGTCACTAAAAGCGCCATTTCGTTCTTATAAAAGCACGGATGACCGCGATTGGCCCATATATTGTAGTCTTTTGGACGCTGAGTCAATTGGTTTTGGTCCGAAAAGGCTGCGATGCAGCGTTCCTCCTTTATTCCCAATCGAACATGGTTGAAGAAGCGGTCACGTGGTCCTGGGTGCCCAAATCACCTGGTCACCACGCCAGCAGGTGACAACTTTCACACCAAGGTTCAACTCGAGTTCAACTCGAGTGACAGGACTGCACCCAAAAAAGGTCAAACAGGCTAGTAAGTTGTACCCTGCAGGCACGGTGACCAGGTGACTGGTGTACGCAGGAGCACGTGACCGCTTCTTCAACCATGTTCGATTGGGAATAAAGGAGGAACGCCGCATCGCAGCCTTTTCGGACCAAAACCAGTCGACTCGGCGTCCAAAAGACTACAACATATGGGCCAATCGCGGTCATCCGTGCTTTTATAAGAACGAAATGGCGCTTTTAGTGACATTTTGCATACAAATCCCCATCTAGTAGGGCGCAGTCACCCAGTTTCGGTGGAAGTGCGCGAGTTCGATTGGGATTCAAGTAGGAAGGGAGCGTCTCAGCTTCCTCGGACCAAGACCATTCGACTCAGCACCCCAAAGACTACAACTGGTGAAAATTTGATTTTAGGGTATACTTCCCCTTTAATTATTTTCATGTACATGTAGTCATGTACATGTACATGTATCTGTATCTGTATCTGTATAATATTAATGGTACGAGCAACAACACTCATGTCCTATGATTCAAGTTCCTTTTCATCCCCCCCCCCCCCCCCCCTTTGGAACCCCACAGATCAAATGACACAAAGACATAAAATGTACATGTACTTGTAGGTAACTGCACTCTTACCGAGTCGATGAACGTTTCGTGACCACAAACTCAAAGCATAACTACTGTGGTTCTACCGTAACGCGGCACCGATTGTGACCATATTTGGCTCATTGGTTGGAATGCTCTGCGCAGGAGTATAACAGTGAGCCCAAAGTCATACCTAGTCCTAGTGATATGAGCGACAACAGTAATGTAATTTTGTAATCTTTATTGCTAAAAGGATTCCCCAAAGGCTTTCGCCTATCGAGGGGGTTGCCAAACTTTCCACAATGCCATAGCTGTAAAAAAGTGATGAGCAATAGGTGAGCAAAGAAAGAGATAAAGAAATAGTTTAGAGCAGAGCTCTGCGCTTGAACATGATGGTAAGCGTGGATAGTAAATGATGAAAGGTGTGCCACTGATACTTCGAAGTACATGTGAGACTTCCTAGTAGCCTGGTTGTGTTTGTCAACACAATTCACGGTATAGCTGGTTGTAATGATTATGTGGACGTGCGACCTTTGGCTTTAGATGTGGATTTAGGGAGTCAGCTCGCGCTGTCCGCATCTCATACTGCCGATATTGTACAAGTAGTTCATTGGTTTGGCTTGGGAGTCTATCATGGATTGTCCAGTGCTCATTCATACAAGCCGACGACGTACAAAATTGGAATTTCATTATAGTCCTCTGGATTCACTCACCGGAACGAAGTGGACATGGTCACACACTCACAGCAGAGAATACAATCATGATGAGAGTATGTACATGTAGTGGGTGCAACAGGCACAGATCGATCTGCTGTCTGCTGGTCCGACCTCAACAGGCTTGGAGCTACAGACTGTATAGTATTGATTGCCACGCCTTTAGTTTGTAGCTGGTGTGTCTCTTTGTTGTCAGACGTCTCAATCTGCACGATCTGTCCCAGATCTCCTCGGCCTCTCAACTCTCACGAAGCCGTGAAGCTCTCTTGACTCTTGTCTTACCATGTACCAGCATGGTACAGCAGGTTTATTGTAACAATCATATGGGTTGTCCGGTTTCGCTGCGCTTTCCGGCTCTCGGCTCGCCGCCCGGCTGGTCTATACGTACACGCCCGGTCAATGCACAGGCACAAGTGAACCTGCAGAGATGGAACAATGCAGCATGCATGCTTCAAGCCTTCAACTCTCCTTGGCATGTACATGTACATGTATGACTAGGGCCAAGCCGGATGAACGGGCAAATGACAACGGAGGAAAAGAAATGCAGAGGAAAGGAATAACCAGAGCATGTGAGTGTATTCGTAAAGGAGCACAGTACGGGCAAGAGACATTAGAGACCGTTGAAACTGATATCTCGAAGAGGTTACTGTATGAAGGCACAGTCACATAGAAGATACATGTCACACGATACCGTCTGAACTAAACAAGGGGAAGGGGAGACTGATGGGGAAGAAATGGCGAAGGGGAAGACCATGTCAGGTTACATAACTCAAGAGTGGATGCTGGTATCCTACATGTATGCACCCTTGCTTCTTGCTGGAAGTTGCTCTGGTTTTCGGCATTGAACACTCTACAGACTGCAGGCTAGAACCTGGAACCCCTCTGTTTGCATCGGAAATGCCACCATATTCCATGTGACGCTTGCGCCCAGGGAGTCGTAAAATACCGGTATTTTACGACTCCCCGCCATGCTTGTGTCGATTTCTGTGGTCACTCATCGCCCGCACAATGCCAGGCGTTGCTCCGCACCTCGAGCAGCTGGAGTCCACCATCTCCGAGTCCGTGAGTCGTTCATTCCTGCTCTTCTTGGTCGAGTCCTCAGCCCGGAGGGACGGAACGCCAAGTCCTCAGCCCGGAGAGACGGAACGCCAAGTCCTCGCGCTCCCATGCCTCTACGGAGGCATGGGGATTGTCTCCCCAGTATCCCTAGTGAACCAGTTTCCTTCCTCCCTTACCAGCACCGAGAGCTTGGTTCAGTGCATTTTGAGCCAGGATACGCTGCCACAGGGGGAGGTGGACAACACCAGGGCAGCCAAAGCCAAAGCCGGGGCAGACGCCAGGAAGACGGAGCAGTGTCACGCCAAGGAGTTGTGCGATGGCGTGGATGGAGGGAGACCTGCAGAGGTCTATGGATCTTGCGGCTGAAAAAAAGGTGCGTCGAACTGGCTCACCTGTCGGCCACTTTTAAAACTGAGCTTCATGGGCTCTCTCGAGTCTCTACACAAGGACACGTTTCGAGATGCAGCTGTCTGCCTCCGCTGCGGGTGGACTCCGCCCCACCTCCCAAAAGAGCTGTGCCTGTGGAGCGGCCTTCACTGTCCCGTACGCTCTGTCTTGCCCAGCAGGTGGCTACTGATATCCGTCTCGGTGGCACAACGAGTTGCGGGACCTGACTGCTAATTGCTATGATGATACACTGTATCATGAGCTGCTGTCTGCTGATGTGTGCATGGTATACATGCGCACATCAGCAGACAGCAGCATGATACAGTGTATCAGCATTCATTGATCAATGTTGTTAGGTGTTATGCCTGTTTTAATTTCCACACCTCCAGCGGTTATCTGGTGAGAGTTTTTATCACCGGACTGCTATCCGCGAGGATGGTGTCAGGTTGGATGTTGCTGCCAGCGGGGTATGGGGTGGCCGGTTTGAGCGAGCTTTCTGTGATATTCGGGTGTTCAACCCTCATGCTCGCTGGAACTCGGTCCACTCCATCCCCACCGGTGCACCGCATGCCGCATGCGCAAAACATGAGCGTGAGAGGCATCCGCATTATGAGCAGCGTGTTTGCGAGGCGGAGCGTGCCACCTTCGTTCCCCTCGTGTTCAGTGCCACAGGAGGCCAACAAGGCAAGGCGGCAACTGCTCTCTACAACTAACTTGCGGCTTGGACTGATCATCAGTTACCAGAAGAACGCGGCGGAGCCTTACACTATGGCATGGATTAGAATCCGATGCAGGTTGGGGTTCGCCCTTCTTCGCTCGGCCATTATCATGATTATGGCCCTCCGAGGACACCGGTCCGGACGGACCGGAGCAGAGTTGTCAGTTGAAGTCGCTCAACCCTCACATCGACTCAACTACAATGACTGTGTACATTGTAATATACAGTGGCTGCTGAATGCAATTAAAATTATTATTTTGCTTTTAATTTTGTGAACAGCTGCGCATGTGCGTAGTGCTCAGACGAACATGGTCATTTCTGTCGTCCAGGAGAAGAAAATGGCGCCTAGCGCATCGTACTCCATCAGATCAGGCTCCTTGGACACCGCGGTACCGCGTGGGCACGCCAAAAACATGGTACGATAAAAAAAAGAGCATGAACAAACAACCATTGTCTGTTGTGCCTTTCGTGATTTAGCACATGGCCAAGGGAATGTGTTACTTCTCAGACTACATGCGCATCTGTTTTGATCAGTATCCAATTCGCGAACAGTTTGTCCTCCAACTACTTGAAGTAGTTAGCCCTGGCAGTTTTTCCAGTTTCCAAAGTCTGTAATTTTTTGTCTAGCTTTCAAAACAGCTGCAGTACGTTCGGTGTGCATTTGATGACTGCTCCAGTGTTGTTGCTTCATCACGCCTCGAAACCGCTGAGACACGCAGTCATTCGTATATCTCCAGGGAACGCAGACGTATCTCATCGCTGGTCGTCATCCGTCCCTTCTGTTAGGACGAGGATGTTCTTTCCAGCCGCTGAACGTAACAAAAAGGCGATCGTGGATGTGCTTGACGGACACTTGGACAGAAATGGACGGTTTGCAGCTCTGGAGACGGCGTCAGGCAGTGGACAGCACATAGCTGCCTTTGCAGAGCACTTTCCCAACGCAGAATGGCAACCGTCAGAAGTGGAGGAACGATGCATTGATAGGTGAGACAGATTAATTTTCATGGAGTGGGTGTGAGGAATTGTGCGTTTGCGATACTGAGAAACTATTAAAACTGGCTTCAGAGAGCACCAAAGAATGGTCCCAGCCAGCCTATCATGATCTACGAACTCAGGTAGCCTTTGACCCCGGCACATTCAACCAATTCTGCCGAGGGAGCCCAAGGGGAAGTTGTCATACAAACCACACGATCCCTTGAGACCAAGTTTGTTGCTCGACTAGATCTTGCCTGTACAAGCATATGCGTAATGCACGAGGCGGAGCCCACATGCCTTCGTGCACGTGTTTCGAAATTCCAGAAAAGATATTTGACACATGTGTATGAACAGGCGCGTACGCATGGTCACCTCTGGGGGGGGGGGTTCCAACCGAATCACAAACAATTTAAAGCCCAAGGCAATTTTCAAAATTCTGCATTTTTTGTGTTCCTTGTATCATCTTCACACTGTCAGTTCTACTTGCTCAATCTCCATAATCTTGGGCTTCCTCAAAGTGTAATTGAGAGGTATCCGGGAGAGGAAGAGGATGAGGTCAACCATGATAGCCCCGACACTGTACACATGGTACATATACATGTAACCAGCGCTAGAGTGCAGCGACGGTTCGAAATATGCTCCAAAGGCCCAAACGCGTCCTGCTGTTTTCGTCGATCGCAGAGTTTCGATTTTTTCGCAGTGTACTCTTCAGAGTATCACAAGTGAAACCCCGTGCAAATTTGAGCAAGTCAGGGTGACAAAAAGTCTCAAATTCTTGATACTCAAGTCGCACTGCGCGCTTTTGAAATTGCCGAGATCGCAGGTCAACTTGCGAATGATTTATCTCAAGAACCATTGCTCGCAGCGCTTCGCGAATTGTTTCTACCCACAGCTGAGAGTTTTCTATTCGACCTGGATATTTGGGTTGTTGGATTTGAGCGAGATTTGACTGAGTTACGATCTGTTGAAGTTTTGCATTCTTGTCAGATCGATCGCGCGCCCTACCAAAAATGCCCAAAAACATTGCTCGTCTGGACCATTTGGGGGGTGTTTCCGGGCAACGCCCCCCCCCCCCCCCGCGTACGCACCTGATGAAGGAAGGTCAGCATGTCCGCGGGCGCACCAACACATGCACGGAGAATCCGCGCTCTCGCCGCTGTGACAAATTCCGCGAATTTCGACCTTCGTTGCAAATCCTGAAGCTTTCACAACATCGTTGCTTACAGTACGGGGATAAAATGTAGAGCTTGAAGAATGAAGAATCGAAAGTTGTCTTATTGCGCCAAAGAGTCTATAGTGGCTGGTTGTGTGCTGCAGTTTAAAAAACCCTATCTGTTAGAAGACTCGGATGGAGAGCCAAGGAGAAAAGAATAAGAAGAAAAAATAACCAAAGAACTACAAGCTGGAAGGCTGCTGGAGTGCACATCCAAGACGTGCTAGAGCTGATTTGCAGTTAGGTGTAGAACGTCACGTACCGTCGGTCAGTGTCGTGCAATGTTATAGCATGAGCTGATTGTCAAGTAACTGGTGGTGTTAGTGGACATTATTGCGTAACTTGTAGTTCCTTGGTTCTTTTTTCTTTATATTTTTACTGCAAAGTTCCGTGTGGGCAGAAAACTGCTCTGCCCAAATACCGTATTTCCTCGAATATAAGTCGCACCTATTTACACTAAAATTCAAGGGTAAAAAAGGGGATGCGACTTGCAATCGAGCATGACTTGCTACTGAAATCAATATATCAAAACAATATTGCTCAAACCTGAAAATGGGGGTGCGACTTATATTCGAGTGCGACTTATAAGGCCATCATTTTTTATATCTTTGTTTCGCGTCGTCCGCACGCATACGTTTTGATTTTTTTCGGAAAAAAATAAAAAAATCAATCATGCACTGTTTAGTGTACGATCGTGCGAGTCATCGGTGTTGACTGGTTGCATACGGCGAAACTGGGATTCAGAAATGGCCTCGAGGCCAGCGTTGGTAAATCGTTTGTTCGGCATCTGCGAGCAGTATTCTATGAGCTTACAACAGACCGCATCGATCGCCTCAAGCTGAGAGGATGCGTCGTTCCGGAGCTCTTTGCACCGCTGCTGAAGGCTGAGTACAATAATCCAGCGAAGCAAGGGCACCAACCTTTGCCTCCTCTGTCCAAAGTGATGCAGATTTTGTGCTTGGATGTACGATTTTTCTTTCGGATGTACACCATGCACGAGCCATTGAGTATTGTGCTATGTACAGTTCTATACACCTCTGATGAGCCTTTTTATTATTTTGCAACTTTTTTATTTTTTCCACCTCTCGCATATGATTCTGGAAGTTGAACTGACGCGAAACATAGATATAAAAAATGATGGCCTAATCAGGGAAATACGGTATGCTGAAGTTCTGTGTAGCTCAGGAATTGCGATTAAACGGCGAAAAGGTGAAAGATTTCACACTGAATGTGTCAATGTTTTCGAGCTGGGCGTAGCGCTGGCTACTTTGCAGCTAAGGAGATCGGGCATGCTGGAATGATGACCGCTTATGTGATGTGCTGTTTTGTGCGTAGAGGTGTATGGGTGTGCGCGGTTCCCCAGTCTGAGCGGGTTCTATTCTGGCGTGGCTATGTTCGTATTTCCATGGGGTTTTCTTTCTTTTCATGTGAATCAGCGTGGCTGACCTTTTTGAGGTACAGTGAGACCTGTCTAAGACGACCGCTCAAGGGACCTTCGAAACCTGGTCTCTGTTACCAGGTGATCTCCTTATCCAGGGTCATTTGACTGGAGATAGCATTCATTGGTGCTGATTTCAGTGGTCTTCTAGAACAGGTGGTCGCCTTATCCGAGTGGTCACCTTATCCGAGTGGTCACCTTGTCCGAGTGATCGCCTTGTCCGAGTGATCGCCTTGACATGTTTTACTGTAGTTGATTAGGTGTGGTTGGTTGGGTAGTTGACTGGGTCTGATTCGTAACTGAAACAAGGCAACTGTTGCCTCCGTTGGTACATGGGCCTGACTACATATGTGCGCGTGAGATGTGAAGTGAACAAAGCCTAGTCTGTTTGGAAAGTGAGCCCGAGAGTCGAACTTGTCAGGCTTGGTTCAAATTTTGGCGCTCAACCCAAGAAAAGCTATCATTCTTATCGCACGAGATTATGCTGTTTTGGCGGTAGGACGTTGGCATAAAACTGCTCTTTTTTCGGCCTGCATAGGATCATTGTTTCATTCGTACATGTACCTGACGGTGGCAATATTGCCGAAACGTATGTAAAAGCATTGTTTCGGTTTGCAGTGCTTTGGGAATGGGTGTGTCCACCCGACTACTTTCTACAACCCAGAATGGTCAGGCTAATTATTAGTTTGAGTCGTGAATCTCCATCTCCACGAATTGGGCTGCCCCTTTGAGGCTCGAACAATCGAATTGAATCGTTTGAGTGATGGAAGTGTGTCATGTTCAAACCATTGTAACTTTGTCAAGTATTCACCGAACATATCATTCAGAGCAAGGGTGCACTGCTCTAACTCTTAGATTGAAGTATGTAAGGAAGGCAAGTACTCTAATTTCAGAAATTTTCGGTGCTCAATGTTTTCGGTATGAGGGCAACAGGCTAGGTTAGGTGAACAGAAATTTTCGGTACAGAGAAGCAGTTCCCTATTGGATTATGTGTGTTAGTGTTTGTTCGGTGTATTGAAATTTTAGGTGTGAAACAGACACGCCGAAAGTACCGAAAATAAAAGTACATCGAATTTTTTTGAAATTACAGTACTCTAATTTCAGATTTTTTTCACAGTCGTCCGATACGAACTCTAAAACCAGAAAAATAATAATATGTAGCGCAAAATAAAGAGAAGGAAAATAATAACCGGTCAAGCGCTAAATACAAACAGAAGAAAAAGAAATCATAAGCCAAATTTCAGAAATTTTAGGTGCTCCATACTTTCGGCATGAGGGCAAAGGGCCAGGTTAGGCGAACAGAAATTTTAGGTACAGAGAAGCAGTTCCCTATTGGATTATGTGTGTTAGTGTTTGTTCGGTGTATTGAAATTTTAGGTATCGAACAGAATTCCTCAACAGATGCACCAAAAGTACGGAAAATAACAGTGCATCGAAAATTTGTGAAATTACAGTACCTTGTATAGTAAGTACACGTACGCCGTGGAGATGGAGATGGGGTTGGAGATGGGGATGGGGATGGAGCCAGATAGAGACCAAGGGCTCACCGTCAAACAGAAAGAGAGGCAGTGCTCCGCAGTCAATCGCAATCTCTCATCAGCCAATTGTTTTTTTTCTTTTTTCAGAAGTATCTCCTAGTCATGCAGCCAGCTGTTGTGCTACCCAGACGTGCACTTCATGTCTTCAGTCCCGGACTATACATAACATTGTACTCAAAGTAACTGTGTATCTTGCTCCACTCTGCTACCCGTCAGTGGACCTGAAGTGGACCTGAAGTAACCCTGTGACTGTGTGCCGGAGTGTGTGAAATGCCGCGGAATTCTACAGCCTACTGGCATATCATCTCCAGACCAGGTTGCTGGCTCATTGTCATAATAATATTATGTTACATAGTGCCATAGGCATTCGCCCACAGCTAAATGTTTCGAGGGGACTACTCTGATAAGGCAACCACCTGCCCAGAGGGTCACAAGAAAACTACCAGATCTGAGGCCAGAGGGTATCATGTCCGGAGACCAAAGGGTACCATATCCCGGGACCAGAGAGTACCATGTCTCGGGACCAGACAGTACAATGTCCCGGGACCAGAGAGTACCATGTCTGGAGCCCAGGGGGTATAGTGTCCCGGGACCAGAGGGTACCAGTACCATGTCCTGTCAAAAGAACCCTGGTTAAGTTAAGGTGACCACGTGTACGCGGAGACCATGCTTCAGGGGTCCACTGAGCAGCGATCGGTTGGCGTAGACGGCTTTCACTGCACCAACAGTACGTGCACGTATCTGTGTGGTGCTTTCACTCTTTGTCACTGCTCGCCTACGCATCCGCATGCCTGAGTAATGGCCGTGAAGGCCCGTGATACTTTTGTGCTGTGAGACACTCCCAGATAACGGTGCCCATTGTCACGCACACACAGTGACAATGTGCTGAAGTGTGAATGAAGTGTGAGCCATTTACAGTTTACTGGCATGCCACATCCAGGTGGCTCTTTGAGATATCAGGTCTTCAGTGCAGAGATGCCAGCTCTATTCCCGCTTTGATGGTGTACACTCGTACGGTGGGGTGGTATCGATTAGCACATGAATCAAGCTGAGAAGGACTTTGCAATGTCAAGTGCTTCTGCCTGTCAGCTCTATCAAGTGGCGCTTGGTCATCTCCCCAAGTGCTGGAGACACACAGCCCTTGAGATGTTCCTGGGCAGCGCTTAGCTAGCTCAGGGCTTAGCTCGGTGTGTATAGTGTAGACGGTGTTACAGCACAGTACAGGTGCTAGGTGTGTGTGTGTGTATGGATTATGTACAGTGGTGTGTGAACTGTGGTCTTGAATGCTGCTGCTGCTGGCGGTTTAGTGACAAAAGGAAGTGTACATTGTAATTAGGGAGCTGCTATTCACAGCCAGGTGGCTGTGGTTATTTGCAGACTTGAATTCTGAGTTTGATTGAGCGAGATTGGTCATAAATCCCTACTGGAAATTGAGGCCAAGTGGGAATTCATCTTGAATCATGTCTACCATATCAGTCATTAAAAATTATATGCTTGATGATTCTAACATGGAGTGAATTAAAGCAGGTGAGAGCTAAGCTGCGTTGTTCACTGTGCAGTGATTGATTGAGTGCAGGCAGTCTTTCCATGCCAGGTCTGTATGCGTGGCTTTGGATTGGACCCAAGGGTGCCTACCCAGATCTCAGAATTGCCCCGATTTGGGACCAGTTGATTCTCTATATCCACAGCCGTTATGAAAATGCTGGTATATATTTTTTCGGACATGTTCTTCATCTTTTTGGCTCGTGATCATCCCTTTCGCATACATTGCGGAAGGTCTCCAGCAGCTTCCAGTGGACAGAGGTGCCCGGTTTCCGCCCCTGTCCGTTTGTACTTTGAAGTACAGTCAGTTGTATTCATCAATCCATCATCTAGAAAGCTGGTCTCTCCAGACATGTTGGTCTTTCTAAGTAGGTGCAGTGCGTTTCAAAACTATAGACCTCTGGTTTCAAAAAAACGTGAGGCCAGCATCAATACCACGTAAAACCCGTGATCACCTTATGCATGAAAATTTCGAACTTTGGCATTTGTTATCTAATCGCTCAAAAATCTTTCCGAGAGTAATTGGGGGAAGGACCTGAGCAAAATTCCGAAAACGACTCTCAAAACGTTCCAGCCAAATTTGAAATAATATTTCAAATTTGGCTTTTGCAAATTTGTTATACTATGCATCTATAATTTTTGAAATGGACCGTAGTTAGTCTGACTGATATGGAAGGTGCCCGGATAAGAGACATCCGAGTGTACTATACTAGTAGTCTGGGACCTAGCTTGACTGGTCTGTCAAGACAGTTGGTCTGTAGTGTGCACCCTGCTAAACTGTGTAACTACTTGGAGTACTTGGCTGGGTTGTTGGGCTGGCTTGATTTCTGGGACGCGCTAAGCTGCAGAATCTTAGCTCACCTGCCTTCGTCTTTCACTAAAACTTTGATCAGCCACTTTGTCAGTTTTGTCTAATTATCGTGCCTGCGCTTGACCTGGATGGTGCCGTCTAAGTTCCTAATTGCTTGAACGAGCGGGGAGGCAGTTTGTACGTGCCATGTGCTTGGACAGGAAACAGAATGTAGTCGTGCATCGTGTGTGTGTGTGTGGCTCGAGATATCCCCCGCAAAGTCCCTGGCATGTGCCCCGACAAAGCCACACGGAAAATAAAGTGTAGCCCCAGGCTATGCTTAGGCCGCGGTCACACCGAGCTCGATTCAGCCGTTCAGCCGAAACAAGCGCTTGTTTACGTCACTATTACCATGGAAATGGCTGAAAAATGTCCTACAAGCGACTTTCAGCCGTGGCTGACTCTCAGCCGTTTTTTTCCGGCTTGTTTCAGCCACAGCTTGTACAAGCGGCTGAAAGCCGAAATTCAAAAAATAATCTGAGTGCGCTTGGAGCTCCGGAGCACACCATGTAGCTAGTTGACATGATGAACTGATATTGATGTTCTTTCTTGTGTCCGTGGAACCGTGCTATCCCTGTGCCTTTGGTTTTGACCGTGAGTCTGTCTACCCCAACTACACTGTACTCAGTTTGATTTGGATTTTGTCCAACGACCATGGATTTCTGCCGCTGTGCCTCTAGACTGCTGCGTAGATTGTTGGAGCTGTGGTTTGAGGCCAAGACAAGGCACCACACTCACGACCGAATTCATGAAGAAAGCCGGGTACGAAGAAGAGAGTGGATTGCAACTGAGTTCAATAACAGCAACCGGCGGGGCAGAAAGCTCGACATCAGGAAACACCACCCGAACCATCGCGTCCATGCACACCGAACAAATAAAAAGAGCACGACTTCGCAATTCAGAATCCGGGCTTCCTTTGCTTCTTCATCAAAACTGAACACTAGAACAAGTACAGTTTTAGATCGCGAACGTTCTGCTCTCCAGTTTCTTGCAAACATTGGTGTGTTTCGAGATATTCAAAATTTGGCGGGTAAGAAAAACAAGCCATTCAAGCTTTGCACTCAAGGTCTGGTGTGACCGCGTCACAGGGATCACGCAAGCCAGCTGAGCGCCAGCGATAACAAGCCCAAAGTGGCTTGTTTCGGTGTGACCGGGGCCTTAGTGCTAAACATGTACATTGTCGATGAGGTAGCTTGCATTTTTGTATTATTTTTATCTTTTCACCTTGTCATGTCCCTTCCTCCCTCTCTCATAACAGCCACCTTCACTTCCTTTCCCCAGGAGACTCCCTTTGATAGGCATCCATTTGCCTCTGGCGAATCCTTGAAAATATAATATCAATCAAAATCATTGCTGCCCCGGGTTTGCTCCGCTGTAGATTGTCAAACTGAACTTTAAAGGATGTATACTGCTTTTTGGAGACTCATCTTGTCAAGGGAGTCTTCTCACTCACGTACGAGTACCTCGGTCTTCGCGGGTTTTTTTTTTATTCTAGGCACGGTGCTGCTCAAAATTGCTCAAGTCTGCGCCCTGCACCCAGTTCACATCGCAGTGTTCGCAGGTCTGCGCCCAGGGTGGCGCTGACTCGTTTGATCGGGTTTCATTGGGCAGTACTGTAAATAAATAGTTTGATATGCCTCATTTGTGCCCGAAAGTCTTTTTTCTATTTTTGAAAGACTGTAGCAAGGTCTGGCACGATGCAAGGATACGCCAACCCTGTGTGTATGGCTTGCTGTCACGTACATCCTTGGCCAGCCCGGGTATTGGCGGAACTCTAAGTGTAGCCTCAGGCCATACTTAGCGCTAGGTGTGTACGCTGTCGACAAGGCAGTTTGCATTGCTGCCCTGGTTGTGTCCCCCGGTGGATTGTCAGACTGGATGCTTGCAGGCTGCTCTGTAAAGGGCCACCTACCCTCATCCCAGTCACATTTTTAATCATGGAACCCTACGGGTGAACAATGCCTGTATCTTCTAAAAATATGCCTTGAGATCCTGTGAATATTGTGTGGATAAGATCCGAGAAATTGTGTACCATTGGCATTTTAGCAAAAAAAACTAGTTTAATTAAACAGTGAACCATGTCCAACGTTACAACCTCTGACTCTCATACCCTCTCATACTGTCCTGAAAGTATGCAAGGCCAAGTCGTCTTGCTTCTAGACGTACAGTTTACGAGCCATGTTTCTCCAAGACCACCTGTCATGATGCCGGTCTTTGTTGGAGGATGTGAACGTGTTGTGTGACAGTCGTGTCATGTAGCATCAGCCACGGGGACACTTGGGCATTCCTGGCAACATTTACAGGGTGCCTAACATAATATTATGTGTTGAGCTCGAGGTAATGAATTGGGGATATGAACAGTGCAAAGGGATTCGAGGAGCGCCTTAAAGCAATGCATGAAATAGATGTACATTGTATAGTGTGTAGTACAGTGCAGTTGTGGCCAAAGACATCCGACCCGCGAGTCAAAAGTAACATTTAAATTACATAATGCACGGTCCAAAAAATCCCATCTGAGGGTCGCAGGGTTGCTGCTTTCGGCTCGTGGGTCGGTTCTCTGGGCACGACTGTGCTTCGAAGTACTACTGTAGAGGCAGAAAATTTCGTCGGTCAATAATTTCGTCCAACTCCAAAGAAAAGAAGTTCGTCCGGTTGAAAATTTCGTCCATGGATCATAAGAGTGTATAGAAAAGCTGGACAAATCGATATTCGTCCTACATTTAATTTAGTCCAAAAGCTCCTTGGACGAAAAAGACGAAATTAAATTCCAGACGAATATTTCTGCTTGTACAGTATGTACATGATTGTACAGCAATTGGTACTACTATTGCCAGTATTGGTGTGTGTGTGTGTGTGTGTGCGTGTGCGTGCGTGCATGCGTGTGTGAGAGTACCGTCACACCTGGCACATGTGGTGCTGGTCTCCTCAGGAGTTAGTACATGTGATGTATAGTGTAGTCTATTGCTGTATGGGTGCTGTCAGACATGGGCACGCCTGCCACACACACACTTGATGCCAGTGCATACAAGAGTATGCTGTGGAGGAGTGCTGTAGTTCATGAAGTAACAGAGCTGTTCTGAAGTACTTCCTGTTGCAGCGGTGTGACGATACTCAGTGTGGCCGGGTAGCTTCCTGTCCTTTGTGTTGGTGTCAACCACAGGAACAGAGCAGGAATTGGGTGTTCCCCCCTGCCCTTCAAGCATGTTGTGTATGTGTGTGTATGCGTGTGTGTGTGTGTGTGTCATTTTATGCCGATGTACTCGGTGTGGTGTAGACCAGGTGTTCATTGGTGGTCGATTCACATGGCTTCGCCAGTTGTGTGGATTCGACAGTTATCCGGCGCAAGTCTTGATCTGTCTCATTCAGATCTTGTTCGCTATCGTTGCTATAAGAGAAAATCTGTGGGTACACATCCAGTGCACTTGCAGATTTGCGTGCTTCTCTTGCGACGGGCATATACATGGTACATGGTGTGTATGTGTGTGCATATGTGTCCCTTATGGTGCAGTGGTATGTGCAGTCGATTTCCAATCGAAAGGTTGCTTCAATTCCCGACGATTATGGTCGCACACGTCTTTCTTCTCTTTCTCATTCTCCTAGCTCTTCTTTCATTCCCCTGGGTGGTTACCAACAGCCAGTGTATGCCGGAGTATGTGGTGTGGTGTGTGTGTGTCGAAAAAGAAAAGAAGAAGTAAAAGAAAAATGGAAAAATGAAAAATAGGGATTCACTGGCCAGAAAAAAAGTCACTTCAATCAGCTGTGTGGTGGGTACCAGGCTAAAAATAGTGGCGGTCAATTCATCAGCCTTGCAAGCTGTTGAATGGTGCAATCCCAGCACAAGTTGCTATGTCTAACATAGCTGTTCGCTGTCATCGCTTCCGCGATGGGCATGTGTGTGTGTGTGTGTGTGTGTGTGTGTGTGTGTGTGTGTGTGTGCGTGCGTGCGTGCGTGCGTGTGGTGTGTGTGTGTGTGTGCATGCGTGTGCGTGTGTACACGCATATTACACACGCATACTAGTGTACACATGCATGCATCTACATCTATGAATAGTAAAATGATCTTGTACAGGTTAGTGACCTTTGGCATATTGCCCGTCTTGTGTTCTGTTGTGCTTGTGTAGTATTCGCAAGAACGTCGCTAAACTGCCCAATGTGCGCGCTCCGATCCTGCTCGATTGCACCAGTCCAGTCAGCATGTGGAACACACCGCACCGCAACTATGATGTCATCGTATGCTCCAATATGATACACATTGCGCCATTCAATGTCTGCGAGGTATGTGCCGCGCGTCTGGTTCACGGACAGTCCTATGGCCGCTCGGTGGGGAACTGGTAGTTGAGAGGGGTATAGGCAGTTAGAGAAATCCTGAGGCACGGTGCATGATAGCTGAACATGGACAACCTTTCTCTGTTTCGCATGTGATTTAGAAGAATCCCAGAATGATATCTTTACGTCTCTATAAAACGAAGCTTTGTATTTTCTCTCTCTCCCCCCCCCCCCCCCCTTCTTGAAGAACACACATAATTATTATGACATGATTGTGTGCTGCCCGTTGTGCCAATCTATTTTCTACGGGACAACACCATTCTTTTGCAACTCGTTAATGAAAAGAACAGTTCTTTAAAATCCCCCCCCCCCCCCCCTGAATTTCAAAATATTGTTTGTTTGTTTTTGTATTGGAAAAGACATGGTTTGTTAACGGACAGCCCCTTGCACAGTCTAGACCATGCTGCTCATGACGTCTTCCTTGTGTTGTTTTAGTATGTTGTTTCTTCTGTTCTGTTCTTCTGCCTCATGCCGTTGCATCTTGCAGGGGTTTGTGCGTGGTTCCGGGCAGCTGTTGAAGCCTGGCGGTCTCCTATTCATCTATGGGGTAAGTTAGTAACGTTATATCCGTCCAAACCCAAGCTCACCACTAGAGAGGTTACAAGATGCACTCAACATGAACGCGTGAACTTGTGCATGTTGCGTATGCAGGTCGACGCGGTGGAAATCGGTTTTTTTTTCAGAAATGTTTGCCGTTCGCTGAGCAACATGTGTGTAGGTGAGAAAAATGCGTTGCAAAATGTCCAATGTACACGGATCAACCTTTACTCTATCCAAACAGCTAACTGCTTCAACCTCCTTACGTCTCATCGGCAGAGCTCACTATAACTAACTGGACCAATCTCGCATTGAAATATGTTGGACAGAGCAGCTTTTTTTCCAACGTGTTAAAGTCAGAGTGCTCTAGCTGCGAGAAAAGCAAGTTCGATCTTTGTAACGTCCCTGAGTTCGCGCGAAAATAGTTCTGCAGGCACATCACCTCTCTAATATTTGTTTCTTCTTTGTGTGCTTTTAGCACCTACCCTCATCAGCGCTGCATTTCTTGTTCCCAACAAAGCTCTCTTATGTAATTGTAGCGCACCTTGTGCGAGATCTGCTGCTGTATGGCTCCGACCTCCTGGCCTTTTTTGCATAATACATGTGTGTGTATTTGGGTGTGTGGTTTGTGCCAGATTATTTCCCATTTTTACACCTCCTCATCTCACCCCCTTAAGCTCAGGTCACTTGTTTTGATCCACTATTTGCCTGATGATGATCCTGTGTCAACGTGAAACTCGGCGTGGCAGCAGACCTTTCCATTCTATTTGTTGTGCACTCTACATTCCATGCACTCGTGATAGCAAATGTCCTCTAAAGTATCCTCTTCACAACCGTTTCAAGTCACTGTGTACCTGCTATCTAAGCGGCTAACCTGTGGCAGAGACGAGCGGTCTGATAGCTGCTTATCCCTGTGCTTCTGAGCAGCTCAGGTCTTGCTCATAGTTTGGAATGCGATCCATGCCATGTTTGTCCGCACCATTGATGGCTGATGTTCTCCTGTACTCTCTCTCTCTCTCTCTCTCTCTCTCTCTCTCTCTCTCTCTCTCTCTCTCTCTCTCTCTCTCTCTCTCTCTCTCTCTCTCTCTTCTCTCTCTCTCTCTCTCTCTCTCTCTCTCTCTCTCTCTCTCTCTCTCTCTCCCTCTCTCTCTCCCTCCCTCCCTGTTGACAGCCGTTTGCGTTCGATGGCGTACTGGAGCCGGATAGCAATATCCAGTTCCACCGAACACTCGTCAACAGGTTAGTGCAAAAATGTTTCTGGTTGACAGTTCTTGTGGCTAATAATAACATCCAGCCACGTGGTGACAACAATATCCCAGCCAGCACCGTGGTGCTCCTGTACTGAATTCAGTGTTTGTGGTGAATGAAATCCAGCCCCACCAGTATCCCAGCCCTGTGCTGAATTCAGTGTTTGTGGCGATTGAAATCCAGCTGCACTAGTATCCCAGCCCTGTACTGAATTCAGTGTTTGTGGCGAATGAAATCCAGCCCCACCAGTATCCCCGGCCCTGTACTGAGTTCAGTGTTTGTGGCGAATGAAATCCAGCCCCACCAGTATCCCCGGCCCTGTACTGAGTTCAGTGTTTGTGGCGAATGAAATCCAGCTGCACCAGTATCTCAGCCCTGTACTGAATTCAGTGCTTGTGGCGAATGATATCGAGCCTCACCAGTGTTCCAGCCAGCACTGCGGTGTTCCTATACTGAATTCCGTGTTTGTAGCCCAGCACTGTGCTGTTCCTGTGTTTGCATCACTGGTGCCCCAGTACCGCTGCCGCAATGTCGGGATTCAATCCTAGATTTACTGAAAACGAGTCACTCACGCTGGTATGAAACTGCAACCCTACTAGTCCCTGGCTCGGGGAGTGGTTCTGTAGGCTTTTCACACTTGTGCTTTGAAGAATCATTTCCCCGGAATTGCGTTTTGAAATGTCTTTTCGTTATTTTGCACACGCTTGACTGTACTTTTCTGCGCCTTCGCAATCCGATCATCTACAAGCAAATGGACACGGTGAGAAAACGCCCCTGCGTGCCTGATCACAAGCTTCACCTTACATGCCCGCCTGGTCTGTTTGGCGCGCGTCATAATGTGCGTTGTAATCAGCCATGGTGTAGCGTTGATTTGCGCCAGCATCGAAACTCTCTACGCATGTGTATTTCTGCCAGCACATTCACGTTTTAGGTCGACAGTGCCTGCCTTTGTCACCCAGCCATGGCCCAAAAACAAGCGGAGCGGCGTACATGTACAATGTACATAGTATCCACGGACTCTCCGCGGCGTACACGCATGTCGTTTTCCGTAGCCTCGGTTTTTTGGCGAATCTTGTTCTTGCGTTCCGGTCATGGCCGCCTCCGCCACAGCATCTACGATATCCCCCGACGTAAGTGTGAAAAGCCTGGTGCATGCAAAGTGTTTAGAGTTGCAATCATTTCCTTTGCTTCTTTAAAAGGTTTTCTGTTTCCCTCCTCACCTTTCATTTGATTTCACAATCTTGAAGTTGTGTTGTTGGCTACTGAGCAAGAGCCCAAGCACAAGCATGATGGTGTTTTGCACTTTCTACCAACTACTGTGATTATGAATTGCTCTGTGACTGTGATGGATGGCTCTTGCGTGCCTCGTTGTTGTGGTGGACGCCGGCTGTTTATGTTTTCCAACTTTTCCTATGGGTGTGCACCACTACTCAAAAACGGTCTCTCGGCTACAAATTCAAGTTTATGTTTTGGTTTAAAAAATGTTTTTTTCTTAGAGTCAATAAACCAACAGTCATCATTGCAAATTCAAATTTGGACTTCACGGAGAATTTCAAAGTATTAGGAAATTAGAGGCCACATGCCTCGTACTGCTCTTTGCTCTCCGAAACTGAAAACTTGCAAGCCAGATACGAAATAGTTGCCTTGTTATTAGTACATATTGACTGAAGCTATTTTTGTGCACTTTGCTAGCTGCTGTTGTAACTGTGAGAGAATCCTTCCAGTGTTCGACAGTAGGTCTCTTTAAGGTGTTCTAGTGCAGCCCATTCTTAGTCACGTTAATGCAGTGTACTGACGCGGTTATGTTCTGCTCTGTAGTAATCCTGAGTGGGGTGTCAGAGATGTAGCCGATATCAAGGCTCTCGGCAAGGAGGTTGGACTGACGTTCGTTAAAGCGGTGAGTTTCCTCTGTCGGGCGAACCATGGTTCTCTCTCTGTGTTTCTTAGTTCCCGTGTGTCTGTGTGTCAGCGTATCTTCCCGTGTGCCTGTATATCTGCATATCTACCTGTGTGTCTGTCTATCTATCTGCCTGTCTGTCCGTCACTCTCTCTCTACTGTATAAAGTCAACAAATATTCGGCGCATATTTGTTTTTGGCTCTTTTCGGCCTGCCTGGTCATGTTTGGCGAAAAAATTTGCAGCCGAAATTTTGTTTTGCAGTTTTCAGTGTGACAGTGTACACAGACGGCAGCGGTACAAGCCGAAAATTTGATGCGGCCGAAATGGGTTTTAGCCCTGGAAGGCCGAAATTTGAATGGGCCGAAAATTTGTGTACTTACAGACCAGTTCGAGTATTCCATGATTGTCCCCAAATGAAGCGAAGCTTGCATGTAGCAACATGAAGCGGAGCATGTACATGTATGTAGCCTTACGCACGCATCCACATTGTGTGCATGATCTCTAGCTCACTCCTATCGCACCACACCCACGCCCACATTTATGTTTCTGTGTGTGTGTGTGTGTGTGTGTGTCTGTGTGTGTCTGTGTGTGTCTGTGTGTGTCTGTGTGTGTCTGTGTGTGCCTGTGTCTGTGTCTGTTTAGGTTCCAATGCCAGCAAACAACCACACTGTAATATTCAGCAAGGACAAGCCCTCCGAAAAGCAGAGCAGCTAGTAACTGAGTCAGCTCAGCATGGAGTGTCCGGTACCAAGGGGAGAGGTAGCAGCAGCAGCAGCTCTGCAGGAGCAGTAATGACGCTGCTAGAACGGAAAGCTCTCAGTTGGCTTGATTCGTGACCGCTTGAACAGTCACTGGTCCCGTGCCCCCCCCCCCCTCCATTCTCTACTAAAATTATTATTCTTTGGCTGTCACCAGCGCCGTTTGCTTCTCTCTTAGATTGACATTGCTAATTCGGTTTCATGAGAGAGAGAGAGAGAGAGAGAGAGAGAGAGAGAGAGAGAGAGAGAGAGAGAGAGAGAGAGAGAGAGAGAGAGAGAGAGAGAGAGAGAGAGAGAGAGAGAGAGAGAATCACTTTCTGGCATGCACAATTATTTTGCATTGTCTCCTTGTTCTATGAGGTACTAGTCGTACATCAAAGTATTTCCAATTTATTACCGATCTCTTTCTTTCTTTCCGTTCATGATGATGGCGACACAGTGCGCGTACAACAAGAGCATTATTGCGACTGGAATAGCCTCGCCCTTACTTATAAGAATAGCCCTGCCCAAGTTGAGTCCACTTCTATGCGTTGAGTTCTCACACGCCTACGAGGCCTACCAGGCCGGACCGCCGCGTGTGACTTTGTCATTTGCCGCCGGCGTGTTTTGTCTTCGCATTCGTAAGACCCGATGTTGTTGGTGTGGACAGCTGTATTAAATGGCACTATGTGGAAGTCCAATGTGTACTGTTGTTGTTGTTGTTGTTGTTGTTGTTGTTGTTGTTGTTGTTGTTGTTGTTGTTGTTGTTGTTGTTGTTGTTGTTGTTGTTGTTGTTGTTGTTGTTGTATACTTTATTAATAGTGGAAATCAAAACAGGCATATGCAGCCTAATAACAAGAGAGACACCCGCGTACCCGGTACTCTGCACATCATTGTGTAGGCACTCTGATGCAGGGAGTGGTAAAATACCATACGACTCCCTGCTCTGATGTGTATGATGCGTTCTTGACTTCTTGTCTTGCTTGTACTAATCGTGTAGATGTACTTGAAACAAGTAATTTTATTTATTCCCCATGCACTTCTGAATCTGAAGTGAACAAAGCATCAAGCCCCCTCCAATATTCCAATAAACTTCGACTTGTGTAATCACGTGAGTGGCTCAATCATCTCGTCCTGCTTTTCATGTGACACGATATTTTGGGATTGGATTTTTCCTGGTCTCTGGACGTAGTCAGCGTTCACTACAGCAGCCGATCTTTGCGGTGTCTGCTTTCTTCTGTCCTATCCTGACCTGCATAATCATGATAATGCAGCATTCGTATCACGCTACCGAAATCAGTGTGGTGATCTTCAACATGACCTGTTGAGTATTTATTTGTGCAGTTGCGTTTCGAACGAGCAACAGTTGCCTCTCACGATCGATCACCATGATCACCTCGGCTCTAGTCTAGTTTAGCTACTGGAGCTGGCGCACGAGACGTCCAGCCCACGCGTGTTTCGTTCATGCTGCGAAGGATCAAGGATCAAGGATTTCTCCTCTTCTTTTTTTCTCTTCTTCCATCCTCCTGCTGTGCTGGAGCGCGGAGGGGTTTCAAAGGACATCATCGCTGCCGATCACTGCGATCGTTGCGTGTGTCCAGAACCTTTTCACCAGCGATTGTTCAGCACACAGAGTGGAGGTCGCCTACTAAGTAGTGTGAGGTTCCTAGAGTGGAGAGTCGGAAGACGTGTTGCAGACGCACGGATCTCTATCTACCAGCTAGCTGTAGCTGCTGCGAGATGGAAGAGACGAGCTTCGTGGCGGCCGCGTTTGAGACCGCTGGCGGACGATCAGGTGCAGCAGGTAACGATCATGAAGATCAGCAGCAGCGCGCTGGCTTTGCGTCCGACAGCAGTTACGTTTCCGCTAATCGTCGTGCCGTTCTGGACGACGGTAGCTTTGCCGATGCAGAGCTGGCTGGCGGTGCTTTCCCAGCGGATTCGGCGATCGCCGGTGATGGAGCGGAGAACAACAAGCTGTCACGGATTCAGGCAGCTCTCCGTCAGCACTTCTCCAGTACCAGCGGTGCGAGCTGCTCGGACGAGTCGCGTCACAACAGCGCTAGCGATCGCCCAGGGCCAGGGCCAGGCAGTGGGGCGCGGTCGTCGTCTTCCGGAGGGGAGGCGCTCGCTGGCAGCGCATTTAGTAGTGTCAGCGGCAGTCAAAGCTCGGGTAGCACAAGCTCAACGAGCAGCGTAATAATTCACAACCCTCTGCGGAAGAAAAGAAGAGGAGTCAGAGGCAGAGGAGGACAATGCCCAGCGCCAGGATCATCCGGCAATGCCACATCCTCTTCTGCAACATCAGTAGACTTCGATGTGATCGTTGAAGAGGAGGATGACGATGATCCATCAGGAGCGGTGAGATTTGTTTATACAATGTGTCACACGCAGTCAATAGACATGGTTAGCATTTTACCGTTCACGCTAACTTCGACCGTCGACCTGTACCGTTTTTGGTGTGATTTCAAGACATGGTTAGCATTTTACCGTTCACGCTAACTTCGACCGTCGACCTGTACCGTTTTTGGTGTGTTTTCAAGACATGGTTAGCATTTTACCGTTCACGCTAACTTCGACCGTCGACCTGTACCGTTTTTGGTGTGATTTCAAGACATGGTTAGCATTTTACCGTTCACGCTAACTTCGACCGTCGACCTGTACCGTTTTTGGTGTGATTTCAAGACATGGTTAGCATTTTACCGTTCACGCTAACTTCGACCGTCGACCTGTACCGTTTTTGGTGTGTTTTCAAGACATGGTTAGCATTTTACCGTTCACGCTAACTTCGACCGTCGACCTGTACCGTTTTTGGTGTGATTTCAAGACATGGTTAGCATTTTACCGTTCACGCTAACTTCGACTGTCGACCTGTACCGTTTTTGGTGTGATTTCAAGACATGGTTAGCATTTTACCGTTCACGCTAACTTCGACCGTCGACCTGTACCGTTTTTGGTGTGTTTTCAAGACATGGTTAGCATTTTACCGTTCACGCTAACTTCGACCGTCGACCTGTACCGTTTTTGGTGTGATTTCAAGACATGGTTAGCATTTTACCGTTCACGCTAACTTCGACCGTCGACCTGTACCGTTTTTGGTGTGATTTCAAGACATGGTTAGCATTTTACCGTTCACGCTAACTTCGACTGTCGACCTGTACCGTTTTTGGTGTGATTTCAAGACATGGTTAGCATTTTACCGTTCACGCTAACTTCGACCGTCGACCTGTACCGTTTTTGGTGTGTTTGGTTAGCATTTTTTACCGTTCACGCTAACTTCGACCGTCGACCTGTACCGTTTTTGGTGTGTTTTCAAGACATGGTTAGCATTTTACCGTTCACGCTAACTTCGACCGTCGACCTGTACCGTTTTTGGTGTGTTTTCAAGACATGGTTAGCATTTCGGTTTTTGACACAACGATCGACTTCTGACGTAACCCTAGTCGAAATCTTACCGTTCCGGTCTCCCGCTAAACAGAGCTTTCTATCGTCGAAACGATACCACACCGACGGTATTTTGGGTATTAGGTGCGAGTACCGTTGAACGCTAAAATTCTAGCAATGTCTAGTGTTCATCATCCAACATCGCTCTAACTTTGCACGCTATATGCGACTCGGAACAGAAGCCCCGTGTTTCGTGTGTGTGTGTGTGTGTGTGTGTGTGTGTGTGTGTGTGTGTGTGTGTGTGTGTGTGCGTGCGTGTGTTTTTGGGGGGGGGGGGGGTGTTTGCGTTGCGGGTGGAGACTCAAAATAAACACCTGGCCACCTGGCATGGGTGCAGCAGTGACCGTACCGACCGTGTCCGACGCCCCTGGTCTGGTGAACAATTCCCTCTACATGTACGGTGAAACCTGTCTAAGCAGACCATTTAGGAGACCTTCCTAATGTAGTTGCTGTGTGTGGGTGGTTAGTCTCCCTATCCTCAGGGTCTGTTCCTTTGCTCCTTCTTGTAGTGGTTCTCAGAGGAAGGTGGTCGCGTCTTGTCAGATTGATCACCTTGACATGTTGTTATTCTGTATTCGACACTTGCAGAGCATGCAATGGGTGGAGATTGAAGTCTAGGCCATGCATTGATACAGCAATAGACAGATGACATAATAATTATACTGGTCGAATACTTCAAACTTTCAGAGGAAATCCGAGTTCTCCACCCAAACTCGGCCTGACAACTTTCGCCCCTAATTATACCCATGTGGATGCGTGTGTGTGTGCCTCTCTCTCCAACTCTATCTCTCTGTCTCTGCCTGTCTGTGTCTGTCTGTGTCTGTCTGTCTTTCTCTCTCTCTCTCTCTCTCTCTCTCTCTCTCTCTCTCTCTCTCTCTCTCTCTCTCTCTCTCTCTCTCTCTCTCTCTCTCTCTCTCTCTCTCTCTCTCTCTCTCTCTCTCTCTCTCTCTCTCTCTCTCTCTCTCTCTCTCATTTGATTGCTCAGTTCTCAACGCTAGCTCCCATCACCGAGTACCAGCGTGCCAATGCTATATCATACTCTATCAGCGATGAGGGCAAGAAAGCCAAGAGCAGGAAAGGGCTGTTTAAGGGTAAGTCAGCTGCTGAACATTGGTTTCAAATCTTTATTCTCACGATAGCCAGTGGCCAATAAGAGATAATAGTGTAAGAAAGGAGAAAGAGTGAGGAAGAATTGGGTGGGCAGGGCCTAGGGGTTAATGACTACTTACGGGCAGGGGTGGTTGTTGTTATTGTTGTTGATGTTGAATATTGTTTAGAGTCAGGTGCGGATCCCGGGGGGGGGGATCCCCTAAATGTTGCTGATGTACTACTGGGAACCAGTATGCATGTACATGTATCAGCTATTCAGTTTTGGCTAAACTGGAACCCCCTGTAGAGATCTCTGGATCCGCCCCTGAGTCGTACACACACAGTCATACAAACAAACAGACAAAGCTGCGTTCTGACATGAAGCCGGCATACCTGATGTACAGTGCTGCATGTTCACAGTGCGTGCGAATCGCCTTCTCTTACGGGTCATAGCGAATGTGAAAAGTGGCCCATCCCTCTAATGGATACTAGTATTCAGTAAAACATGTCAAGGTGACCGCTTTGATAAGGCGACCACCTGTCCTAGAAGACCACTGCAACCAGGACCAAGGGATGCTATTTTTTCCAGTCCAATGACCCTGGATAAGGAGACCACCTGGTAACAGAGACAAGGTTTTGAACGTCTCTTGACAGGTTTCACTGTAGTTCATTTGGGAGAGAGTGGTAGCAGGGACGTCACACACAGCACGGTCAGTACGACCATGGTCATGTACCACTTTTCATCCAGGATGGTCCGTCCGCCCAGAGCACCTGTAGAACACAGTTGACCGAAAAATCCGATTTTTTTTCCTCCGCGGGACACCCCCCCCCCCCCCCACTGCCCTGTGACGCCCCCCTCCCCCCCGGGCCTGTGACGCCCCCCCCCCCCCCCCGGGCAGTGAACTAAACATCATGATTTCAATTTCAACTTCAGCTCAGATTTAGGTGGCTGTTGTACAGTACTCGTATATTGTCAAACTCTTAAAAGCAGGTGGAATGTGTCGTCCAGGGTACGCTTTGTTATGTGTTCGCTTGGGGAGGAAATGGGTGCGAAAGACGGCACATTCTGTAAGATATGCGTTTCCGCAGCGACATGTGATTTTGTGTGTGTGTGTGTGGGGGGGGGGGGGGGTAAGGGAAAAGTGCCAATCAATTCCTGGTGCCACAATGCAGGATGCCCCCACAGTACTGGCGCCGGGTTTGGGGTTCTGCCTCAGTCTTTGCTGCCTGTACCATAATCTCCGGTGACTTTGAGGTTGACAAGATGGCGTTGTCTTTGGCGGCTGCCTCCTGCGAACGGCAGATATCCATGATAGATTTTTAAAACGAGGGGCATGGGTGTACAGGCAGTAACTTACGGCACGTCTCCAAGCAACGCACCCCACACATATATCTGGTAACCATCTGTTGCTCCATACAGCAATCGCAAAGTTCAGCATTCTTTGGAGAGGCGTTGAGGGCCACTACGAAGTCGTCGAACGACTCGCCTGCCTCCTGCCGACGCTCCGCAAACACTGTACTGTCCAAGGCAACGTTGCACTGGCTCCTGCGAAATCCATGGATGGCGTCCAGCATATCCGTGACGGACACGCACACACACGAGCCAATATTAATGGCGTGCTCCAGAGTGGCCACGCATGTTACTCGTAAGGCACGTACGCAAATGTGCCTACTGCTCACGGATACGGATACTTAATCTGTCCAATCGGATTAGGGTGACATAATCTTCCCACCGGGCTCGCCACCCAGAGAAATGGTGCAGAGAGATTCTAGAGTGTAACTCAGGGGGAGGCTTGGCGTTGGTCACCCGTCCAATAATGCTAATAGATTCCTTCGTCATACGCCCGCAAGCGTTAACCTCTGGGTGAGGCGAGTCAGAAAACCCGACGGGGGTGCAGGACACACGCTCGTCCGTATCAGCGGAAGACAACACCCATCGCCCATCACTCACAACGAGGTACTACACGTAGGTTCAAACTGCGAACTATACACACACACAATCCTGTTGACTGCGCCATGTTATGAAAATCCGATGGGGGTGCTGGACTCCCAGCTCGTCTGTATCGGCGGAAAAAGACGCCGGATCACGTCGTGGGTGAACTGGCAATTTATCCAGCAATGCCTCCTCCCGTCGTCGGCTGTCATCCTGCCTCCTCCCATCGTCGGCTGTCATCCTGCATCCTCCCATCGTCGGCTGTAATCCTGCCTCCTCCCATCGTCGGCTGTCATCCTGCATCTGCTGTAGAAGGGGTAGAAGCCAAGCCGGTGGCGCGTATGCATGGATGTCCTCACTGAAGGACGCCGTGCTGGCTGTTTGCCTCTTGCTTCTTCTTGCCCATCACCGACACAGCGGGGTGCTGCTACATGTAGGCTCAAGCTGCGGACTATAACTACACAAAACTGTTCACTGCGCCATGTGAGCCCGAGCACGCTAAAACATGACCACAGCTTTTTTGGAAAAAGTCGAGAAAATCGTGATTTGAATTCCGCGGCAAAAAATACGAAATGCAGTGCAACACGAGTCGCTGTTGTTGTTCTCCTCGGTCGACTGGACTGTTCCGGATGCATTTCTTTGTTGCAAGTAAGTTTATTTGTTTGAGTTTGTATTCCATGTTGCGCTGAGTCGCCTAAAACTGATCGTCATCGATGTATCGACGGAAGAGCCTAGTAGTAGTAATGTACTGCGGAGCGGAAGAAGACGACATCCTCGCACTCCATGCGCAGGATAAAATATTTTGAGGATTCGGGTCGGAAACAGAAGGAAGACGATGATGGCTACAGCGACGAGTCATTTGAGGGTGACACTTTCATCGACTGTAAAATAATTGATGCTGGTAGTCCCACGATCTGCAGTGACGAGGAATTCTACTCTGATGACAACCTGGCAAGCGATTGGCATCGACACTGACTTGGGAGGTGAGTCGGCCGATGATTTGGCCAGAACGGACATCGCTGCACATATCCGGGACAATGCCAGTATTGGTTGCAAGTGCAAAAACAATCGATGGACTCTGCTGCTTCAACTTGCTCAAGTCGATAATTTGAGTAACCTTATGCGGAACATCGCTAGCACGAGCAGTAGGCAGCGAAAGCAGTACTCTCTGGCGAGCGGAGAAAACTGTGTGCAGATGGGCTTTGGTGTGGGGAATATGAGTGCGACGTCAAGTATGTTGAGGAAAACTGTGTGCAGCAGTGTATACTGTATATCTGAAAGTACAGGTGGAATGTGATGGAGAGGACGTGGAGTGCCAACTTCTTCAGCCATCTACAGATGTTGACCGTATTTTCGCTGGCGGTTCTCCAATGGTGCTCCACACAGGAGGTATTTCGGACACCCAGCTCGGTGCCTATAGAAATGTTGGATGTGGCGCAGTACCTGTCAGCTCATGCTATAAGACCCTGGACAGAGGAACTGACCCAGAAAGGATGAACCAATGGACATATCAACTGTGTGCAAAAATGACAATCCCATTGCTGTACATAGAATTTCACCATTTCAACAGTGCTGCATATAATACCATTGTAGCACCACTTAGACATGTCAGATCAATCCAAAACTGTCAGATAGTGAACATTAGGTGTGTTTGATCATTTTTGAACAAAAAACTGAAAATCGAATTTTTGGTCTGTGGTCATATTTTAGCGTGCTCTGGCTCATGTTATGTTCGCCTCTGGCCAGCTCTCTGTCTGGCTCGCTTTACTGGATTCTAGACTGTTTCACGTCAGGCTCAACTCGCATTGCATACTACCTTGTGTTTCCAACTTACTAACAAAAGAAGACTCGGCCGAAAGGAAAAGCACCATGGTATGTAACACAGCAGGGCAACATAAAAGGCACAGCAGGGCGGCATAAAAGGCTCATGTGAAACGTCGACCCATGGAAATGAGGGCCGCTCTATCGCCTGACATGGATGCGTACAAAGAGAGCGTAAGCAGACAGCTTTGTCGTGCACTAAGATGCCGACGCGCGTGACCGTAACACAGCACAACAATGAACATGACAGCCAGACTACTCCAGGCATGAATGCAGGAAACCAGTACACGTGACCATGCGTGCACAGCCTCCGCGTGTCCGACTCACACTCTCTAACAGCACACGGAATCCCTTGACTTTACAACTGGCTTCTTGTTGAAACTCAAACAAATATTATAAAATGAGCTCAATGGGGGGGGGGGGGGGGGGTTGCAGTGTTGGTATATGTGTACAGTCATGCACTCGTGCGGTTTGCTCTTGCATAATATGTGTTTTTGTGACTGTCTGTGACTGTCTGTGTGTGTGGTTGTGTGTGTGTATGTGTGCATGCGTGCGTACGTTGTGTGTGTATGTGTACGCGTATGTGTGTGTGTGTGTACACGCGTGCACGTGTTTCTTTGTTTGCGTGTGTGCGCGTGCGTGTGTGTTTGACGATGGTCAGGCCTAACACGTCTGACACGTAACATAATGCCGTCGCGACCCGCCGGTGACCAAGCCGGAAGTCCGGACAAGAGGTCCAACACCGTGTCGGCACAGGATGTGTTTGACGACGACAGTGATGCAACCTTCCTACAGGAGGTGGGTGGGAAAGTACAGGTTTGACTGCCCGTATGTGCTCTAGCCTGTTACAGAACTAAAGCACAACCTGTGTTCGCAGGACACCTGTATCGAGCGGAATCCTGTCGTATCAGGACAGTTTCCGATGCACCAAGGGCAGTTAGGGCAAGCTTCACTGAACTTGTTACACGGTTGATAGTGGCAATCCATCACTTAGACTGGGGAATTTTCAACAATGTCCACGCTGTTTTCAATGTGGTGGTGGAAGTGTTACTGAAGTAAATTAAAGAGATAATTAATTATTTCTACACTGCTTATTGAGCGCATGCCATGCATTGTCGTATAAGCAGGGTAACGGAGCCCAGGCTGAGGTTCCCCCTGCTACCACTCCTTATAATTCACTTCCAACAATCCCTGTGGTAATGTTTGTGTGTCTTCGCTTCCCCAGGTGGAGTGCCTTCGGCAGAACGAAGGACTTCCGTACGAACAGGCTCTACACCAATGCCGGGTCAAGCGACTCATTGCGGAGAAAGGGTCAGCCGAGAATGCTCTGTTCTTCTTGCTGGAAAAGTCTTCCCTGGGTTTGGAGGTGAGTATGCCGTGCGTGCGTGTGTGTGTGTGTGTGTGTGTGTGTGTGTGTGTGTGTGTGTGTGTCACTGTTTGTGCACTTTCACGTGTCCGCTGGAAGTAAGCGGTGTGCAAGTCATTGACACTCCATGCAGAGTTATTTTGCTTTTACTTGGAATTTTGCACTACTCTGCTCGACCCACCGTCTTTGAAATCGCACTTCACTGAAACTCAAACTCAGAAAGTTACACTGTCTCGATATTTACTCGTACAGCTAGCAAACTAGCTTCTTGCCAGTGAGAAAATCCACGTATCACGGCAGAACACTGATGAATATCACAGAAGTCAGTTGCTTTTTCCATATCCCGAGCCACCTTTGTGCAATTTTCTCCCCTGTATGATGTCTGCCATGTGTGTGTGTGTGTAGGTGAAAGCTATGCTTGATCTCGTTTTCAACTTGGCCACTATTGACGTTACTCAGGTGGACGAGGCTGGCAAGACCTTTCTTCACTACGTCGCACGGGGTCGATCGCTGGAAGCGGCAGAAGTAAGGCTTGTATTTTTTAACCATAACTCAGTGGTCAGAGCATCGCTGGCCTCAAGCCAAGGTCCCTGGGTCGAGTCCTGGTGGTGACAGTCAATTTTTCTAGTTCAGATTTTTCCGTTTTCCATTCCCTCAACTAGTAAAGAAATTACTACCTCCGACAAGCGAAACTTGGCGTGTTTTTTTAATTTGTTTGTGTTGGTACCAAAACTACAATTGTACTTCACAAGGCTGTGAGGTACGACCTACTTGTACTTTGTAGCTCCATGCAACCGGGTGCAGGAAGCCAAGCGACGAGCTGGTGAGTGGCACATGGCTCAGACTTAGTCAGAGGCAAGCGTGTCTATCGTGTACCAGCAAAACTGTGCGCGCGTCCATTCTGCGAAGGAGAATTGTCGTGCTTTCGCGTTGCAATGCAAAACCAAGGAGTTCTCTCTCTCTCCTCTTGGTCACTCCGCCAGCACAGAGTCCATGCGTCCATGCCAAACAATCCTAGCGTCTTTCAACAGCCACCAGAGCGATGTCTATCGTGTCTATCGTGTACCAGCAAAACTGTGCGCGCGTCTATTCTGCGAAGGAGAATTGTCGTGCTTTCGCGTTGCAATGCAAAACCAAGGAGTTCTCTCTCTCTCTCCTCTTGGTCACTCCGCCAGCACAGAGTCCATGCGTCCATGCCAAACAATCCTAGCGTCTTTCAACAGCCACCAGAGCGATGCGTCTCTGGTGGCTAAGGAAAATCACCAGGAATTGCTGCAGGCAATTTTGGACAGTTGGCGAGAACACCCTGCAAAACAGTTGGAGTCCAGGCGCTTGTGGAGGTGTTGCACAGTTCTTACCACGTCAATCTGGATAGTGGCGGCGGAAACGACTACGACACCGTGGCTCGAGCACAGCACACAGGAGCGACATCGAGATTTTCAGAGCGATTACAACACAGGCACTTGCTGCAACTGAATCCGCTCTAGTCGCACTTTCGTCTCAAAACAGGAACAATTCCTCTCCAGAAGAAACTGCTATCTCTGAATCAGAGGAGAGTTGTTCAGCCTAACAGATGTCTCTAATGTCCTTGTTGAGCAATACAAAGTTGAATTTTGGTGAGTCAATCATTAGTTTTGATTGTAAAGTGTGAGTTCTTTCGAGTAATTTGAAGTATAAAAGCGCGCCAAGTTTCGCTTGTCGGAGGTAGTATTATTTTTTCATACTCCCATTTCCATTGAGCTTGTTCTAGTCCTCGTCTCTGTGTGTCTGTTTCCTATTCTTGCGATGTGACTGTAGACTCTGATAACACAGAAGGTACCAACGGGTCGTCGTGACGACTCCGGTCGCTATGCCGTCGAGTACGCACTGGACAACAGCCAGGACAAGATGTCCGCCCTGCTCATATCGGCCATGAACAATGAAGAGTTAGTACATGTACATGTGCTGTCTTGCTTGTGTGTACGTGCATCGTTGACCTACTGTACAGGCAGAACGTTTCGCCGGTCAATAATTTCATCCAACTCCAAAGAAAGGGAGTTCGTCCGGTTGTAACTTTCGTCCATGGATCACAAGAGTGTATTGAAAAGTTGGACAAATCGACATTAGTCCGGCATTTAATTTAGTCTGAAAGCTCCTTGGACGAAAAAGACGAAATTAAATTCCAGACGAATACTTCTGCTTATACAGTATGTACCACTTTCTCTGTGAAGGCGAGCCTCACACATGCAGCCTGACAAGAAGAGTTTGATATGTCGATAACCTCCCAATACAGTGGAGATTGGATATAACGACACTCCTTCGGGAGAGAACAGAATGTCACTATATTCGATCTGTCACTATACCCGGTCTTCACAAAGGACTTACTAAACGACATGAGCAACAGAATTGTGTCCAGTCTGTCGTTATATGCAAGGTCATTAGACTCGTTATATCCGATCTCCACTGTAGCGTGAAATAGGGGGGGGGGGGGGGGGATAGGAGAGGAGGAGGGGGGGGGGGGGAGGGTTGAAGCAGCACACAATGCCACTCTGGTCACGACTCAGAGACCAAAGGAAGGAACGTTTGTTGATAGTAGAGTATGCCATGGGGGAGCGAGCTAAGTTTATGATAGATTGCGTTTACACGGTCTGTCTCATTTTCCTGTGCTTGATTTCACTGCCATGCATTGTCTGATAGCAACAGTGCAGAGGATGCAGAGTATGCTGCGCTGCTGATTGGGTACCTGCCACGGCTCGTTTTCGGAATTCCGTAGTTTTCACGATGTACCGCGGCTCCATGCATGCATTGGAGATGTAGGGTTGACAGTGTGCTGCAGTGCAGGTTTGTGCACAGTCGGGTGCACAGTCGGGGGGTGTATTGCATCACAAACAAATGACACAATTCTGAAAATGAGCCGTGACCGGAGGTTTGTGTAGTAAAAGCTAAAAAAATTGCTGAACGCAAGCTTATGTCCCGTAAAATAATTTCCCTTTCGGTACAAGTAGTGCAGTAAGGGGCCGTCCGTAAATATCGAACTTTTTTCACCAAACGAATTATTTTAGTTTAGACCCAACCCCTCCCTCCCTCCCCCTCAGAACGTAAAAAATGTTGACATACATGCATATACAACAGCCATGTACATGAATCAATGTTTTCTGAAACGAAATTGGTCAACCGCCTAACGAAATTATTTCGTTTTGTGAAAAATGTTCGATATTTACGGACGGCCCCTAACAAATTATAAAATAATAATTAAGTGACAGATTGCGTGCAAAATACATTGACACAGTAAGCATAATAGTGTTGTGCAACACCTGGTTCTGCTGCTGTTCCTCGGCTGGAAATCGCCCGCACGCGCGCTATGCCGCGTGAATAAAACCTCTCAGAGCTGCTCAATCCTGGGCCATTGCGGAAGCTTGTCAATAGTAGTGCAGTACTGGAAATTATAACTGAATGTTTGCTGTAGCACTGATGAAACTGGCACCACAATAATTGACAGGCCGCTGTTGCTATTGAACTTGAGTTGGCTGAGGCTACTCCAGCTGGGTGAGCTCCCGCTCTGATCCACTCTCCAGGAAGGGATCCATGTCTTCCTGGTCCGGCTTGAACATGTCATCCACGTTGAAAATGGAGTCGACCTGCTTTTCAGTAAAGAGTGGATCCTTTACTGGTGAATCAGTTGGCTGGCTGGCTGTCATCCACGTTGAAAATGGAGTCGATCTGCTTTTCAGTAAAGAGTGGATCCTTAACTGGTGAATCAGTTGGCTGGCTGGCTGTCATCCACGTTGAAAATGGAGTCAATCTCCTTGTCAGTGAAGATCGGAGCATGTACTGGTGGATCTGCTGGCTTAGATGACTTCTTCCCGTCAAGGATGTCAGCCATTGACCGTTGTTGTGCTGCAGTAGGTCGGGAGTAGCTGGACAGGCTCCTGGCGTTGCGGTGACCTGTCACAGCCATGATTTGCCGCTCGTCAATGCCTTCTGCGGACAGCATGGAGACAACAGTTGCTCTCGGGCAATGGTTTGTCCAAGTAGTGGTGAGCTTGGCCACTTTCGAGATGTCCTGCCGCCCGTCATCCTATGCAAAGTACATTTGCCCAAATTAACGGGTCCATCCAGGCGACGGATCGTTAATGAAATTGACCCCGAAATCGGCAGGGCTTTGCCATTCAGGGCGAGGGGCTCCTTTTCCTCCCCAGTAGTTCTTAGTGGCAAAGTCTGCTGAACGGTTCACGAATTGAGAATTTCTCCTTGTGCCTCCTTGACAGTGGACAGGTATTGTGAGAAGGTGACCAGCGTTGCTGCATGCGACGCACGGTGGGAAAGAAGGTCTTCCTTGCGAGTCTAGTCGTGCGAGTAGTCTAACTACATACGAGAGAGAGGCAACTTTGTCTGTTGACGGGCACCCCTGTCTTCATTCTGTGACGGTCGGAGAGCGCCAACGGAATATCTTCTCACCATTTAATGAGTATACATTTCAGAACATCTGCGTACTATTGTGTCATGCTGGGACTTGGGAATGTCTTCTCCTGTCCCAATGTGTATCAGAGAATGTGCTTGCATGTTTCTTTTCACTGGGACACGGCTATGTGTCTCTTACAATCTGATGGTGTGAGAGGAATGTCTCTCCGTGTGTGGCACCGCCATGTGCGGCGATTGTGCCACCTTTCAGGCTGCCAGCTCATGCTGTCAGCCCTGTGGAGAGTTTGAATCTGTGATGTGTGGCGTGATGGAGATTGCTTACCTGTAACTCTGGATCCCTCGCTCATTACACCGCCTTTCTTCATTCCGTGACTGGCAGAGAGCGCCGGTGGAGTGGCTTCTCCTGGTCCTATGCGTATTAGAGAATGTCTTCGTCGTTTCTTTCCACTGGGACATGGCGTCATGTCCCTTGCAATCTGAGGGTGTGAGAGGAACGTCTCTCCGTGTGTGGCACCGCTATGTGTGGCGATTGTGCCACTTTCAGGCTGGCAGCATGCAGCCAGCCTTGTGGAGAGTTTGACTCTGCCTGTGGTGTATAGCTTGATGGAGATTCCGCACCTGTAACACTGGTATCCCTCGCTCATTACATCGACTTTCTTTGCTCCGTGACTGGCACAGAACACCAGCGGAAATCCGTGCACGTTTCTTTCCACTGGGACATGGCGTCATGTCCCTTGCAGTCTGAGGGTGTGAGAGGAATCTCTCTCCGTGTGTGGCACCGCTATGTGTGGCGATAGTGCCACCTTGCCGGCTGGCTACGCGAGAATTTGAATCTCTGGTGTGTGCAGTTTGATGAGGATTGTGGCGCACCTGTGACTCCGTTGTCACTCGCTCATCACCAGCGTGGGTTTGTCTGCCTGACGACACTGACTGGGCTGTTGTTGCTTGCCGCTTGCTATCTTTCTACAGTCAAACATCCTTAGGATGAACACCAAGGGACCAATGATGCCTGTGGGTGTGTGTGTGTGTGGGTGCATGCATGTGTGTGTGTGTGGGTGTGTGCGTGGGGCTTCGGCGCTTGCGTATGTGATCGGCTGGGCATGTGCGTGTACATGTACGCGCGTGTATTGGTTGCTATTGTGATTGCACGTCTGTGCTGTACATGTACAGTGCCCGCAGCCTGTTCCTGTGTGAGCCGGTGGAGGGCGTGCTGCCCAGGTACAACTTCCACGCCATCGTGTCCAACCGCAAAATGAGGGTAAGCAGCGTTGCAAAGATGACTCTTGGCTTGAGACCTCGCCATGTGAAGGTTGGGTGATTACGTCATCCTGTGTGATACGTTGTATGTATGGAACGCCTAGCCATGGCACAGTGGTGCGTTATTTCTGGGTTTCAGACCTGCTGTTTCACAAATTTTGTCACGGCATACCTATCCTAACTTTGTAAAACCTGGCCAAATTTCCTACTCCCTAGTCTTTGACTTTCCCGACCTTGTGTGTGGCTAGGAAAATTTGCATGTGTCAGAAAATGCAGGATGTACAGTTGGCTTCACTTTATCTACCATAGTAGGCGCAAGACATCAAAGAGTTTTAAAGGTGCCAGCTTCGGATCAATGGACTGTGGCCCTAGTTTCCACTCTATACTCTGCGTACAGAGCATATGCGATGGCACACCTCGAAATGCCACTCTGGGCTGGTCATGTCGATATTTTTTATCCAGCAGCCTGCAGATATATACCCATTTGGGCCAGTATGTGTGAACGGGACGACATCCCCTCCACCCCCCCCCCCCCCCCCCCCCCCCACTTCATCTCTCTCTCTCTCTCCACATTCGCATTCTCAGCCGGTGGTGGATGGTGCGCATGCAGCATACTGCGCTTGGTCGATTGTCCACTGTTGCTCAAACGCGCAGCTCCCATCATTCGCACAAGTTGTGCAGCGAGCTTGCAAGCACAGTCACTTCAGCAGCCAATCTGCCGTATTTCCCCGAATAAGTTGCACTTTTTTACTCTAAAACTCAAGGGTAAAAAAGGGAGTGCGACTTACAATCGAGCATGATCTACTACTGAAGTGAATATATCAAAAAAATTAATGATCGCTCAAACCTGAAAACGGAGTGCGACTTATAATCGGGGAAATACGGTATTTCGAAGTAGGATAGCTGATGCTGCTGCTGGTACGCACCAAGATGTGGAACTGTCCTTTCAGTCTGCCGAAAGCTTCTCCGCTACTCTACGAGTGTGAATAAGGCGGTTGTTGACCGACTGCAGCTCAGCTGCCACAGGGGTAGCAAAGCATTGCGTTGTGAATGTGTTGAGGGCAAAAGCGGACTCGGCCACAAGGTACTGCTGGATGGCCATGCCTCCGATTGGCAACGGATCGCTGACCAACCTCACCTTATCCACTATTGTTTGCCTCGGTGCAGATTATTTTACTTAAGTTCACGTTCCCAACTTGTTAGTGATAACAATGGACAAGGTGAGCGAAAGACAAGCCTCGGTGTAGATGTTGGAAGTGTTGCTGCATCTCCAACACATTGCCAGGTCTGCTACAGTTCACATTGATAAAGATGCCTCTTGCATCGACTGTCCCGAGTATCATTATGGCTGGATATTTCTTGTAGCACACCAATACCCATCGCCATGGGCTACAGGCTTCTCTAATTCCATGAACGTGCCGTCGATTGCTCCTACACAATGCAGTAGGGCAGGCCACACAAGTCTTGGAAGTCTGCCATCACTCTCCCTAATTCTGGCCCTTGCGGGAATGTAATCATCTTTGGCACCAACCCTGTCAGAAACACATTGACAGTGGAGTGCACTATGTGGACAGCAGTGCCACCCCACACTCCCAGACCCTGCAGCAATGCAGGTTGGGCAGGGAGCATGGGCAAACCAATGCAACGTGATTGCTAGATGTTTGCTTGGCGACTTGCTCTCAGTCCTCGGCTACGTATCCTGCCTGGCCAGAATGCTCTACACAATCTCGCGGCATCTCCAAAACGCCTCACATCGTGTCCCATGCGGATATTGTGCTTGTACTGACTCTCCCCTCAATCAGCAGCTCCACATGCAGTCATTGTCGGGAGACAGTCCAAAACCTGACTCTGCTAAATACCAGGGCCACGCAGGGCATGCCAATCATACGTTCATGCCCTCCCACATAATCCTTGAACACATGCATGTTCATCAGTGCGACCCACAACAAGCTAATGTCAGGGATCGAGTAGGGTTTGTACACACTGCTGCAAGCTACCAGTTCTGCTCCACGCTTCCCTCTTTCGGAATAATTTCAGGCAGAGCAGGATCATCGATGAAGGATGACACCTTGCGCGTCATCTGCTTCCTGTAGCCACTCTTGAAGGGTTTGATGACCCCAGCATCACATGGCTGTATGATGGACGTGGTATTGGGAGGGATGAATACCAACGACACAAAGTCCAACCTGTCCTTCACAGTGTCACACTTGTGGGCAGGACAGTAGTCGACCAACAGAACGATCTTCTTCCCCTTGCGCTTGGTGACGATTTACATCTTGTAGCAGCCATTCGCGGAACACTTCACGGTTCATCCAGAATTTGTTGTTGCTGGTCCATCGTCCTCCTAACGCAGTGGCAGGGGCAGTGTTCGCAGCAGCTACAGCACGGGGCAAACGGGCAGTGCCTAGGCCATGCAATGGAAGGACGCTGCCATCCATGCAAAGACAAGTGGCGAACGTGGCACGATCCTTCTGGGTCTTACTGCCTTTCACCTTTTTGTCCACTTTTGCCAAAGTGCGATTCGGCAAGGTACGCCAAAACAAACCGGTCTCTTCCATGTTCCCATACACGGCTCGGATCACTGTCCACAGAACGAAACAATTCTGGCCAAACATTTCCGATGAACTCCTTCGCTCCTTCGACATCCGCATCACCAGACTCGCCGTGCGCTTTATTCGTCTTTATCCCTCGTCGATGCAAGTAGCGGTGAACATGGGACTTCCATGCCGTGTCCGTGTCTGGAAAGTCGGATTCAGACGCAAGTCCAGCTCTGACGAGACCAGCGGCTAAATCCTTTCCTTTTTCCATCAGCATGTCTTCTTTTTTCTCCTTTTTTTGTTAGGGTTCCCTGTAAGAAGGCGATGACGCCTGTTGGGAATTCCCTAGTAAAATAAGAATAGAAATAAGAATAAAAATAAATAAATAAATAATGTCAGCATGTAGTAGGACATGGTTTTCAATTTTTTGGCCTTGCCAGCTTCAAAATATTTCTGCAGTCCATCTTCCTGTAAGTCGCATTTTGTTTCTCGTTTTCTTTTCACTTGCGTCAGTCGCTCGGCAGCAAGGGCACTGATGGAGTCACGCCGTTTCAGTATAGAAGAGATTGTCGGCTGCGATGCGGAAAAGTGACGACTAAGATCTCCCAGAGTCTTACCTGGATTGCTATCAACAAAGTTCAAAAATTTCCTCTTGTCGTCCACCGAAAGACACTTCCTCTTTGGCTTCTCTTTGTTGCTCGCCATTGTCTATCTTAACAGAACTGTCTCAAGACCGAAAATAACAAGCCGAAAATGACAAGAGAACGCCAGGAAACAACTGTGCATGTGGCAAACAATATGCGCGCCAGCGGTGAAGAGTACCGTACCGTTACATGTACTATGTACGTGCACGTGAATGCCGCGCATGACACATGTCCCCCCCCCCCCCCCCCCCCCCCGCTTTGCAGGCAGTAATACATTGCATGTAATAATGGCAAGCTGATTTCAAAGACCCACGCTATACGCGATACACACTGTCTGTCTGTGTATCATGCGTAACAGTATGTGTGTGTGTGTGTGTGTCTTTCTGTCTGTTTGTCTGTCTGTTTGTCTGTCTGTCTGTCCGTCCTCTGTCCGTCTATCCGTCTGTCCGTCTGTCTTAGGCCACAGCTCAAGCCATCATGGACACGATGATAGAGAAAATCGATAGCGAGCAGTACAAGTTCTACTTTGCTGTCATGGAAACGGACTCCTCTGGTCGACCACCTGACCATCCTAACTTCAGTGCCAAGAAGGGACTGGCGTATGCCAAGGTGGCTGATAGCAAGGTCAGTGGATTACATCTCAGTGTCCTGACAGCAGCCATGCAATGTGCATACATCTCAGTACCCTGACATCAGCCATGCAATGTGTATGTATTTCAGGCTGCGTTTACACGACAACGAAGTGCGACCGAAACTGAACGGAATCGTTGCGTTTGCTACGATCGTTTACGCGACAACGCACCCCGAAACGGACTGAATAGGAAACGTACTTCAAAGTGTTTGAATCGTTTTTAAAACGTTTGCGTTCTCGTGTAAACGGGTTGAAAACAACTCGAGGGCCGCGCTCGTTTCGTCTCCTTGTAAAAGCAGCCTCAGTGTTCAGACAGCAGCCATGCAATATGTATGCATTTCATCCCTTACAGCTCCCCTCAATGAATCATTACATAGAGAAAATGTTGTCAGAGATGTTTGGATCTGTAACTCTCAGGGAGAATGGGAGAGCCTCAGAGCCACTAAAGTTTTACTTCCACTCTACCATGGGCAGGTTAGGTCAGAAATTGATGGGAGGGTGACGATGAAAGCGCTATTGTCAGTCAGAGAAGCTTCCGTCTTGCCGCTTGCCTCTGACAGAACTGTAGTGCACCACCACTGCAACAATACGTTTTTATTTCATCTTTACAAGTGCCCAATGGGTCCAATCATGTTAGAATCGAGGAACAAAGTGGTGGTGAGACATAGTATACTCGGCGACTGGTCTTAGGCGTCGGCTTCATAGTGTACTAGATGTTCTAACATATGCATGAGAAAAAGAAGCTGATCTTTATTGGATATTATTGTCAGCCTGTGCAAACGTGCCTGTGCTGAGCCTGTGCAAACGCATCAATGTGGTTACCACACGTGTGTTGTGTTATGTGTTGGGTGTGTGTCTGTTTGTCTGTCTGTATGTGTGTGTGTGTCTGTTTGTCTGTCTGTATGTGTGTGTGTCTGTTTGTCTGTTTGTCTGTTTGTCTGTCTGTCTGTCTGTATCTCTGTCTCTCTGTCCGCTGACCAGGAGTTACGATCACACAATCTTCTTCGCATACTCATCCACCATAAGTGGGCCAAGTACGGCGAGTCTAAAGCAATGTAAGTACTCACTCACCACAGTGTGCGGTGCACTCAGGGAGTAATAGCATCTCGGTGGTCTGTGTAGTGTGTACCCAGGGAGTCTTATCACCCTTGGTGTGCTGTACACCCAGGGAGTCATATCACCCTTGGTGTACCGTGCTCCCAGGGAGTCATATCACCCTTGGTGTACCGTGCTCCCAGGGAGTCATATCACCCTTAGGGTGCGTTCAGACTACCGATAAAAAGTGACGGAATGGGAAAGTTTCCAAGGTGATTTGATCACGTGCCGTTACTGGCACGTTACCGGCGTAAAAGTGTCACTGCCGCGTTACTGCACCGGCTGCTGCGGTGGTAACTGCATTCCGGCAGTAAAAAGAGTGCTCAGGCTGAAGGGAAAAGGGAAAATCCCTTCTCAGCGCCGCGGTGAGAACTGCAAAACTTACGTACCGGTAACATCAGTTTATCGGTAGTGTGAATGTCCTTCACGATTTATCGCCTTTCACGGTTTGACGGGATTCACGGCAGTCTGAACGCGCCCTAAGTGTACTGTACGCCCAGGGAGTCATAGCATCTAGGTGGTCTGTACGCCCAGGGAGTCATAGCATCTAGGTGGTCTGTACGCCCAGGGAGTCATAGCATCTAGGTGGTCTGTACGCCCAGGGAGTCATAGCATCTAGGTGGTCTGCACGCCCAGGGAGTCATAGCATCTAGGTGGTCTGTACGCCCAGGGAGTCATAGCATCTAGGTGGTCTGTACGCCCAGGGAGTCATAGCATCTAGGTGGTCTGTACGCCCAGGGAGTCATATCACCCTTGGTGTATTGTGTACCCAGGGGGGGGGGGGGGGGTCATGTAAGTAAAAAAAAGGAAAAAAACAGTCTGGCATAGAACTGTTCCACCTTATGCCCCTAACAGTCCATTACAGTATGATTGTCATCGTCCTCGTCTTCAAGTACTCACTCACCGTTAGTGTACTGTACCCCCGGTGAGTCATAGCGTCTACGGAGACACCCATAGTTCCTGAAACGATGTAGAGTCAACCTCGTGAATAACGTTACGACCTTGGGTAGCGACGTCAGGGTAGATTTCTGCTTTGAGAACCGGTCAGCTATTGTAATACCGTCCGATTCCTGAAGACGGGTAGAGGATGCTGGCAACGCTTGAAGCAAATCGGAGAAAATACAGAGGACTTATTCCAGTCTAGAGTGTGCAGGGTAAGCGTCGCCATGGTCACGAAACACCATACTGTACATCAGTGACTGTTCACAAGCAGAGCGGAGCCAGCGCTTGTGCGACTTCAGCAGCACCTTCACTTCGCATTGCCAGTAGAGGAACACGAGAAAGCGTGTGCACTCGTCGCGGTTTGCGCGCTTCAAGTACACGTACGCACAGAAACAATGCGTCTGTGGGTCCGTACCCATGTCCTGGACAAGAATTTGCCACAGCGGACCGCTGACAATCTTACCAATAATGCCAAGTGCACGACATCCGGCCAGATAATGTGGATCGGCCGGATCTTTCTCCACTGCCTCAATCAGCCTGTTCTTTTCCGCCAAAGAACAGTACTCCGTCATGAGTGCCTTGAGAAAATGAACACCTGCAGCATCGAAGAATATGATGTTGAACCTGTTGCCTTTGAACGCGGCTAACGGTAGAGCGGTGATACCACGGCTGGCGCAGGAGGTAGCAAAGTCCACATGAAATCAACGCCATTACTATACATAAACGTTTTCGTGGTTAATGTAGTTACCCTCACTACACCGTCTTCCTCCAGTTCCTTTCCCATCACCACCCCCTCCTCATATGCTTTCAGATGGTGTTGCTGCTGTAGTGGTTGTGGTGGTTGTGGTGGTGGTGGTGGTGGTTCTTGTTGGACATCATCGGCGTCATCGTCACTATCGCTAATGATGATGACTTGTGGCCAATCGTCCTCATAATCCGATTCAATTGCGCTCTCATCAGCGACTTGATTGCAGCAGAAGGCATGCAGTCCTGGTAAGACGGATGGTGCCAGCCTCTTTATTGTTCTCTGTGCAACTTCTTCTCCCTCCATGGTGCCGCTCTTGCACCTGTGCAGGGCAGCATTGCACTGCTCAGCGAGATTCACCAACGAACATGTGTGCGTGTGTGACCTCCTCACCCGTGGTGTAAATAAAGGTCTTGGTAGTGAAACTGATGACCCGCACGAGGCCATCTTCACGGAGCTCTCTTCGCACCACCACCACCTCCTCATATCCTTTCAGATGATGTAGTGGTTGTGGTGGTTGTTGTTGTGGTGGTGGTGGTGGTGGTGGTGGTGCTGGTGGCCCATCCTCAACGTCGTCATCATCATCATCGCTGATTATTATGACCTGCGGCCACTCCTCCTCCTCCAAATCCGATTCTATGGCACTGTCATCTGCCATCTTCTTCCGCCATATATCTACATGTGGGGGCGGCAACAGTGATCGTTCATCTTGGAGAGCAATGCCTTCTCCTGATCAGGTACTTGGTCCCAGTCAGGAACCTTTGCCGATAGTACGATTGCCGGTACTTGCCGAGGAGTACGTTGAACTTAGCGTTACCTGCAGCGGCAGCACGGTCTGTCGTGGTATTGCGCAGGGTACAGGGCAGCTTCTCGCCTGCGTCTGTTATGCCGCGGGTGTGTCCACCAACAGGATATCCTCAAGAGTGGAGGATTCAGATTCGGACACTACTCTCTGAATAGGAGTGGATGGGGTGCTTGGGCCGTGCGAACAATTCTGCATGTGGCTCTTAACTTAGGTCACAAAGCCTCATCTGCACTGGGCAGCCTATTGCTAGTATTAGTGGCGTCTCGTGAAAATCACATTTTAAGACTGACTGCAGCATAGTGATATCAGCCACAGTAGGATGTGGTGACCCCAAATCAATCTATACACAGTGCATGTTTGCACTGCGGACGTTTCATACTTTGTTCCGGCCAACGTGTAATGCACTTTGCACGAACAAGTGTTTACAACATGGCGTTTCTAGAGCAGCCTCTACAAACGACGAACAAACACCACACATCAATTGTTTATGCTGCTCACGAAAGCGACTTGGAAGGAGCAAGGTTAGCACCAGTTTTCAAGCTTACAGTCGCTATTCCGGTAACATTATCAACAGGAGGCGGGGTGCCGATTACTTCCTTGAGCAATGCCAGTGCGTGCTCTGCCGAACGAGAAACGACATCACCGACTGACATGGTGAGTTGCCCTTCGCTGCTGCCAAGTAGGAAACCCATGTACTTGTGTCCAAACTTGCTTGTTCCGTCGTAATGTAATGTTGTGCCCTCAGCTGTTGCAGCTAGTTCACCGATCTGGGCAATGCTAACGCTTCTGCCCTCTGCGTACGTCTGCTGACGTGTTCCGTAGCTAGGAATCTTGGCGGGATGCTTGTTAGCCGGCTTCAGCACGAAGCGCTCGTGATGGCCTTGTGTCCAGCAGGGGAGTACCTGTGGCGAAAAATACTACACGTCTGCTGCGGAGCGTGATACGCCGGTGAAATTCACAATGGCAATTGCCACCTGGACTTGCTGTCTCTGAGTGTGGCAGGCCCGTCGCACCGGCTTTGGAGGTGGGGTGGCCATGGAAGGGGGGTGGGGGGGGGGTCGTCCCCCGGAAAAAAATTTAAAAATTGAAACTACAGTCCATTCACAAAAAGATGGGCCCTGGCTCTGGCGAGCTCCCGTATTTGGCGAATTTTCAAGATTTTATCGTACACAGTGCAGTGCTGCGAAGTTTGAAATTTGAAAAAGGGTCCAAAAAGGGTACCTGAACTGGGGTTCGAACCATACAATGCACTGTTGCAGGCAGGATCAAACGGCCTGGATTTTGATGGTCTTTCCCAATTCAGTGCTCTTGGGGCAAAACCTGGCCGAAATACTATTCTTGTTACGGCTTGCTTTTTGGAGAAATAGACTTTAGAAACATAATTGGAAGAGGATTCCATAGGGGATTGCAGAAAAAAATTCTAAAAAAACTCAACGTTTGACCCATTTATGGCCAAAAGCAAGAAGTCCATCTTTTTCTGAAGGGACTGTAATTGCAAACATTTCTGGGCATTTGGTGCCATTTCAGTGTAACTACAATGAAAGACTTTTTGATTCTGCAACAAACCAAGAAAACGCTACGATCGGGGACAAACATGACCCTCCTCCGGGAAAAAAATTCAAAAATTGAAGCCAATTGCAAGCATTTCCAGGCATTTGGTGCCATTTCAGTGTAACTGCAATAAAAGACTTTTTCATTCTGCAGCAAACCACGATCGGGGACAAGGATTTGCCACGTTTGCGCTGAGCTGCGATCATCGCGCTTTGTTGCAGTGTGCTCCAAAAAGAAAAAAGAAAAGAAAAACGCCAAAGAAAGTGGGGCCGCCCCGGCTGTGACGGCCTTGGCGTGGTCCAGCGAAGCGATGCAATAAGCCAGTTACAGCGTGTTTCAATCAGCCTTGCCCCAAGGGCAAATGTAATGTGCCACCCGGGGTCGAAACCCATGAATGCACATGATTTAGCGTTTAAGTCGCCCACGTCGTCTCACAATATACTGTGACTCCCTGGCGTTTGATGACAACCGTTTGTCTCATTTGGCAAAAGCTTGAGTAATATCAACGTGATGATGTACCAGCCCTGATCTCTCAAAATCATCCTTAAGAAGATGTAGACTTTTAAAACAGAGCGGCGGTATAATCAATATTCGTTAGTAGGGGAATGCGGGGGGGGGGGGGGGGGGGTTGAAGAGAAAACCAGAGCATTCTTCAGCTCGCGATATCATATGCTCCTCGCTCTGTTCATCGGGCCACTAGCTTTGCAGATGACTCCTACTCTGAGTCCTAGATCCTGAAGGGGTTGGGTCACACAAACCTAGGTTACTTACAGCAAGGCTGTTGCAGCTCAAAGCTGACCATGGCGGAGAGTTAGTGCTTGTTGCGTTGTCGTTGACAGTACAGTGTTTGTGATATCTGGGTTTGTACTGTGTGTGCACGTGTCTATGTGTGTACATGTGTATGTGTGCATGTGTCTGTGTGTGTGTGTGTGTGTGCGTGCGTGTGTGTGCGTGTGTGTGTGCGTGTGCATGACTGCGTGTGTGCGGATGTGTGCATGTGTGAGTGTCTGTGTACGCGTGCCTGCGTACGTGTCTGCGTGTGTGCATGTGTCTATGTGTGTATATGTATGTGTGTGCGCGTGTGTGTGTGTGTGTGTGTGTGTGTGTGTGTGTGTGTGTGTGTGCGTGTGCGTGTGTGTGTGTTTGAATACAGCAAAGCACTTCTCCTATATCTGTGCTACGTCACTCTCTGCTCCTTTGCATTCATGACGGCTGTTGGCAAGAGAACCAGCTCCTTTCAAGCTGCGACCAGTGAGTTGTTGTTGTTGTTGTTGTTGTTGTTGTTGTTGTTGTTGTTGTTGTTGTTGTTGTTGTTGTTGTTGTTGTTGTTGTTGTTGTTGTTGTTGTTGTTGTTGTTGTTGTTGTTGTTGTTGTTGTTGTTGTTACTACTCGAAGTACGGTGCCTTTCAAAAGTATAGACCTCTGGTTTCGATGATGCTGTTAGGCCAGCATACCACATAATCTGTGATCACTTTGTGCATAAAATTTCCGAAATTGGGCGTTTATAGCAGTGAGAACCGCCTGATCAATATCCCGAAGATTCTTCTCAAAAAGCTCAAACCAAGTTTGAGTTATTTCAACTTATTTGAAAACGTCTAGAGGGAATTGCAGAGGTGAGCAGTTTCAAGTATCTGGGATCCTGGAAGACAACAAACGGTGATTGCAGCCTCGATATTCGGTCAAGAATTGCCATGGCGAAAGAGCGTATGCTGCAGTTAATTGACATCTGGAAAGACCACAACATCTCCAGACAGCTGAAAATCCGGATAATGCATGCCTTAGTGTGGTCTGTCCTGCTGTATGGAGCTGAGAGTTGGACTCTGCGGAAGACAGATGAACGACGAATACAGGCAGCAGAAATGTGGTGCTACCGACGTCTGCTCAGAGTATCCTGGATGGAGAAGCGCACAAATGACAGTATCCTGGTGGAGTTGGGAGTACAGAGACAGCTGCTAGCCAGGGTCAAGATACGCAAACTGACCTATTTCGGGCACACATGCCGCCCATCTGGCTGCGAGCTTGTACGTGACGTGATGTTTGGTGTCGTGGATGGTAAGAGAAAGCGTGGTCGTCCGAAGATTTCCTTTGCTGACAACATCGTTTCGTGGACTGGTATGTCTCTGCATGAGAATTGCCAGTTGGCATCTGACAGAGATGCCTGGCAGTCGCACTGTGCATCTACTGCTTACACAGCTGCATAATGCCGTTTATTATTATTTTTAAAATTTTACTTTTATTATTTTTTCGGCAACGCAGATGATGATGATGATGATGATGAGAGGTCAATGCTTTTGAAATGCAGTAAAACCTGTGACTAACGACTGCCCCTTGGGGCCAGAGAAAGCGGTCTTTAGTGGCAGGTGGTCCTTAGTTAGAGGTTTACACCGCACAACCGTACGTGAATGTGAGACCGTCCGTGCCTGGCAAAGTGGTCTTTAGTACAGGTTTTACTGTATATCATACCATACCAGACGTGGTATTTCTTTGGCAGTTCATCATTTTCTGACACGGCCTGATCTGATTTACTTGCTGGCATATTTCGATCTGAGAAGTATCACACCCCAATAGGGCAGGGGTGGTTTAAGCTGTGCGTCCAGGCACGCACAGACGCCCCTGCCTGTGCCTGAACTGTATGGCTGTGACTTGTTCGCTTATCACGTATCCGTGTACACTTTACATGTGCGTACACACACACACACACACACACACACACACACACACACACACACACACACACACACTCTCTCTCTCTCTCTCTCTCTCTCTCTCTCAAACACACACGTACACGTGTACACACATACACAGATGTCAGTGAAGCCATTCACGGTAACCCGCTACAGTACGACAGTTTCCTGGACTACACGCGACTTGCCATCGAAATTCTCATGCTCATTCTCACGGCCGCCAGTCTCCTAGCTGAGGGCCTGGAACTTAAACAGTAAGAACTGTCCAATTTACAAAGAGTTGGTGGACAAGCCGTTGATTATCCACTCTCAATGTAATATCCAAAAAGTATTCTTTCTAGACCAAAGAGTGGTATATTTTATCCACTGACGATGTTGTTCAGAACAACGAAACGTCTGGAGAAGTATCGTAAATATTTCTATCTTTATTTATCAAATATACCACTCTTTGGTCTAGAAAGAATACTTTTTTGATATCCAGTGTACTTCCAGTAGATGTTACCCTAGTGCACAATGCACACACTCACCGATCCGTAGTAGCCGTAATTATGAGCTCTCAACCCTTACAAGGAACGGATGACAATTCGTCGTCTTTTATTGAGGACCTAGCCGTATGGTTGGATGAGAAGGCAGAAACACCACTGTGTCTAGATAGTGAATAGAAACAAACAGTTGCACTGATGATCGTTACAAGAAACGTTCCGGTAGACCCATACTGGATTTCGTTGGAATGTGGGTGTGTTACGATGACAGCACAGCCAATACTATTGACAGCCATGCCAATGTGGATTAGCCATGCCAATATTATTGATAGCCATGCCGGTGTGTGGATTGCCTTTTTGCCTTCTCTCTCAGGTCTGGTGTGCGCAATTACCTCCGAGAGCCGTCCAATTACTACCAAGTGTTCACCAGTCTGTCGTTCTTTGCGTTGATCCCGCTGAGAGTGAGCCAGTCGTTTGCCCAGTGGGAGTTCATGGCCGTTCTTTACATGTTCGTTACCATGCGCATACTCGTGTCTATCTCCATACTCAGGTATGTGTAGGGCTGTGTGTGTGTGTGGGTGTGTGTGTGTGGGTGTGTGTGTGGGTGTGGGTGGGTGAGTGGGTGTGTGGGTGTGTGGGTGTGTCTGTCTGTCTGTCTGTCTGTGTGTGTGTGTGTGTGTGCGTGCGTGCATGTGTGCGTGCGTGCGTGTGTGTGTCAGTCACTGGGTCGGGTGTGTAATGTCCGTGTGTGTGTGTGTGTGTGTGTGTGTGTGTGTGTGTGTGTGTGTGTGTGTGTGTGTGTGTGTGTGTGTGTGTGTGTGTGTGTGTCTGTGTGGTCCACTGGTTCAGGTTCATGATAACCCTGTGAGTCACTGGGTTATGTGTGTGTGTGTAAGTGTAGGTGTGTGTGTGTGTGCGTGTGTGTAAGTGTAGATGTGTGTGTGTGTGCGTGTGTGTAAGTGTAGGTGTGTGTGTGTGTGTGCGTGTGTGTAAGTGTAGGTGTGTGTGTGTGTGCGTGTGTGTAAGTGTAGGTGTGTGTGTGTGTGCGTGTGTGTATGTGTGTATGTGTGTGCTTTTCTTTCATTCTCCTGGGTGGTTACCAACAGCCAGTGCATGCCGGAGTATGTGGTGTGGTGTGTGTGCGGGAAAAATGAAAAAGACCAAAAAGTAGGGTTTCACTGGCCATAAAAAAGCCACGTCATAGCTGTGTGGTAGATCTATAGACAAGGCTGAATAGTGGCGGTCAATTCTTCAGCCTTACAAGCTGTTGAATGGTGCAATCCCAGCACAAGTTGCTATGGCTTCTGCTGTAGCATCGCTATCTTCGCCTCCGGCGATCTGCGTCAAATGGTCAAATGGTGTGCATCACTGAGTGAGTCCTTGGGTCAGGTGTGTGATGCACTGGGTCAGGTGTGTGATGCACTGGGTCAGGTGTGTGATGCACTGGGTCAGGTGTGTGATGCACTGGGTCAGGTGTGTGATGCACTGGGTCAAGTACGGCTGTGTGAGCCACTGGCCATATTCACCCAAGCAATGTGTTCTCCTTATTCAGAATACAGTAGGAGAGACTGTGCAGAAGGTGTTTGAATGATTTGTGAACTGATTACCGATACAATAAAGCAGTTCAGTATAGACATCGTCGTGCATATCATCTTGTTCTGTAAGTCAACAAGTAGTCAGCACATAATTATTATTTTCGGCTATTTTTAACCTCTTTGGCCGAAATTTTGTTTTGCAAGGTTTGGTGTGACAGTGTATACAGGCAGCAGCAGTAAAAGCCGAAATTTTAATGCGGCCGAAATGTATTTTTAGCTCTGGCAAGTCGAAATTAAAAGCGCCGGAAATTTGTAGACTTTCAGTATAGACTATAGGCTACTTCCCCATCTATGTACTGATTTTATCATCACCCCTCTCGTCTTTCTCTCTCTCTCTCTCTCTCTCTCTCTCTCTCATCTCTCTCTGTCTCTCTCTGTCTCTCTCTCGTCTCTCTCTCTCTTTCCCTCTCTCTTTCTCTCTCTCTCTCTCTCTCTCTCTCTCTCTCTCTCTCTCTCTCTCTCTCTCTTGTCTCCCTCGTCTCTCTCTCTCTCTCTCTCTCTCTCTTCTTCTCGTCTCTCTCTCTCTCTCTCTCTCTCTCTCTCTCTCTCTCTCTCTCTCTCTCTCTCTCTCTCTCTCTCTCTCTCTCTCTCTCTCTCTCTCTCTCTCTCTCTCTCTCTCTCTCTCTCTCTCTCTCTCTCTCTCTCTCTCTCTCTCTCTCTCTCTCTCTCTCTCTCTCTCTCTCTCTCTCTCTCTCTCTCTCTCTCTCTCTCTCTCTCTCTCTCTCTCTCTTGTCTCTCCCTCTCTCTCTCAGGATCACCGGTATCTACCTACAAATTCTAGTCAAGATCATGGTGAGGGACATGGTGCGCTTTTCCATCATCTACTGTATCTTCCTGCTGGCATTCAGCGGCTCCACCTACCTACTGCTGGGTGGATCTGATTACCCGGAGTCTAACGGGCTGACTGGCACGGATCTAGACCGCACTGACGAACTCTCGTGAGTGTTTTGGGATCATGTGTGCGCGGGGTTGCTGGAACCGATCCGGCTTGTCAGGTTCTCATCTGACCATCCTTTTTCCTACTGTTGAGAGCATGTGTACTAGTACCTGCCATATCATACACAAAGTATGAACGGCCATGGTACTACCGTCTTCAATATGCGGAGGCTCCACTGCAGCCGATTAATCATGTCTCATGCTCCTTCTTCACATGTGTATGTGTGTCTGTGCATGTGTATGTGTGTCTGTGCATGTGTATGTGTGTCTGTGCATGTGCATGTGTGTTTTCATTAGGGATTACCCACACATTGTTGTCACTCTACTTCGTATCATGGTTCAGAACGAGAATGTTGGAACGTACTTCGGCACGGGATATTTGTAAGTGCTAGCGTGTGCTCATTCTGTAAACGTGCATCTGTTTCATACACATCTTACTAATTTTGTATGCAGTCGAGACGCAAAATATTTGTACACTCTGGTGACAGAGAGCAGAGTCCTCCGGTCCGATAGAGTGTTCAATGCTGACAAGAGCAGAGCTATACCACAGGGGAGTCACAGAGCACTGCACGGGTCTGGTTAAATTGTAGCTACCGTAACGTAGCGCATATAAGACCATGGTCTTATAATCGAAAAGTCGCTGTTTTCGGTCCTTTCACAAGTGCATTTTCGTTCGATTATAAGACCATGGTCTTATATGCGAGAGACAAACATCGCATCAACATTATATTTTTATATTTTTTTACTGAATACCACAGTACCATCAGATGCTGCACAGCGGGGGCGGTGGCATATTGGATGGAAGTGGGGGCGGGGCAAAAGTAACTCCTCCGACCAAAGGTCTCGGAATCATCGTTACTCCTGTGCGCCGATACATAGGAGAAAAGAAACATGTGCATCCAAGAGGGGAGCACCGGCTTTGCAAACGATAATGGGGAGAATTTGAGATTGGGATAGGACAAAACAATAGTAAAAGCAGTGCACCGTAGGAAGATGGAGTGAACTGATAATCGGATTTTAAGGCTGAGCGAAGGGGATCAAAGAGGGGTAGAAGGGAGCTGGAGTGCGGTCAGTATAATTTGGCAGAGATCATAGCCTGTCTGTGGCCCACTCCCACTTGCTGCGCCGCAAGTGGTCGTTGACGTTTTTCTTGAACGTGTGCATGCCTCTGCGAGAAGGGGGAGACTGCAGAAGGGTAGGTGGGAGCTGATTCCACGTTGCGATGAGGGAGTGGGGAAATGAGCGGAGCGTGTTGTTTCGTGCCTGAGGAGGAAGGATACTGGTGAGTTGCGATGGATGATGTGTTGCAGATCTGGTTGTCTCACGAGTAGGCATGCGGTGTTGCGGTGCGGCTGCTGATGGTGGCAGAATGGCTTTCACCATTTCCGGACCCTCCACAAAGTGCAGCTTGTACAGAAAGCAGAGCCCTGCTACGGTACGGCGAATGTCGAGGCTCAGGAGGTATGATCCATCTCCAATTATGTGCAGGGCACGGCGCTGGATGGCAGTGAGGCGGGCCAAGGTGGTGGGGGCTGCGCTCATCCACACCAGCATGCCATACTCTAGCACAGGGCGGACAAAGCCACGGTACACGATTGCCCGGTGCTTTGGGTCTAGCACAGCCGATGCCTTACGGAGGAAGCCGAGCCGCTGGGCTCCGCGTACTGCAAGCTGTCGGATATGGCTGCGGAATGCCAGCTGCCTGTCGAAGGTGACGCCAAGAAGCTTGAACTCCCCTACTTCTGGCACGACTGCTCCTTGGAAGCGTATTGCGTTCGGGGGGGGGGGGGGGGGGTTGGCGAGCGGTGGTGGCTGATGGTCAATGCCTGCGACTTTGTGGGCTCGAACTTGATCCTCCACCTGCTTCCCCATGCTGCTTGTGAGTCTACTGTCTGCTGGAGGATTGCTGTCTCTTCTGGCAGTCTGAGTCGGGTGGTGATGCACTTGTAGGGAGTTGTGTCGTCGGCGTATACAGCCAGCTTCGCCCCATCAGGCAGGTGGTCTTCTGCGTCGTTGACGTACAGAAGGAAGAGGATGGGGCCGAGGATGCTGCCCTGCGGCACGCCAGATTGGATTCGGTGGGTCGGTGAAGACTGGCCACCTATGACGACACGGGTGTGGCGGTCTGTCAGGTAACTCCGGAGCCAGGCAAGGAGGGGGCCACTTATGCCGCACTGCTCAGCCTTGTAGAGGACGTCGTTGTGCGAGACCTTGTCGAAGGCCCCGGCAATATCTACTGCGAGTACCCTGACGAGGCCTCCACCGGCAGCTGCAAGGCTCCACTCATGCTGAAGAGCAATCAGCAGATCAGAGGTTCCCAGTCCAGTGCGAAAGCCAAACTGCCTGTGAGAAAGGATGTCATTCTTCTTCAGGAAGTTGGACAGGCTGCGGTTCACGATGGACTCCATACACTTAGACATTATGGGCAGTAGTGATATCGGTCGGTAGTTTCTGGGGTTCGACTTGGGGCCTTTCTTGTGTACCGGTACGACGTTGGCAACTTTCCACATGGCAGGTTGATGACCACTGCAGAAGCACAGGGTAAACAGCTTGGATAGGGGCAGAGCCAGAGAGTCGGCACATTTTCTCAGCACTCTAGCGGGTACTGCATCAGGCCCTGTGGCTTTACTTGGATTCAGGGCTCGGAGTGTCCGGCGTACGGTGGCTTGGCGGAAGTGGACTGTTGCAAGCGTATATTGCGGTGCGCTGGCGGACATGCGGGAACGGCCCCAACTGTTCTGCAAAGTCATCGTCTAGGCTGCACTTCTGGGCAAAGTACTTCCCGATGACGTTAGCCTTGTCGTGGCTTTTGGTGCATTCCATGCCATCGGGGTCAACCAGGACTGGGATGGAGCTGTCCCGGCCATGCCCACGACATGACTTTGTGCATACACAATCATATTATTGGTTAATGCCAGTACAATGGAACCATGATGAACATTGTGTGGTTTGTGATTTTACTTCACGTATAAGTGCATGTTCTTATAAGCGAGAGTGCTCTTATATTCCATGAGAATAAGAACATGTCCTTAACTGCGCGAGATTACGGTAATGGTTTCCTGCCAGATCATGGCAATCCTCAGACAACTGAACTGCTCTTTAAAGATGCTGGACCTTCTCTGATGATTCTGTGAAAACAAGACGAAACCGGTCAGCCTTGCCAGGTGTGTAGGAGGTTCGGCCTCTTTAAAGAACCACTCTACGACACGTGTGCCCTGTAGTTAAAGAGCGCTGGTCATCACTTATGCATTACTTTCTTGCCGTTGTGCCATGGGACATCAGCACCCATACAGACTACAGTCCACTGTGCTTGTGTGCTCTACTTCACCACCGACGACTGTATGTGCTTGTGTGTGTGTTCGTGCGTGCATGCGCGCGTGTGTATATGTGTGTGCACGCGTCTCTGACATTTCCACGCATGTTCTTCTGCGCACAGTTGGCCGACGATTCTCCTGCGCATCCTCTATCTCTTCATGGTTCTCATCGTGCTGTTGAACATCCTGATTGCACAGCTGAGCGATACCTACGCCGAAATCAAACAGGATGCACAGTTAAATCTGGAGCGTAACTGGTGTAATCAGCTGCTGGAATCGGAGAAGACGAGATTCTGGGATAAAAAGGTAGGGGGACAGAGCAGCGAAGAAGCCCTGCAAAGCAATGTTATTCTCTTTCCCAAATAAGGCATATGAGGTACATCTAGATGCACACTTTGAATAATTTTCGAGGGGTTGTGAAGGCAAAACTTTTTAGTAGCTTTGGCAGAAGCGGATTTTCGATTATATTCTCCATCTCGTTTAAATTGTGTTGCATCTGCGTGCATTTGTGTACGTGTGTGCGTGCTTGTGTGTATGTGTGTGCATGTTTGTGCATGTTTGTGTGCTTGTGTGTATGTGTGTGTATGTTTGTGTATGTTTGTACATGTTTGTATGTACGTACATGCGTGCGTTTGTGTACCTGTTTTTGCATATGAGTGTGGTTTTCTCGTGTGTGTGTGTGTGCATGTGTGTGCACGCGCGTATGTGTGCTTGTGTACGTGTGTGTGTGTGTGTGTGTGTGTGTGCACTTACGCACGCACTTACGCACATGCGTACACGTATGTAACAATGCAGGGCGTTCTGAAAGTGTATGATGCCACGACAATCGTAGCGTGTCCACAGAGTGAGTACAGTGGAACACACTTAACAGTATGTACTCTGCTAAGACGTGTATCGTAGTGTCTTGTATTAAAGCCTGTCTCATTTAGAAGCCTGTTTTGAATGCAAGCCTGTTTTTTCGAGATGCAGTGTCGTGTCGGTGGGGGGGGGGGGGGGGTTGAGTGAAAAATGATGAAAAAATTGACCTTGGCCTTCAAAACGTTCTCTGTGTTTTCGTAAGAACCATCACGCTTGATTTTCCAGCTTGTGCGCAACTTTGAACTGTTGAGTAGGAGAGCTTGTATAGCTACGCACAAATACGTCTTGGTAACTCAAATATGGAGTGGTTCCGGTTCACGGAACGACATTGCACTTGTTACTTGAAAGGATTAGGTGACTTGAAAAGGAGTGTCACCAGAAAACCTTATTTGAGACAAGTTCTAGTTAGTTGAGACAAGGTGAAGCATGTCAAAGCATGCAAAAGGGGAAAGGCAGCAAAAAAGGAGCCACAGGCTCGCTGCGCATGCTCCGGGCTGAGAGCTGCAAAACGGTGCACGCGATGTGTGCAGCAAGACATCAGCATGACGTCAACATGATGTAACACATAAACAAATAAAGACATAATAATGAGCGTAACGCGGATTCGTGATGCATATTCACGACACAGCTCGAAATCATCAAGTCCTTTAGAATTCTGAAACCTGCCTGAAATATAGACTTCGTTTTTGGAATAGTCAAGTATGCGGTCGGAGAATGTTAATGCGAAGACATCATGCCAGTGGCATGAAGGAAATTCTCAAGGATTGCATGACACCTCTCTGTCTCTCTCTCTCTCTCTCTCTCTCTCTCTCTCTCTCTCTCTCTCTCTCCCCCTCTCCCTCTCTCATCCAACAACGCTCTGTTCCATATAGAACTACTGCTCACCTGGGAGGAACCTGTTGACTTTGAAGCCAAGCTAAATGAGGAACACCAGCGGAGGCTGGTAGAGCAGCAGCTGTACAAGCTGGAGCAACTGCTCTTCTCCATGAGGTTAGTCCACGGGAACAGCGGCAGCAGTGGTGATGGCAGCCATGTCTGCAAGGCTGCTGGCTGCTTCCCATGCCATGGCTACTGGCCAGGGATGCATGAAGTGTCCTACGGTACTGTCGGGCGCCGAAGAACGGAGCGCTGAAGAACAAACACTTGGAACAGGCTAGAATTTCACCAAGCACAGCATACCAATGTACACACAGTGACTCAACTATGCATAGACTGTAGTACATGACAATAAGAACGGCCTAGGCTACGAGGCTGACCACACACACACACGCACGCACGCACGCACGCACACACACACACACACACACACACACACACAGAGTTCTTCGGCGACCGCCAGTACTGTACTTAATGATCTACGCTCTGTCAAGTGTCAAGTGCTGAAAGTGTTGGTCTTTGCTGGCTGGTATTTGGTTGGGCAGCGTTGCATTCAACTAAACTTTTTTGATGCTAGTTTCGCTGTAGGGGAGTGTGGAAAGTTGTCAATGGTACACGCTCACACGTACACATGCATACGTGTGTACTGTGAGTCGACAAATATTCGGAGCATATTTATTTGCGGCTATTTTCGGCCGGGGCATATTTGGCCGAACGTTTGATGCGGCCGAAATGTATTTCAGGATTTTAGCCCTGCGAGGCCGAAGTATCGCCAACGAATTGTAGAGTTTAAAAAGTGCTGTGTAGCATATCTACTGCTCAATACAGCAGAGCGTGAACGGATCGTATTGCAACTACTGGGTGTGAGAGCATGACACCACAGCTTAACTTATTTATATCCACTTTTGCTGTTCTCCATCTCTAACCCAGGTCTCAGCAGATGAACATCATGAAAGCATCAGAAGCTGGTGTCTCAGTGGGCACTCGGGTTGCTGACAACATCCCTGTAGCTAATCTACAGCTGCAGCAAGTCATTCAACAAACCGTGGAGGAGTGCACACGACGGGTTGTTGCTGAGGTACGTTGTAACACATACACTCTGTGTGTGTGTGTGTGTGTGTGTGTGTGTGTGTGTGTGTGTGTGTGTGTGTGTGTGTGTGTGTGTGTGTGTGTGTGTGTGTGTGTGTGTGTGCGTGTGCGTGTGTGTGTTGGCATTGTTCGCATGTCACGTGGCCAAGTGACCACGTGAGCGGCAGCCAAGACTCAAGAGGCGTAGTTGATGTGTCAGCATCAGCGGCTTGCCTTGCCTCCTCTGCTACTGTCGTGGACATGGAAGTCTAGTCGAATGTCCAGGGCCTGCGCCCTCAGCGCGAACAGAACGTTGCATGTTGATCCGATGCGACCAGCGCCCTGCAACGCATACATGATTGTTTGTACCTTAGATCTACACACATACTCACGGCTGCATGGCCAGCACCCTGGGGCCGCTAGACGTGCGAGCGGATTTCCATGTGCACAACAGTACAGTCATGTACACTGCTGCTGTCACAGAGTGTATGCCCTGTGTGTGTGTGTGGGGGGGGGGGGGGGTGGACATCACGTTCATAATGCATGTAGTGTGCTGGTAGTGTGCTGGTGGAACTTTTTAATTCTTTATTCTCACGATGGCACCATCGCCAATAAGAGATAAGTTTATGAGAAGGTGAGATGCTGTGGGTGCGGCTGTGGGTAAAGCAACGTTGGAAAGTAATTTGCATCACTTTGAATTTTACAGTTGGTACGCTAATCGCCGGACCAGCGTTTGGCCATCAGCTCGTATTCAGTGCTGTGTCGGGCATGTACACCCTCCATATCACGGACCAAAGTATGAAAGGCTTGGTTATGACCGGACCAATCAAAAGCTGGTCGCCATAGCGAGCACCCTGGGAGGAAGCTCTCTTGTTTTACCCGCATTGAAAAGGGATAGCACCCCGCATTTTCCTCGTTACTATTGGCTATCAATCAGTGAAGTATTTCTTTGTTTTGGTGTGTATTTTGTGTGTTCATGCATAATTATGTGTGTGTGTGTGTGTGTGTCCGTCCGTATGTGTGTCCGTTCGTATGTGTGTACGTCCGTATGTGTGACGCCGTCTTTCCCGTCCCTGTTTCACAGACATCCGCAGGTCTACAGAACGTGCACAAAGCACTGCGCATGGAGATGCAACGTGAGATGCACACCATGGCTGCCGATACCAGAGAGGACCTGCGGGACCTCAAGCGCCTTGTCGAGAAAATACCCACATCGTTTCCACCACCACCACCACCAAAGGCAAAGAGCTAGGTCACTCACTGGCCCCAAGACAAACACCGACTTAAATCCGTGCAACTAGTGCAGCTACTGCGAACTATACACCTAACGCCATTATAGTGTGCTGGCCACTCCCAACGCAGCTGCCGAGACCGAAGACGCTGGAAACTGCTAGCTTAGTCCGGAGATTCAGTATATCGACTTGCCCCTGGTGCATGTGCCTGCAATCGTAACTTTGTTACACGCTTTTCACTTCCTTGTTCAAGTTAGAACTCCGGGTTTGTAGATTTCTGCTGGCGATATCCTACGATTAGGTTGCTGGCATAGCCGGTTTATGTGAAGAGAAAATCGATTCTGTCCGACCTAGCCATGAATTTCTAGCGTTGTCAAGTCGTCAAAAGCGGCGTCATGTGACGTCAAACGAAGCTGCTTCCTCCAAAGTGCTGATGTGGGCTTTATGGGTGTATTTTGATGGTGATTTCTACATTTTAAAAAAAATTCTTAGAGACTAAAAAACCATTTTTTACACCTTTATTCACTTGTGCTAGTGAGTGGGTATGGGTATGTGTCTGTCTGTGCAGCTGTGCATGTGTGTTGCTATGGCTTCTGCTGTAGCATCTCTATCATGGCCCGTCAAGTGGGCCGTGAACTCGACCAATGTAGTCCTTTTACATACATTGCCGGAGTGATGCGTGTCTAAATTTCTAACCTTTACTCGTTAGACCTTAAAAAAAAGTCTAACGAGTAAAATCCAAGAGTCCATAACCCAAGAGTATGCAACTGTGATCTCTTTTCTATGGGCCAACCGCGCGGCGCGCTGCCTTCATTACATCATTCAGCTGCAGTCCGCGCACTGCGGAAAATCAAACACCGCACTTTCCCTCTAGTTTGAAATGAACTTTCGTACGGAACTGGAGTTCACGCGCCAGAATTCAGAGATTGTGTAGGTACTGGAACGAATCGAGCAAAAACGGATGGGCTCGTGCGAGAAATTGAGAGTTTGAATGCATGCTTTCAGAGCGTGATGAAGGCAAGTTACGTAATGAAGGCAGCGCGCCACGCATGCACCCATAATCACAGTTGCATACTCTTGCCTTGAGTCTTGGGTTATGGACTCTTGGTAAAATGTACAGTAAAAACTTGTCAAGGCGACCACACTTGGATAAGCCTTAAAGGCGACCACCTGTTCTAGAAGACCACTGCAACTAGGACCGAGGGATGCTCAGTATGATTCCAGTCAAATGACCCTGGGTAAGGAGACCACCTGGTTACAGAGACCACGTTTTGAAGGGCCCTTGAGTCGCCTTGACAGGTTTTACCGTATATGTGTCTGTGTCTGTGTCTGTGTGTGTGGTGGGGGGGGGGGGGGTGCTGCATCTACAGACTCAGTGTAGAATCTACACCAGAAAGTCGTAGATCTACCCCCAAAAAGAATGGTTTGGGTACGACTGACTCACTCGGCCTCATGCTCAGTCCATGGTCTACACTCAGTGACTGCACTGATCGATGTCATCCTCTTGACGCGTATAAAACACTTCGCTGGAGAACTGCTTTTCGTAGCGCCTCGACTGCGACCTCACACAACATACAAGTACAATGTCATATGCTCTGTCTTCCGAGAATCTAGTCTGCAGAGTGCAGTGTTGCACTGATGTCCCTACTTCAACTTCAAGTACAGCCATGCAGTGTACTGCATATATGCCAAATCCTGTGCTGCAGACTGAAGTGTTGTGAGAGCAGCTTCGTGGTGAGAAGGTTACCGGTATCATGGACATGGTTATGACTTTATGCTGCCTCAGGCTCAGCTACCAGTAATTTTCTTGCGCAGCGTGCAACACATCACATATACGAAGCTGACAGTGCTAAACGGCATACACACGAAAGACAGGCATGCGACTTCAGTCGGTGATTATGCTTTGACGAAAGCAGGAAGAGCAGTGCGTTCCTCTACTTGTCCCTGTCGTGAAAGACGTGCACAGGCACTGGTTTTCTATGCCTCAGGAAGACCGTTTTCTAGTGGTGCCCGGCGGAACGGCCCGTCCGAACAACAGGATGGGCTCTTGGAAATAGCTTTACACCGTTCATGGCACACGCGCGGAGCTCGCTCCTTCTAGCCATTCCCGTTACTTCTTTACCAACGCAAGACGTCATGGCATTGCGCCGTAGCAGGATATCGAGCCTTCAGTTCAGCCTGACCAGGATGTACCAATACCGGTACCAGGACTAAGCATTTGGACAGGGTTACTACAGTGCATGGCGTAGCTTCTCGAAAGCGGGATGCCTGATGATGGCGATGCTGCCAGTCGATGGTGTGTTGAAAACTGGGCTGTGGCTAGTGGACCTTCTGATTATGGTGTCAACTCCTTGCAGTTCCACGATCTACGGAACGTTTCCACACCACGGATCTACTGAATAGAAGACGGTGTATGTCTCGCGAAGAGGCTGGAAAGAGGGGCAGGAACTAGCTTCGAAGCTTCGCGGAAGGAAGAAGGAATTGGATACTCGACACAAAGGTAAGGACAGTGGTGTAGTTCTTGAAACCATAGTCACAGAGCTTGAAAGTGATGACGTCAGAAGTCAAAATCTAAAGACAAAATTAATAACGACCTTTGGATCGACTTGGGTCCAGTTTTTGTATGGACCAGCCCCATACAAAAACTGGACCCAAGTGGATCCAAAGGTCGTTATTAATTTTGTCGTTAGATTTTGACTTCTGACGTCATCACTTTCAAGCCCTGTTGTACGCGGGCTTCTCGGTAGTTCAGTGCCGGCCAAAGAAGTCCAGCCTCATGGGTAAAATAGCGTTGCCGGGCGCTACGCAGCCCTAGCACTACACATACACTGGTCTGTGAACTCGAACTCGGCACGGCGCTACTTTATTCATGAGGTTGGATTTCTCTGCATGCGGGCCAGCACTGTGACTGCACATTGCAGGGATTCCCATGCACAGTGTAGGTTTACTGTGTACTGCCACTTGGCTGCGAACCGAGAGGTCGCGGTTTCGACGCCCGCCCGCCCGCTGTCGCACAATTGACTGCAAAATCCTCATCGGACAAAGCTCACCGGCACATCAAGCCGGTGAGGGTCCTCTTCACTCAGTTGGGTTCTTCTTGCCTGCCAACTATCCTGATTTGGCTGTGGGACTGTCCTGATATCGAGGGTGGTAATAGGCACCCAAACACGGCGCATTTGTCGCATGCCTCACGGCTACATTTGCATACATGTTCATACCTGGGAATACCTAGGAATACCTAGGAATACCTAGGAATACCTGGGAATACCTGGGAATACCTAGGAATACCTAGGAATACCTGGGAATACCTAGGAATACCTGGGAATACCTAGGAATACCTAGGAATACCTAGGAATACCTGGGAATACCTGGGAATACCTGGGAATACCTAGGAATACCTAGGAATACCTGGGAATACCTAGGAATACCTAGGAATACCTAGGAATACCTAGGAATACCTGGGAATACCTGGGAATACCTGGGAATACCTAGGAATACCTAGGAATACCTGGGAATACCTAGGAATACCTAGGAATACCTAGGAATACCTAGGAATACCTAGGAATACCTGGGAATACCTGGGAATACCTAGGAATACCTAGGAATACCTGGGAATACCTGGGAATACCTGGGAATACCTAGGAATACCTAGGAATACCTGGGAATACCTGGGAATACCTAGGAATACCTAGGAATACCTGGGAATACCTGGGAATACCTGGGAATACCTAGGAATACCTAGGAATACCTGGGAATACCTAGGAATACCTAGGAATACCTAGGAATACCTAGGAATACCTGGGAATACCTGGGAATACCTGGGAATACCTAGGAATACCTGGGAATACCTAGGAATACCTGGGAATACCTGGGAATACCTGGGAATACCTAGGAATACCTGGGAATACCTAGGAATACCTAGGAAGGCCATTGTCCCGGTCTCAGGTTTGCAAAGGTTGGCAGGTATGAGAGTCGAGTCAAGCGAGCTGAAACGCCTGGTGCCTAGAAGCGGCCTTTGACCTTCCGAAGCAGACTGAACACTGTGAGAAGGGCTACGCTACACCCCTGATGCATCGATGAAGGGCTACGCTGCACCCCTAGGCCCTGATGAAGGGCTACGCTGCACCCTGATGATCATGAGTAGACATACTATACAGCTAGTGTAGAGAGGTTCTGCTATACGTGAAACGTAGAGAAATCACATAGAGAGCAGGTGTCTGGGTTTGAGTCTACGGCTTCGCGTGCTTTGGGTCCAGATTTCTACGCGAAGACGAGGTTCTCTACGTTGTGCCACACGCAAAGAAAATGCGTACGGATCAGTCTGCTGGGTATCAATCGAGTGTAGGCAGAAAACTGCCGAATATGGAAGGGGAAACTCCCAGTACACATTCCACGTGACTTCTCTACGTGAAACGTAGAGCAGAACAGGATTTCTTTACGGTACGGGAACGCGAAAAGAGTTCGCGTGATTCTTTTGCGTCGCGTTCCCGAAACGTAGAGCACAACAGGTTTTCTTTACGGGACGGGAACGCGAAGAGAGTTCGCGTGATTCTTTGCGTCGCGTTCCCGAAACGTAGAGCAGAACCTCCCTACTGTACTGGCCGACGTCTTACTGTATGCGCAGCGGGACCGCTGGAAGCAGTTTACACGAGGCTGGAAATCTTGGCGGTACACACCTGTAGCGAAGGCATAGGCCATCTCGAAACCGTCTGCCGGCCTCTGTCAGGTTAAAACTGTAGCGCTTTAAAGGTCTGCACGTCAACCTGGTCCATGCCCCCTTCTCCCGAGCCAACCAGATAGAGTGGTCCCTACTCCCCGGTTTGGCCTGACCGCGTCGTCCGTGACGGGGAAAAATAACTTGGAACGGTACTCCTAACGAGAGAGCTTGAAAGCTCAGGCCGGGCCCTCCGGCGCTATACTTTTTTGCCTGGGTCATCATGCATCATGCGATACTGGCAATAAACAACGGTTATATTTAATAGGCTGAAATAAAGGATACCAATAGATACCACTTGTGACTTGGCTGAAATAAATTGTTCATCGTTGTTAATCATTAATATTTTGTTATTGCATTTAGTTTCCACTTTTTGATATTGCACAAATAAAGTTTCCTAACTGGGCCATGTACATAATTATAATCACGGTCGATTCTACAGCTTGTTAAAATCGTCTCCTTGAAGTCTCTTTATAACAATTACCAGACTATATACTGTAATTTTGTATTGAAATGAAGATTGTAAACGTCATTATACACGGTAGTCGAGTCAGAGAGAAACAATACCATATGTGCAGAAATTAGTGAGGGTTAAAAAATAAGAAACTCGTATGTTGAGCCAATAATAAAGTCAGAAAGTGCGACAACTAGGCACAAAACTGACAGAGTACTGAGACATAATTATGTACATTCGACCTGACAGCTAGCTTCAACACATCTCTTGAATTGGGGGTTATCCTGGTTATGAACTCTTGAATAACTGAACACAGCTGAAATAAAACCACCAGTGCATGCAGTAAACGAATGAACAAGAACATGTTTTGGTCTCGAGTCTCACTCAGATCAGACTCAGAGTCGTATAGTATTCATGGTATTTTACCGTCAAGATGGGGTCACGTGCGATGGCGTCTTGCGGGAGCTGTCCACAAGCGCTTTTAAGCACACCCCAGGAACCATCTAAAAAAATTCTCATTTCGATAATTATTTCAATGAAAAGAGGTTGAAAATGGGCAGTATTGAATACGATTACTACTGTTGTTCGTGATATTCTCCTCAGGGCCTGCAATTGTTTGAGTAGTGTGAAGGCACAGTGATATTCTTCATGTCGCTTCCCCTATGTCGCCTGAACTTGGCGACTGGGCCGAGGCGGGCATGGATTTTTTGGGGCAGTTTTACAAGGACAGTGACATCGACAGCTGCAATTCCGACAGACCGGCAAGAGCAGCAAGAGTATCTGGACACTTTCGGCAAACAGTGGGTGGATGAAACGGCGATGGTGCGCAATATTAGCAGGGATGCTCTGGAGTATGTGCAGCGAGCTATCGCCCTGCCACCTCGCCAGCGCCTGTCCCTCCAACCACCCCAGACGAACGTTGTCCAGGGCAGGAATCTGGCCTTCATCAGCGAATGTCTGGCAAGATCGCTCGTGCAGCCCGGTCAGTGGAGTAAGGAATCCTTGATAGCATTCTCATCGTCGTATCTGCCCCTGGCACAGGAACTTGACCGGCACAAGCCAATGTTACTGCAGCAGATAGTGTTGAAAGCTCTCATTCACCTCCCAACCTCCTACAGCTTGACAGGCGGGGAGATGGAGGCGCTGTCTAAGCTGATGAACGTGTGTCGCTCGGCTCCGCTCACCATGGACCTGGTGCGCGCCGTCTCTCTGCGACGCCACGAGCTGGCCACGCAGCTCCCGCTGGTGCGCAACCCTAGCATGCTGATGGTGCTGTTCACATTGCTCACGCATACACTGCACGGCTCCTGGCATAACGTACCGCAGTCGGATAGGCTGTTAGCCAGTGCGGTGCTGGACCAGCTGTCACATGTACTCAAGGAACACCTGAATAGCGGCGACGCGCACTCGTTCAGCCTGGCGCCGACCGTGCGGACGTTCTGCTCTCAGCTGCTGTTCTGCCGCTTCGACCACACGTCCTGTCTCCATAAACTGGCACGCTGCTTTGAGAAGTGTCTGGAGTCACAGCCGACAACACTGTCGCTGCTGGACTGTGCGTTCATGGCGTTCTTTCTGAGCGTGCTGCGCGTGAGCGCCAAGCCGTTCTTCAACAAACTGCGTCCGGTGCTCTCAACGCTGGTCACGGACGCTACGCTGAGGCAGCACGTCATGGCAAGCGGTACGGCCGTGCCCTACTTGCTGGCCTGGGCGTACCTGGAGCAGAAGCAGACGCTGCCCGGCGAGTGCCTCAAGCTCCTGTCCCTCTACCCGGCGCGGAAGTCGGACGAGTGCTTTGGCATTAGCCACGACATGCTGGCCACGTGTGTGAATCACGTCCGCGCCGTACTGCACGGTCCCTCTACCGCGACGGACTCTGCCAGGCTCGACTCGCACTCATGGAACTTTTGGTCCGAAAAGCAGGTGCTCTTCTACTTGGAATGCGGCTTTGAAGTTGACGCCGAGATTGCCGGCGTTAGGGTTGCCATGGCAGCGCTGGTGAAAACCAACATAACTGGCAGCGCGTCGTTTCTACGCTGGCCACGCAGTGACGGTGGTGTGCGTCCGCACCAGGTGACCTCAGCGAACGCCGACACGCTGCCGGGCATCCCAGTGGTGGTGCTGCCCTGCGAGCGCATGCACCCCTGGTTGCGTCTCTCTGGGCCCTACCACCAGAAAGTGGCCGCGCTGGAGGAGCTCGGCTGGGGTGTGGCCACCGTAGACGAGGCTGACCTGGTGACGGAAGACCGCGAAGGAGAGCGGGCCGAGTGGCTCCAGCAGATCGTGTGCCGAGCGGCACGCAATCAGCTCCTGCGCAACTCGTCCAAGAGCAAACGCAGTGGTGGAGGTGGTGGTGCACGAGCACCTCGTCCCCCGACTCTGACGTAGCGTTAGCGGCGCGAGGAAGCGCCCACATTGCTTTTGTGTGTGTGTGTGTGTGTGAGAGAGAGAGACCCCCTTGCACGAGAAAGCGTCCGCTTGAGTTTCTTTGGTCATCTGCTCTACAGGTTGTTGGCATGCCTGCGGTATACAAACAGGCCAGGACAATGCCAGGCCAGGACAATGCCGTAGTATAGGTGAAGATGACTGTGTCAGCTACCACCAGTCATTGTCAGGAGTGACGAGCTGATGCTACGACAGGTACACGACTAGACACCTGCTGTGTCTCCGCCATATTCTAGGAACCAGTCGAAAACATTGCTGCTGCTGCTGCGGTACATATAGCATACAGTATGAAACTCAGTTGTCAGAGTGCCGTCACTAGTGTGCAGTAACTATCGCTGTTCGAATAACTCCCGTCTCTCCTGTACACGCATACCGGTATGCATGTATATATCTTACTAGTGAAACAAATATTGCACTCATGTAATGTGGCTTGTATGAGCCGCCATAGTACAACCTGTAGCTTAGTGATGGTACTTTCTGGAACATTGCTTTTTACTAGAGACAATTTACACTGGGGTTCTCCCTCAGTCATGCTACATCTCTACTACTTTATGATTTATTTATTTCTGGATTTATTCTGGCGGCGTTGTCCCCGATCGCTGCTGCGCAGTGTCATGGGATTGCTGTTGTTTCGCAATGTCGTGGATTGCTGCTGTTGCGCAATGCCCTGGATTGCTGTTGTTGCACGGTTCAACTTACACCTGCTGCTGCTCCAGTGCCGCTAGGTTTTCTAACGGTCAACACCAGGGAGTAGCACAATAATAATGGTATTGTACTACTCCCTGGTCAACTCCAGCCTGTGCTGTGTGGAATCTGACTGTGCCCACGGTTACAGGGTCACATGACGGATGTGTAAACGTAGCTGCGGGTCACATGACGGCGAAGGAGTCGAGGGCTGCCCGACTTGCAGGTCCAGACACTCTGTCCCTATGATCAGCTATTATTAGTGCCCCTGTCCAGCTCTTTCAGGTACAGATTGTAATTTGCGGAGCGCCTGCCCTCCCCTCCCAGCCAAAATAAACAGGTACTGTAGTTTGGCCTGGAGATTAGGCGAGACCAAAAAAAATAGAGATTCCCGGGCCCTCCCGCACCAAAATCGAGCCAAAGCCAACCTTTTTTTTTTTTTGAACAGTTCATACATGTACAGTACTGATCGTGTGAGTAGATCTGTGACGTGGAGTCATACAAACCCGAGCTTGTACGACTCCCTGATGTACAGACAGCAGATCAGGGCCATCGTTGGCCGAAATACAGAAAAATCGAACGGGTAAACTGCGTACCTGTTGTCTGAAAAAATGAATAAAAATTACCGGAAAATGCTGTAAAAAAAGTTCAACATGGCATGCACACATAAAGTCATGTACATGTACCTGTACATGGGAAAAAAAATAAAATTCGCCCGCCCGCACCAATTTCACATGGGTCCTGGCCGGGAATCTCGATTTTTATTTTGGTCTCGCCTTAGTACCATTACATAGCCATGCAGTGGTTACCATGGTTACTTGCTCTTGCTACCTTCCTTGCACGTACATGTAGCTGCCCTTCACCTTCCCCTGTACCCCTAGATTTTCCTGGTAGGTAGGTTTTATTTGAATTCTCAGAACCATCCTGGACCTACAATGTAGCTACCACCCCATCCCTGCACCCAGCTACCCCTACCCCCCCCCCCGACCTAGCTGACCCAAGTCACTCCAACAAAATCACCCTTCCGCACCCCACTTCCTTCCTGCACCTACATGTACATGTAGCTACACCTGTCCGTGCACCTGCACGTAGCTACCCCCTCCTGTCCCTGCACCTGGCCACACACCCTCTCCCCCTTCCTTCGCCCACATGGTAGTCACCACCCCCTTGCACCTGCACGTAGCTACCCCCCCCCCTTCCTGGACTTAGCTGACCGACCCCCTTCCCTGTACCTGGTTCATCCCCTAGCTCCCCCCCCCCCCTTCTCGCACGCCTACATGTAGCTACCCTCAGCTCCCCCCCCCCCTGCCTGGACCTAGCCATCCCCTTTCCTGCACCTAGCTACCCCCTCCGGGGCCTTGCTACCACTTCCTTTCTTACCGGTATCTGCACTCCCCATTTACCTAGCCATAGCCCTGTCTAGTTACCCCACGACCTACCACTCATCGTCTGTGGCCCTTTTCCCAATGACCAGCCACATGCATACAACATGTACACGTATGCCACGGAGGACGGTGCAGCACGGGGAGCTCCGGCACTCCATGCACCCGGAGCACATAACAAACATGTTGGGCACCATATAAAGGGGCGGTGGTACAAGAAAGCTAGGCGTTGCAGGAGTAACTAAAATAATACCCTGATACGTAACAATGTCTACGTCGGTAACTGTTGATATAGAGGGGCGGCAGAAAATAAACAGTGAGAATGGAGGCTGCAGGAAGTCTTGCACATTACTATTATTGAATCCATTGTACTCGTAGACTGATAAATTGTGAGAATAGGAGTAAAATAGTGAATACTGTTTTTGATGATAGAGAAAGAACCCGATACACCCACCACTCAAACCCACCCCGTTCCCTGTTCATAGCTCACTCAACTTCAACATGTCTCTGGATCAGTTAGCAGTGTACTGTCATCCACTATGAAGATATGCAGGATAAGGTATACCCGGGTGTGTTGCTTCTCACTGTGTGCCATCACTGCTGCTACTACTGCTGCTGGTGGTGGTGGTGGTGATGTTGCCACTGCTGCTCCTGCTTGTGCTGTTGTTGCTGCGCTACTGCTGCTGTTGGTGGTGGTGGTGCTGCTGTTGTTACTGCTGGTATTGATGATGGTCCCCCTGGTCATGACTTGGCTGCTGCCTTGTCAGTGTCACAAATGAGGTGTTGCACATTTGCACCAGGCAGTACAGATTCAAACAAACAACATTCACTCGGCTCCCAGTAGCAGCAACTGCTGCAGTACTGATGGGGGGATGGGGTGGTCACTTGACACGATCTTTACAAGATTCAGGATACGACACTCTCCACTCGCTGAAAGCCAGTGCGGCAGGGAAGAAGCGAAGAAGGGAGTTCCCCCTTCTTTCAGACAGCAACACAGCTAGCTGTTGGATCAGGTTGGTTGAGGGCAGTGATAGCAGTCTTGACATTTTGCTCATCACAGTGGAACTGGCCCGTGCATCATCTGCATTTCATGGCGTAGACGATCGGCCTCAAGCTGCCGCACATACGCTGCATCCTGCTCCTCGCCATGGTCTAATGCCTCCTGCAGGCGTGTGATGTCGTCCTCCATCTTCTTGCGCAACTCACGCTTCAGACGGTCCACGGCCTGAGAGGGCGAGAGAGAGAGAGAGAGAGAGAGAGAGAGAGAGAGAGAGAGAGAGAGAGAGAGAGAGAGAGAGAGAGAGAGAGAGAGAGAGAGAGAGAGAGAGAGAGAGAGAGAGAGAGAGAGAGAGGAGACAGCCAGACAGCCACCGACACACATACATACACACACATACACACACACACACACTAGCACATGTAATACAAATGTAAAGATTAAAGGTCAACAACGAAGCCGAGGAAATAGAATCCAGGTGACTTCTCCACACTACAAAACTACCATGAAGACATTAAAGTGGCCGCTGCCATTTCCCATGAAAGAACCCAACTGAACAAAGAACTACAATGGTCATAGCTCAGCAGCAACAGCAACCACAGCATCGCCAACACCAGCAGCATTACCAACACCAACACCAGCAGCATTACCAACACCAACACCAGCAGCATTACCAACACCAGCAGCATTACCAACACCACAACATTACCAACACCAGCAACATTACCAACACCAGCAACATTACCAACACCAGCAACATTACCAACACCAGCATCAGCAACAGTAACAAAGCTAGTGGAGTGTCGGTATATTTTTAAACTTACCTTGTTCTGTTCGGCTTGGCGTACAGCTTCATCATTCCGCTCCTTTTCCATGACCTCAGCGAGCATGGAGAACTGATCACGGTAGCTGATACAGGAGGGCACTTGCAGTTAGGGAAAGTCAACAACTAAGAATTCAGGAAGCTTAGTCCTACTTGAAGTACCTAGGTACCAGCACTACATGTACATGCCTGTACTGTGACATATCCCACCAGTATTGAGTTAGCGCTTACACTCACACTTCCATTCACACCTTATTCCCACACTTACATCATCTACACTTGCATTGTGTTACTTATCACCTATGCTCTCTAACTCCTATATATACCACCAAGAGTACATAACCCCAAGAGTGTGCAACTGCCTGCACAACCTCTATGCTGTGCTGCGACGGCAGAACTTCACATCACGTGACATGGTTCAAAAGGTTATGCTGGCAAACAGTGCAAAGTGACCACAAGAGAGTTGTACCCAAAGCTGGGCTGCGTACAACCCAGTATCTATCATGCACTAGAGTGCACGGGTTCATCACGTGATGTGAAGTTCTGCCGTCGCAGACCCCATAGCTGGAGTTGCACACTCTTGGGGTTATGTACTCTTGATACCATGCTATCTACTCCCATGGAGTATCCATTCCTCGGCTAAAGAAGTTGTCACATGTACTGCCTCCCGGACACAAATGTGCATGTGAATTCCTAACATTGCTAAACAACAAGAAAAAGAACAGCAACAGCAGCAACATGTGGGAACCAGCAAGGCTGTAGTCAGTAGAGTATCTATAGAGTACAGTCAGACCTCGTTTATCCGGTCCTCTTATCCGGATCCCTCGCCATCCGGAAGAAAATCGTTGGTTACCGATTTACAGCTTATGCCATGCATACATACAGTGTGTGTGTTCGATTATCCGGTTCCCTCGCCAATCCGGATATTTTTCTGGAAAACGGATGTGTGCGGTTATGCGAGGTCTGACTGTATAACAGTACACTGCTTGAGGCTGAGTGAGGAGGAGGATACTAATTCTCCATGGAGTCAATGTCGTCCTGTAGTTTGGCAGCGTACTCCTTGCCTTTCTCCTTGGCGTAGCTACGCAGCTCTCGGATACGACTGCGCTGCAATGACAGGCCATCCTCGAACAGCTTACGGAATATCTGTGGGAAAGAAAGTGGCCGGAGAGAGAGAGAGAGAGAGAGAGAGAGAGAGAGAGAGAGAGAGAGAGAGAGAGAGAGAGAGACAGAGAGACAGAAACAGAGAGACAGACAGAGAGAGAGAGAGAGAGACAGAAAGAGAGAGACAGAGTGAGAGTGAGAGAAAGACAGAGTGAGAGCGGGAGAAAAAGAATAAGGAAAGTTTACATCAGGCTACCAGCTTCGAAGATACCACACGCAGTAATACACAACGCTGGGGACAATATGGCTAAGATCCACAGAGCCCAGACACATGAACAGATCAACACCAATCAGGCAATTATCATGCATGGCACAATGAAATTCATCGTCGATTCCTTTCCAAAGTCTGACCTGCTCTTCAGCATTGCGTTGCTTGGCTAACTTCGACTTCATCTTCAGTTCAAAGTCGTTGTAGTAGCGGTGGGCACGTGCTGAAGCGTGTCGTCGCTCACGCAGCTGTGTGGTCACCTCACGCTGCCTGGTTGCTGCTTCACGTTGGTCTTGCTGCAGTGTGTAGCAGTGAGACCACAGTACACGTACACGTATACGCACGCAAGCATGCACGCACAAGTACGCACGCATGTACGTATGCATGCACGCTTGCACACAAACACATGCACACACACGAGCATGCACACACACGAGCGCGCACACACACGAGCGCACACACACACACACACACACACACAAACACACACACACACACATACACAGAGAGATAGAGAGAGTGCGTGTGTAAGAGAGAGAGAGAGAGAGTGAGACAGAGACTGCACAATCGACCTGTACAATACATGACACAACACACCTTCAAGACTACACATAGTAAGGCAAAGGAGAGTGTGAGCCACATTGACATTGACATTGACATTCATATTCACATTCACATTGACATTTATATTCACATTGACATTCACATTGACATTCATATTCACATTGACATTGACATTGACATTCATATTCACAGGCACAATACTCCCAGAAGGTGCTGCACTCTGCTACACTGTATTCTTACCATGCGCTGATTATGTGCTATCTCCTTCCTCAGCAAACTGACCACCTTGGCCTGGCGACGCTCTGCTTCAGCAATCTACAAGCAAACACAGAACGGAGATGGTAAGGGTGAGGGTGATGTACCAAACACTAAACAAAATGGCCGTAAACAAGTGCACAGCACTCAGCCATGTGTCAGGTACCCTTTCTGCTACATTGCCTCCATGAGCATCCTTCCCTCGCTGGCCTGCACCCCGTACATAGCCTCCCGTACTCACCTTCTGTTTCGGCACTTTATTACCATGATTACACACCTTGCCACACGTACACCCCCCCCCCCCCCACACACACACATAGGTTTCTCTATTTCTCTCTCTCCCGTACCAGGCCCGCCTGACCCGGTCCGGTTGGTCAGGTTATTACCGGACCAACGTTTTGGCCATCGACACTTGTTTACTATTATTGAGGGCATACGTGTACATGTGCGTGTATGCACCCGCCATATCATACACAAAGTACTATAAAAGGCCATGGTACTAGCGGACCAATCAAAAACTGCTTCCGACGGCGCTGCTTACCAGTTTCGCTGGCTGGTCTGGCGCCTGTTTGTCCTGCAGTTTCTGATTGATGATTGACTTCATTTGCTTAGTCTGTTGCTGTAGCATCTTCTGTGCTGTCTGACGTGTCACTTGAATGTGAGGGAAACGGTCAACCATGGCAGGCAGTAGCCCAGCTGATAGCGGGACAGGACCTCTCGGCTGGTTTTCTTCATCTACGGTAGCATGGGAGAACAGGCAATGAAAGAAAAGAATCGTGGGAAAACCAGCAGCTATGCTTTCCTAAATTGCACAGATGAGACCAAACAAGCAGATTGAATGTTTCCCCAAATTGTATAAGACTAGGTGGCTATTGGTCAATGGGTTATCCGAATGTTCCACAGAGAGTGTATGCAAACACGGAGTCACCTACACTCGATCATCCCCCCCCCCCCCCCCACACACACACGTACACACCACTCATTCTTACCCGCTGAAGCTAATTGGTCCGCAGACTCTTCAAAGTCATCACCAATATCATCAGCATCAGAGGCATGTTGGTGTGATGTACCAGTACCCATCTGTACTGCTGCTCCTGCTGATGCAGCTGCTGCTTTTGCTGGGCGATTGCGATGATGGGACAGAGTGCGGGGCGATCGTCTGGTTGCTGACGCCGCAATGCGGGATTTGCCTGTGAGCGACAACAGAAAGCAACAGCAGCAACACAAACTGGGTCACATGACCAATATGTTATGCAAGACTGGTCACATGACAATGATGCCATAGTGCAGGCAGCCATACAAGACTGATCACATGACCAATATGTTATGCAAGACTGGTCACATGACAATGATGCCATACAAGACTGATCACAGGACCAAGATGTTATGTAAGACTGGTCACATGACAATGATGCCATACAAGACTGGTCACATGACCAAGATGTTATGCAAGACTGGTGATGGCGGTGATCACTGAGATGCATCAGTAGACTAGTGTATGTAACCATGGTAACCAACCTTGCTCTGCTGTAGCTGATGTTGTCACTGCTCCTCCAGTACTGGACGTACGTAGTGAATGACCTCCAGCAGCTGAGGATGCCGGCCCACCATGGCGACCATTGGAGACAGCCTGAAGAGAAGAAACATGCACGCGCGTGCACACGCACACACACACACACGCACACACACTCTCTCTCTCTCTCACACACACACACACACACACACACACACACACACACACACACACACACACGCTTGATCTTGGCATACAGCTGCTGTCAACTCTCTAAGCTGCCCTGATGACGAGGGTGAACAAAGGAGAGGGCAGCAGTACAGCTTTGCAACAAAACATTCAGCCTGATATTCTGACTGCACATCCTGCTGAAATCACTCATCTAATGCATAGGAAATCTTGAAGTGAAGCCTCTTCCCTCGCTGCTGGTCACTTTCCACTCTTACATCATACACTGTTGGAATCCACTACCTGATCGGAAGTAATGGTCACATGACACTGGCAGTGGAATACATAACAATGCGTGCACACCACACAAACACACCACTGACCATTTGACGCCCATCGCCAGAGGCGATGATAGCGATGCTACAGCAGAAGCCATAGCAACTTGCACAAACACACACACACACGCATACTCACCGTCGCCGTCCTTGTCGAGCGTTTGCTGACCCGTCGTCCGTCCAGTCCGTACTGCACACTAGCTTTGGTAGCTCGTCGTGCAGACACTGTTCTATTACCCTCACCACCACTAGCCACCGCTCTTCCGGCCTTTGCAGCTGCTGACACACCTGCTGTCATGCTGCGAGTGCGACGGCGGAAGCGACTCAGCTCGCCGCGGTAGCCAGTGTCTAGCTTCTTGATCCTCTGCCGTGCCTCGGAGAACTTCAGCATCGTCGGCGGCGGTGAAGAAACTGGCGCCTGCTGGCCGTGTCGCTGTGGTGCAGGAGCGGTGGGCGACGGCGGATGTTCGTTATCTGAAAATGAAATTAGAGAACCACCAAGTTAGTCTTGTCTCGAGGACACATCTAGAATGTATGCAGTCGCCGCGAGTACAGATCACATTGGTCTGCTCGCTGCAAGCTTAAAGTACCCACCCACTCACTCACCCAACCACACATCCATACGCGTGCGTGCATGCACACATGCAGCCACACGCTCACACTCACACACCCCATGTGCACAGTCACACTTCTTACTAAAAAAAACTCACCGGAAAATTCATCAGAGAAATCGCCAAGGTCCACGTCGCTACCCTCATCTTCCACAACCTGTTTCGGGGGAGGCAGGCGACTCTTAGCGACGGGATGCAGTGGTGACCTAGTCAGCACGTCATGTGATGGTTTAGCGGAGCGGTGTGATGTACGGTGTGATGTACAATGTGATGATGGTGACACACTGCATTGAGAGCGATGACGAGAGGTACCACCGGTGCCGCTGCTGTACTGGGTGGCATGGCGAGAGTGGTGGGAGCGTGCACTACGCTGATCGTCAGGTTGTCTGCTGGATGACGGTACACGCTGGGTACTGACGGCGGATGGACGCTTACGCACGGTGGACGTCACTGACGACGTGGATGTAACCTGTGCGTGCTGCGACGCTCCATGTGCTCTTGTGCTGGTGTCCTCACGTGGTTCCGCGACCAACGATCGGGTGTGCGGACGGCGATTGGTGTCGGCGGTGATATTACGACTCTCGCCGGATGGTGCGGAGTCCGTGGCGTGCGGGCGCACGGAGTCGAAGGAGCTGACAACCTGTGGCACGGCGGCGGTGGCGGCAGTGGTGGTTGGATCCGACAGCAGGTCAATGCCAGCTGCTGGATGTCTCACAGACAGGGATAGGCTACCATCAGAAGGAGCAGACCGCGTGGAAGCAGTGAACGAACTCGTGGCAACGTGCGGATACGCAGCACCGTGTTGAGTAGTAGCGGACGGCGGCGCTGCATCACATGCGGACGCGATCGTAGTCCTTGACACTGCACTGCGGGCTGGCGGTGCAGCTGACACAGCGGACGAGGATGATGCCATGGCATGCTGAGAATACGAGTGCTGCTGTACGAGGGCAGTGGCCGATGGCGGTGGTCGCGCTGCAGATGTCGCTACAGCAGACATAGCAACATCACTTCCCAAACCGTAGCCAGTTTCCTGAGCAGCCTGCACGGACGCCATCGAAGCGGCTACTGTCGTACGGTGAGAAACCGACGCCGGCAGTATTGGCACAGCTTCCACCATTGGCTGTTGTGTTGGTAGTAGACTGGTTCCTGCTGCTGTTGCTCCGGACGATGACCGTGGTGCGGCCGTTGATCTTCTACTGCCCAGCTGAACGCATGGCAAAAAGCACACAACGCGACGCCACACAGAAAACAGTACAGGCTCATCTGTACCTTGAGGTACATTAGCTTGAATGCGTTCTAACTTCTAACACCAGAGCATACGCTGATCCAAACACAACACGTAACATGCACTGTTAGACCAACAGTTGTTTTTTTTGCTTATTCAAGTTATTGTGACCGTGACAGAATTCCCGGAAAGCTCAGTGGGGAGATGTACGGTAAGATTTTTGTTGAAAACTCATCTTGAAGAAACACTTGACCGACTTGAAGAAACACTTGACCGACTTGAAGAAACACTTGACCGACTTGAAGAAACACTTGACCGACTTGAGCCGAAAAACAATCAGGTGACGTAGGCATGACCCGACTTTTTTTTCGGCTTGCGCGGGTCAAAACTGAAATGCCTGTGTTTATTCAGTAACGTTACGTACATGCTCGACGCCCTCCTCGCTGGCCAGAAGATCCGTGGTGTTCAGGCTGGTCGAGCCGGAGAGACCCGTCGACGGAAGGCCACGCAGCAACTCAGATGTGTTTTCTGTCGAAGACGAAGCCGAGGAATGAGTGCCCGGTGCGGAGCGGACATGCTGCGAGGAGACTGCAGTCGGCCGCGACGACACAGGACGATGCTGCTGAGTGGACGCCGGTTGCCATAGTTCCGGATCGAGCGGTTGCATTACGGGCGGCGGCGGAACAGGATGACGAGATGAAGCCCGGACGGTTTCACGAACAGCCGCTGATGTGGTGTGACCGTGCGATGATGCACTAGTTGCAGTAGCATGGTGCCGTGAACTGGTGATGGTAGTCGCATGGCGCTGCTCAGCAGCCGTTGCGGCCAACGGCGACTGAGCAGCCTGAGAGGGTATGTGCATCTGCATGTCGGTAGTAACCCCGGCTGTGCCCTGTGGCATGGCTGGCTGGCGTAACGATGCATGCGAGTGTGACGGCAGTGCAGTAGAGTAATGCGTGCGGTGCTGCTCGGCAGTGACACCAGTAGTAAGACCAGCAGTGACAATGGTGCTGAGACCTACACTGTGCTCGATACCAGTATGGCCATGTTGATGGCAGTGTTGATGGTGATGGTGGTGGTCAATGTGAGAATAGTGTAAGCCCGTGCTCACAGCAGCACCGGTATGTGCGGCATTAGACGGCACTTGAGCTGAGGTCGACGCAGCAGCGGCGCTCAGCTGGGCAGGTGACGCAGCGGTAGGAGCGGATGATGTAGTGGGATGGCTCGCGCTGGTTGCGCGGGGAAAGTCCCTAGTGAGCTCAGACGACGCCATACCCGCAGTCAGTGCAGTGGATGTTGCTGGCACATGTGTTCCAGGTTGGCCCAGGGTGCTGGAGAAGCGTGATGAGCTACCTGTCGATGTCGAGTGTGACTGCGAGGAGTAGTCAATGCGTCGAGCAATTGACGGTTTCTTTGGCGTGCTGGACACAGGTCTGTGGTAAGACAAACGGACGGACAGACAGAAAGGCACATAGGAAAACAGAGACAGACAGACAGACAGATAGGCATACAGACAGACGGACAGACAAACAGATAGAGAGATGTGGACAGACAGACCAAAAACAGCGGTGGGTGAGGAAGGCACAGAGAGCTACCCACCTAGAAAATTTTATCGGTACAGGTCACAAATAAACAGACTATACCAACCAACGTACTTAGCCCAAAGCGACCGTCACAACTCCTAATCAGACAGCTATTGCTTGTACAGCAGAGAGCGTCAAAGAAGACACTACATTGCACCCAGGAGTATTGAGCATGCTCAACAGATCAGACCCAGTTGTTTTCACTTGAAACACACACACATTCACTCGGGTTATCGGTATGTACTGTCGTGGACAAGGAAATCCAGTCGAATGACCGGGGCTGGCGCCATCAGTGCGCACAGAACGTTAAATGCAGTGCACGTGTTGATCCGATGTGACTAGCGCTAGGTGTGTAGATCTACCACACGTGTACTCAAGGCTACATGGCCAGCACCCTGGGGCCGCTAGACGTGCGACTGGATTTCCATGTCCACGTCAGTAGATCACAAACTGTCGAGAATGTATATACTTACTCAGTTGTGGTTGCCGGCTGTCTTACTGGACTTTCAGTGGGTAATGCTGGGTCACCTTCAATCAACCACCACCAATGAGCAAACACAGACACAAACAGCAGCACAGCAGAATAATTATTACTTTGAATTAGTTTGAAGTATAACATGTACAACTCCCGGATGTTTAGCCAATGTAAACTGAAACATGGACAAATCCCACTTGCTGACTGTATATTTTCTGGTTACCTTGGTGGACAGGTGGTCACAACTCGTAACATTTTGTCCTTCTCCTTTATTTATCCACAACTCTAGTTCTTGTCACGTAACCAGCACTGGCCTGTGACCGGCGGAGTGTTGGCCGAGTTGGACTTCTATCGGTTGATTTGAACACAATTACAGCATATACAGCGTTGCTCAATGAAATCCAGTCACGTCCCTTAAGTACACGCCGGGCGTTGCGCAGCCCTAGACCTGTGAACACTGAGCTGGGGAATGGTGCAAGGCTTGAACTTGAGTGACGTGACTGGATTTCAAGGAGCAACACTGTAGATACAGTAATGGCTACTCAATCTCCGGATAGCTAGCTGTTTCGACCTCTTTTCATCTCAACAGCGGAGCTCAGAGTCACAGGCTGAGCCGGGCCCAATGAGGCCTGTTACCGAGTGTGACACACAGTGTACAGAGTGCAAAAGGGGAGCGGGACGATTACAGACTGTGAGCGCAAAAGGGGAGAGGGGCGATTACAGACTATGAAAGCGAAGAGAGGCAGTGTTAACTGTAAACAAACAAGTAATTGCAGGGGGCCAGGGCTGAAAAGGGCCTGAAAAAGTTTCGTTCCGACTTTTTCCCCACAACAATGTGACACCAGAGTCTAAGCAGGGGCGATGCAGACATAACATCTTTAGAGAAAAACGCGTTGAAAAGTGAATGGAAGGTCCCCAAACGAGCTGATTTTGTCCTCCACTCGGCCATTCCTTCTTCTTCACCAACAGGCAGTCGTTGGGATGTGGCGTTGGGTTTTTTTCCCGATTTCCGGCAGACATGGACCGAAGGAATAAGTGGATTGTTGCTGTGCGTCGCAAGAACACGGATGGTTCTCTTTGGACACCTTCGTGTCACGACCGTGTGTGTTCGAAACATTTCGTCACTGGACGTTCGTCAAAATATCAGGCCCATCCTGACTTTTCACCTTCGCTGAGCTTGGGTTACGAGACGAAAAGCACGAGCTCGTCATCACCCCTGGTTCGCTGCACCAGAGGGGAGAACGTTTTTTTTTCAAACGAATTTGAACCCCTCCCTCCCTCCCCCTCAGACAGTAAAAAAATGTTGACATGTATTTGTGCAAATTACACAACAAATGTCGCAAGTGTGTCACTGCTCCTATGGGCATGTACTAGTACCTTGTATCAATGTTTTCTGAAACGAAAGTGGTCAGCACCCTCCCACCCCATAACGAAATCATTTCATTTTTTTACTTATAATATTTATGAACGACCCCTTACCAGATTTGTCGTGAGGACGGTGACCAACTGGTGCACTGGCCACAACATCTCCGTCCCAGTGGTGACGACGACGCTTGGAGCGACGGTGACCAGCAGACGTGCTGTCTGCACACACCAACAACATCATAACACACAATACAATGTAGCGACACACACAATACAATGTAGCCACACACAACACAATGTCATGTTCAGCTTTATCTCTCATTGGCCACAGGCTGTCGTGATATAAAAAGATTAGAAACTGAATTCCAGCATTGTAATAGTGGTCGACCTTTACAACAATCGTTGCATTTCCAAACAAGAGCACTACACCAGTAAAGACAAAGAGGAGAGCAGTGCAGTGAAGTTGGATGCGTAGACTCGTAATGACGGTTCCTGGAGGTGCAGCGGTGGCAACTGAAATCCGACCCATGCTCGGTGCGCTCGCATAGCAAAAACCCAGCACGTGCTTGTACACTACCAAATAGAGACCGCTAGAATACACTACCAAATGGAGACCGCTAGAATGTAGAGTCGGTGCTGCACTCCAGCACGAAAACCTGGGATCGGATTTCAGTTGCCACCACCGCAGTTCTGCCGTAAAAAAACAGGTTTTAAAGTACATGACAACAAGTGCTATGCATACAGCACGATACAATTGCGGAACGTGAAATTCCCACTGAATTATAATATGCATGGGTGTACCTGAGAAGGGTACCAGCTAGCATGCTCAATAGAAAAGAGGGTTACTCACAAACGGATCGCTTCTACGCCTCTGGTATCAACTACAAAAAAAATTCAGGCATTCCACCCGGAGCATGCATGAAACATCTCAAGATGGAGTCGGCCTGTTGTGACAAACAGAGTACCCCTACCTAAATTTCCCGATGTCGTGGCAGCAGCGGTAGCGGTAGAGGATGCCGCAAGAAGACTGCCCGTCTTTGAAGAGTCGCTGGCAATGGAGGATATGCTGATGTCGTCGGCGGCCATGACGTGATGCGGGCCGTGCGCTCTGCCTTCGTGACTCTCCGCACTGCTGATGTCTGCATCTGCCAAGTCGCTCACAGAGCACAGTGACCTGCAGGGAGACAACATACATACCCACAGGGAATGCATATACAAACATGCGTAATCATAAAAAAATCATACCAAACATTTTCCGAGAGAGAGAGAAAACAAATTATCGTGTCCGTTCTCGAAGGGAGCTCACGACGGCCGCTAACACCCGGTAAACCCTAGCGGCACATAACAGCCGGTAAACTCTAGAGAGAGACAACAGAGAGAAGGTAAGAGATGGACGCGCATGGGCATTGAGAGTAGCCACTAACCCACTTGATTCCGCACTGGCAAATGCCACCCGGGGCCTTTCCTGCCGTTCGATGGCTTGCGGGATTGAAGCAGTTGCAGTTGGCCGGCGCTTACGGGTACGCCTTCCGCTTCTGGGCCGCTCTCTGGTGCGTGAGCTTGCTTCTATTGAAACGGAGGAGTCCGATGACAGTGAGGAGAAGGACAGTGAAGGAGTTGACAGCAGCGAGTCAGTGCCATCAGTGCCTGCAAGCCGAGCATAGCACAACGAAAATAACACACGCAGGCGCACACACACACACACACACACACACACACACACACACACACACACAACAATAAAAATTCACGTAGACCCCTTTGACTTAGGCTGAGTGCTACGACACACAAACAGAGATACCGGTTTGTTAGTCAAGCATAGTTGTACAGCATAAGTTGCTGTCTATTCGTTGTGTGTAATGCTAAAAACCATGTACATGTACACTGTACATTTGATGAGGACATGCGCCAGCGAGACACATTGGAGTAACTCACCGCTTGCCCGACCCGCTACACGACGAGCAGCAGCAGCAGTGCTCGGTGGTGGCAGGGCTGCACTGGCGCCGGCACTGGCGGTCCTCTTGGCCTGTGCCAGCTTGTGGCTGACCTCGTCGAGATAGTCCAGCACCCACAGGAAGATCTCGAGCAGATACGTCCTTGCAATGCGGTCGCCGTTGACCACGGCCTGCGCGCTGATGTGCGACAGGTCGGTCGACAGCATTGCCAGCAACGTGTCCAGGATCAGCTGAATGCGAGCCTGCGACTCGCCGCGCGACCGACGACGCATGGTCTCCTTGGATGCCGATGCTGCAGCGGAAAACACATCAAAGAGCACTCACATACATGTAAAGTGAAACCTGGTAAGGCGACCACATGCTTAAAGACCCATTGTCGTGTTCGGCCAAGCACCTCGTAGTACGCGAGCTCGAGTTACGAGAAGAGACCAGTTACCGGTATACTAGTATGTGAATCCAGCAGTATCCAGTAAGCACACATGCTACCCGAAACATACAGCAACACCTGTCGCTAAGCCAACCGCTCGAGGCTCTCAAAGTCTGGTCGCTGTGTACAGGTGGTCTCCTTAACCAGGGTGGGTAACATTCTTTGGTCCTAGTTGCAGTGGTCCTCCGGGGCAGGTGGCTGCCTTATCAGGGTGCCCGCCTTGACAGGTTTTACCCTGGAGTTCGTTGACACAATACTGTCCAGCGCATGGTAAGGGTAAACCACCTCGGGGGGGGGGGGGGGGGGGTGCAGGTTTCAGCTCCACAAAGAAAAGGGCTTTCAAACAGGCAAATCCACAGGCACTCCTGCGCACGCGCACTGAACAGACCTGCATATCGTCCGACTCACTGCACCACTATATACATCTACATAACGTTACAGTGAAACATGTCTAGGGCGACCGCTCAAGGGACGTGGTCGCTGTGTACAGGTGATCGCCTTATCCAGGGTCATTCGACTGTACATAGCACCACAGGGTCCTGGTTGCAGTGGTCTTCTGGGACAGGGGGTCGCCTTATCCAAGTCATCGTCTTGTCAGGTTTCACTCCACAATGTACAGTCCATTCAGAAAAGGTTGATATCCTAGCTTTTGGCCATAAACGGGTCAAATTTTGAGTTTTCGTCTCCTTTATTTTCGCAATCCCCCATGGAATGCTCTTCCAATTGTGTTTTTGAAGTCTATTTCTCCAAAAAGCAAGCCATAACAAGAATAGGATTTCGGCCAGGTTTTGCCCCCAAAGCACTGAATTGGGTAAAAACCATGAAAATCCAGGCCGTTCACTCCACTTGCATAACAGTACATTTGCGGTTCGAACCCCAGTTGAGGTGCCTTTTGGACCCTTTTTCAAGTTTCGAATCGCGCGGCACTGCACAGTGTACCACAAAATCGCCAAACACGGGAGCTCTCCAGAGCCAGCGCTCAACCTTTCTGAATGGACTGTAGTCATTAGCGTACAGTGGTGACCCCTCCTCAATACTGAGCACTAGTATAGACATTGGAGAAATGGTGTTCAAAAGGGGTTTTTTTTATAAACTATTAATGCAGACATAATCTGAACTGTCCACCTCTCCACACTGTGCTCTTAGCCCACATTCACAACACCACTCCATAGCGAGGAAGTTCGTTCTTGGGTATGTGCAAATGGCCGAGTTTGTCGCTACTTCTGAGTTAAATGCAGACATGAGAGGTAATGGCAGACCGGTCTGTGTACAGACTCAGCCCTCGGGCTGTAACTGTCACCCAGGTTAGAAGACAGCACTTCATTCTCTCGCCGTCACTATCATTTGGCGTGTAGTGTGTGTGTGTGTGTGTGTGTGTGTGTGTGTGTGTGTGTGTGTGTGTGTGTGTGTGTGTGTGTGTGTGTGTGTGTGTGTGCGTGCGTGTGTGTGTAGTTATCAATCTCAGGCAGGACGTACGGCCATTGTAGGCCAATACATCACACCCCAGCAGCCAGCGCAGGCAAATTCATCGCGCTTCAACCAGTGCAGGCCAATACATCACACTCCCGAAGCCAGCGCAGGCTAATACCATCACACTCTGATAATGGCACTGGCGAGAGAGATGTTTCAGAAGAGTGCTGCTTTTCTCGGATCATTCGAGACTGTGTAGTTTCATCTCGTAGATAATTTCCATTATTAACTCTGAGTTTCACGCACTGAGCGATCATCAGAAAACAGTAACACTAACTGCTTTCTGATGATCCCTTAGTGCGTGAAATTCAGAGTTAAAACACTTTTTCCGTCCTCTTATTGTTCAAGTGAGCTAGTTCTGCTTCTCGGTATTGAGCACTCTCTTGGACAGCCTGGAACCTCTCTGTTTTACATGTCCACTGTATAGCGGTGCTCAGTGCCCAAGACAATGCAACATACATAATCATTCCACGCCAGAGCCGGAACAATCTGAAAAGTTGAGAACAAATTATTTAGCTGAGAAGCAAGACATGTGGACATGTCTTGCTTACAAGCTGTGGCTCGATTCGTTCTCAGGTCTTCTGCTTTTCTGCGAGAATGCGTGGGCAAAAACTGCCGCGAGAGCCCACGGACACACACACACAGACGCACATACGTATAGCAGCCCGGTAGGACTGTCAAACGCACACACTGAATACTTGTACTCACCATCTTCGGGCCATTCCCCACCGATACGAGGCGCAATCCTTGAGAACGTCTCGATAAAGACACTGGAATCACACTGCTCTGCATTACTCACACGATACGGCAACTCAAGGCGCTGAAGTAGCTTGTTTGCGAGTGTCACGACAGTGTCACTCGCCATTAGAACTCAAATAATCAGAATGCCAGTCCAGCAAAGTCCAGGTTGGGGTTGATACAGGCAAACACACTACATACAGCATAAGCTGACATTGAAGGAGCTCCCTTCCAGTACTCGCGTTCTTTTTATGAAGTCTAAACTGTACACAAGGCGAGGGGGTGTTACGGTATAGTACGAGAACAACAGCTTCCTCTCCTCGCCCTGTTGAGTTGTTGTTTTCTGAACTTTTCTTCACAAACCTTGACTCCACGAGAACCTGTCCTTTCCTATTCAAATCTCCCGCACGATGCGCCTCGAAGGCTGCACTGCGCGACGTCATGTACCATGGCAACGAAGATCTTACTTGCCGACATGACGTCATTATCATTCCCGCGCTTCAGAGTTTGAAACGACGTCGTCATCTTCTAAACAATCCAACAATCCAAGTCGTTTGTGATTGTTTACTTTTTAGAGTTCGAGTCGAACTATTTCTCTGATCTGTATCCAGTGGTATCACTCCCTAGGCCCTGTGTGTGATCGGCGGCTTTGGCGATGACCACTTTGTTCAGCTGTGAGGCGACGGATCGCTGGAAGCAGTGCTTGAAGAGCTATGGCTCTGTAATCAAGGCGCTGAGCGACAAGAAGATCGAGTCAGCTGCCAAAGCCAAGAAGCCCAAACCGAATCCAACCTTGCTGCAGCTGGATAACTGGTGAGAATGCTGCTGTGTGTGCCATTGGCATTAGTGCACAGGGCTTGATATTGCCCTATTATCTATTGTCCTCCGTGCTGAACACACAACTTCACGATGTTCCGGGATCCATATCGTGACAAGTTCAACGCAGAAGTCAGGGGGAGGGGGGGGGGGAGGGGGAGGGGCTGGGGGAGGGGGGGGTCTAAAACTTGGCCTACACAGTGTACTAACAGAGTTCAAGTTCCTGTGTACACATACGACCACAAGTGCATTCAGGACCGCCGGAAGCAGTCTGTTACAGTCACGTGGCCTTTCATATTTTGTTAGCGATATCATCGGCGGGTATACATGACCTCCACGGTAGTAAGGACACGTTGGTGGCCAAGAAGTTTGTCCGGTGATAACCCGACCAACCGGACCGGTTCCGGCGGGCCTGACGTTTATGCATCAGTCCCGGCGGAAGCGGTCCGATTGCAGGGGGGGGGGGGGGCATAACTTTGGTGGCATTCGGACTGGCTCCTATAGGGCTTGAAAGTGCTACGTCACAGCATAGCAACAATTTCAAAAATTCAAAAATTGGATCCACTTGGATCCAGTTTTTGTATGGATCCAAGCACATTTCAAGCCGTCTTACTCTCAGCAAGGTGATGTTACCAGTGAAACTGACTGATTTGGCTACTGGGGGCGGGGTTACAACTGGTGGCGAAGTAAAAGTCACCCCTGCATACGACATGAGTGGATTGCTATGCACCCACATACTGAGGCAATAGCAAAGTCACACCTTAGTGGATCCAAAATAGAAATCTGATGTCAACTTAGTACTCCCTGGCCGTTTTTGACGTCATCACTTTCAAGCCCTATAGGCTCTACTTTGAGTACATGAATCATTGGTATCAGCTGGCCACAGTAGAAAGTCACTAGAAACACGGTGTGGTTTTTACCAACGTTGGCTGAATTTAGCTGGTTTTCGGGGTGCCATGAACCCGACGGCCTACGCCCCGCCCCTTTGCTTGGCCAAGCCATGGCCTGATCAACATTTGGCCGCGTTGTTTTAAGGTATGTTATCATGAATATACGGATAACAACTAAACGGGTATCAGTGTCTATATCAACGATAGGCTCCAATACTGTGCGTGGGCGGCAGAACCGGCCCGGTTGGTCAGGTTATCATGGTAATGGCCAGACCAACTCGATGGCCACCAACTGCTGAGGGGTCATGTCACGTGTACGGTGACTACCCACCATATCATACACCAGGCATGAACGGCTGTGGTAACAAAAAAAAAGTAAATTATCGTGTCCGTTCCCGAAGGGAATTCACGACGGCCGCTAACATCCGGTAAACCCTAGCGGCAGATGCGGCGCCTAACGGTGGGGGTGAGTGGATAAGTCTCACAACCACTGGCACAAGTCACGAAGTGCCGAGAACGACCCCATTACGGCATTAGCCGCATCCATGCACCCCTTGTGCCTGGTCACAAGTTCCCAGTTGACTGTGGTATGGCCGAACCAATCAAAAACTGCTTCCGCCGGTGTCCTGTAAATGTTTAGACCTGTCATACATGACAGGAAAGAGTGGGGTATGGCTGAATGGCTGTGGTATGGCTGTGCTATGGCTGTGCTATGGCTGGGCCGAACAGAAACTTCTGCCGCTGCCGCTGTAGTTGTTCCACACAAAAGATGAACATGTAATTCATATCGGGACAACTTTCTTATTTTAATTCTGTGGCTTATCCATTCCGAGTTGAAACTTGGGTACTAGTATACCCCGGCTATCCATTTGGGCTGTAGACTCCAACAACTACCTACTGTAAAAGGAGAACTTTACGGTGGTGTAATTTTTTTTCGGTATTCTCCAAAATCGGCGGTTCGGTGGAGGGACATTTTTCGGTAAACCCGTTTTCCATGTTAGTGTTCTACTGCCGTGGACATGGAAATCCGGTCGCACGTCTAGCCGCCCCAGAGCGCTGGCCATGCAGCCGTGGATAAGCGGTACACACATGCATTTATGCGCTGCAGCGCGCTGGTCGCATCGGATCAACATGACTGTGCACTGCTCGCAGCTTCTCTGTACGCGCTGAGGGCGCCGGCCCCGGTCAATCGACTGGATTGCCATGTCCGCTACAGTAGTACGAGTACCAGTACCAACATTTTCGGTGCGTTTTATTTTGGGTAAAAATTGTCGTCACCGAAGTAACCGAAAATAAAACACCACCGAAAATTTCTACTTTTACAGTACTCAATCTGCAGTATGAGTCTTAGTAGAGAGGTTCCGTGCTACGTTACGTTGCTACGTAAAGTTGCTCACCATTACATAAAGTGGACGGGAAAAACCCGTGAATTCACGAGTTTGCGCTCCACTTGCGGAAAGTTGTCTACGTAGGGTACGTATGTAGGGCTCTACTAACAAACGTGCTCCGTAAGTGGATTGGGGTAGAACTATAAATGCATGACTTTCTCCCTAGGCCGTACACTGTTACTGTTGCGTTCAGAGTTGCCAAGGGCAGCTAGGTGGTTTGAAAACTCCTCACGACGGAACACAGATCCGCATGCAGTGTACTGTAGGACCAGGTATTTCAACGTCAACTAAAGATAACGATCCCAAGATTCTTGTTGGTTAGCGAGGTGAATTGCTAACGAATTCTGTCAGTCAAAGCCGGAAAATGACTGTACATGTACATACCGCTTCGCACATAACGACTTCAAATTTTAACGAAATTTAATACGTTACGATTTTTACAGACGCAATTACGTAGCGCGGAACCTCTCTAGTCACTAGCTAGAGAGATTTTGCATTCCGAATTTCGGAATTGTTATCGGAATCTGGTGGCAGGAGTCGAAAACGTAGTCGAACATTCGGAAGTATGGTGGCGAAAGTGAATAGTTTTCCGAAAACACATTTCGGCTCTTTCCTGTTTTGGCGCGCCATTTTGAGCACTGGTACTCTGCATGTGTCGCAAGATCAACACAACGCCAATTTTTTCCCAGTAAAAAGGCAACGCCTGTTGGGAGTTCCCTAGTAAAATAATAAATTCTTCTACTACTATTAATATCTTCCTTCCACCCAGATAAAAAACTGTAGCAGGTATCCCTCTGATATGAGGGACAGCGCAGGGAAGGAAATGCGTGTGGGCCGCCAAGCATTCACTTCTCAGTTCAGTCGTTTTAGTACATAGTGCCAACACTGGCAGGTAACACCCATTTCCACGACTTTTCCGCGAGTGATTTGGATTTTCCGTCCAAAACGGGATGGTTTTGGTTAGGTTTCGGCTCGCGCCCTCGCGTAATCCGCTTTTTGCCGCTTCTCCACGGGCCCGCGTTTATATTCAAGCGCATGCGCTCGCGTTTTCGTTGCGAAAATTCGTTGAGAAAAATGGCTTCAACAATGAAGAGGCCTCATGGAGGCTATGAAGGAGGTGCCGTCGTTCCTGCGGCGAAGAAAAGCAGAGAGGTAGCTTTCTTGACGAATGTTAGGAAGGATGTCGTACAAGCCGGCCCGGCTCGATCGTCGTCGCTGCTGGCGCCCACCATGCTGCTGACTGGCCATGAAGCAGATATATTTTCTGCGAAATTTCACCCAAATGGTGATTTGTTGGTCTCTGGAGGCTTTGATCGTCAGATCTACTTCTGGAATGTCTATGGCGAGTGTGAGAACTTTGCCGTGCTCCGGGGCCACCAGGGTCCGGTTATGGAGCTTCAGTTTAGTACTGATGGCGATTTGCTGTTGTCCGCTTCGACTGATAAAACCGGTGCAGTATGGGATGTGGAGACAGGCATCAGGCGCAGACGTTTGCGAGGCCATACCTCGTTTGTCAACTCGTGCGCCACAAACCGGCGTGGCCCGCAGCAGTACGTGACGGGTTCGGACGACGGTATGATAAACGTGTGGGATGCCCGGCAACGCAGACCAGCCCTATCGTTGAATAACACCTACCAGGTGATGGCTGTAAGCTTCAACGATACCAGCGACCAGGTGATCTCCGGTGGCCTGGACAATGACGTCAAGGTATGGGATATCCGTACCGGTGACATCATGACACGGCTGAAGGGCCACGGCGATACGGTAACGGCGCTGAGCCTGAGCCCGGACGGCACTCACATACTATCGAACGGTATGGACAACACAGTGCGACTCTGGGACGTGCGGCCGTTTGTCCAGGGCCAGCGCCAGATCAAGATCTTCATGGGCGCGCAGCACAGCTTCGAGAAGAACCTGCTCCGCTGCTCGTGGTCGCCGGACGGAAAGCGTATCGCGGCTGGGTCGGCGGACCGCAGCGTGTACGTGTGGGAGACAACGTCTAGGCGAGTCCTGTACAAACTCCCTGGCCATGATGGCTCGGTGAACGATGTACAGTTCCATCCGAAGGAGCCCGTTATCTGCTCGTGCAGTAGCGACAAGAAGATCTTCCTGGGCGAGCTGCACTGATTGAGTTGCTTTGCTGTAGATACTGGACACAGTGGAACTTGATTTGTATCCATAGCAACCCACGGTTCACTGTTGCTAGGGAGCCTAGGGAGTGCAGACTGTGGTAGAGGTTGTTTATGGCGGAGTGTTGCGTCGTGCGTGCAAAACTGGCCACCCTGTTGACGTGCCCACGGTAGCCTTGTTTGCACCCGGTTGCTGTGCGGCAACCTAACGTACCATTGTGGCTGCGGTGCCATCTGCTGGCAGGGAACATCCCTCACAGAACACCCGCTGTGGCCAAGTGCCTATCTCTCTCTCTCTCTCTCTCTCTCTCTCTCTCTCTCTCTCTCTCTCTCTCTCTCTCTCTCTCTCTCTTACTCTCTCTCTCTTACTCTCTCTCTCTCTCTCTTACTCTCTTGTCTTGTAAATATGCTCCGGCAGCATTTTCGCCCGGCTGTACATAGTGCGCTACGTGACCATATCTGAAAATAACCTTGATGCCCCCAGTTTGTGATTGTTTGTACAGCTCACGTCTTGTCATACTGCATGCTCTAGTGGCTGTTTCTGCTCCAACATACCTCCGCGCCATGAAATATACGTGTAGCTTTGCCTGCGTCATATAATCTTTTAAATTAACGTTCGAAATTTTCTGCCGCACTGTCCTTGTCCTATTCGGCCACAAAATACAATTGAAGCTATATGTCATGCCTGTGCTGTTGCTTTTCATTATGTATATTCTTGATATGACTGCTTGTTTGAATCAAGTATTTTTTGAGTTGGGTCTGTATAAGTTTTTTATGTTGAAAACTGATAATGGCTGTGAGGCTCTTTCGTAACGTGTGTTTGCGCGATGGCGTGCTGGGAGCTCCCTGTGTGCGTTGAAGTGGATTTTAATCTTGTGTGATTGCGTGCTGGGAGCTGCCCGTGTGCGATGGAGTGGGCAAGTTGTGCTCTGGGTTCTTGGGGACGAAAATAATCGTGTGACTTCCTGGTGTGCGCGTACTAAGTTACATTGTATGCCATGCCGTCGCAGATATGCTTTGTTTGAATACCAGCAGCCTGCGTTCAAGATCGATGTTCAGCATACACACTTCGTAATCCTGGTATTCGTGTTGACATGTGCGTGCCTCGAAATACGGGGTTACCACGTACAGTACCTGTTTTGAAAAAAAGCCTATCGTGGGTTCGAAAGCAATCTGTGATCACTTTGTGCATAATTTTTCTGAAACTGGGCTTTTGTTATTCAATCGCTTGGAAATCTATTATGAGAAAAATCGTTGAAACTGCCTGAGCAGTATAATCCCGAATAATTTTCTCAAAAAGCACAAACCAAATTTGAATCATTTGAAGAAGTCTTGAGGTCTATACTTTTGAAACGCACTATAGCCCTCGTATCGCCAATATCATGTTACACACGACATTATGCTAGTATAATTATGAAGATGACCTTTTCAGTGCTTACTGTCTGTTCGCAGGTATTGCCATGGTTGGGGAAGTTGTAGACAAGTCCGTGTGATATAACCGGAATAGTCAGATTTCTAACATGGGTCTGGACTGCACTGTTGTGTTTGTTTGTTCCTCTTACCGTTCGCTGTGTATAGGTATCAGAATGATTTGCCCGGTGCAGTGTGTTCACGATCCCCAGCGCATGTCACCCATGCTGAGATGGCGAAACTCATGCAGTGGAAACTAACCGTAAGTCTACTACCGTGGCCGGCATGTGGCCGGGATTGAGACTGATTTGCCGAATCTCTGGGCTCCCTCCCTGGATTTGCAAAGACATGGCACTAAAATCAAGCAACGACGAGATAATATGCGCTGAAGCGTTGTCACTGGCATACATGTACTAGTAGCCATATGCAAATGCACTACAGTATTTGCCAGTTTGTCAGACGGCCTTTTGTTGGCGGTCGGTAGTCTGGACCGAATGAATCTTCAAATAGAGGAGATGGGGGGGGGGGGGGGGCTAGGAAGTGCTTCGCATCGGTTAGTACAATGACTCTACAGTAGAGTCACGCGCCCAAGAACATTGTTTCCAATGGATTATCCTGGGCAGTTTTTATTTTCAGCAATCTGGTTGCGTTCTTATATAGCACGTTCCTAGAAACAATTCGTACTGGATCATATGTATCCTAAATGCTACCAGAAAACCAACACCGACTCTACTGTATATGTGCCCTTCGCTTGTTCTTACCGTGTCAGCATGCCAAGTAGGGAGTACTTTGCATCTGGTAGTACAGTACAATGACTCTACATGTATATGTGCCGTCTGCTTGTTCTTGTTTGTGTCACAGCGTGGCAAGTTCCGACCTCGCCTTGCGCAACTCATACAGGAGAATACGTCTGAGAGCATTGAGACGTGTACACGCGATGCGTTCACTGCTTACGACAAGGATAAGGACCTGGCTGCTGCTATCCAGAAGCTGTCCAGCCTCAAGGCTGTCGGGCCTGCAACTGCCTCGGGTAGGTAGTGTGGCAAGGACATACAGTGTACGTAGCTGGGTGGAGGAAGATTCATTGTGTGAAAACTCCCTAAGTCGTTGACTAAGTTATTGGTGTCCAAGGTCGGCCCTGGATATGCATCAGCTTTCCCGTATCAGAACTGACACTTCTGTGTGTGCGCCCTTCTGTTAAACTGGTGTCTTTGTCTCTCTCTCTCTCTTTCTCTCTCTCTCTCTCTCTCTCTCTCTCTCTTTATCTCTCTCTCTCTCTCTCTCTCTTTCTCTCTCTCTCTCTCTCTCTCTCTCTCTCTCTCTCTCCCTCTCTTTATCTCTCTCTCTCTCTCTCTCTCTCTCTCTCTCTCTCTCTCTCTCTCTCTCTCTCTCTCTCTCTCTCTCTCTCTCTCTCTCTCTCTCTCTCTCTCTCTCTCGCTGCTTATAGCCGTGATGGCCTGTCGTTTTCCGGAGTCATGTCCGTTCATGGCAGATGAGAGTGTGACAGGTGCCATGCCCGGCATAGCTATACAGTATACACACAAGGGTTACATGGCATATGCAAGCAAGGTGACAACCAAGGCACGGAGGCTGCGTGCGCAGGGTGAGTACTCTGCATGCTCTAGCTAAGCTGCCACTCATGTCTGTACTAGTATTATGGTGCTTGTGCCGGTGGGTGAGTGCTGGTGCTGGCGCTACTGTAAAACCAGAAAGTCTAACGAGTCACAAAGTGTAACGTGTTAACGACCTATTTTTTACGTTATTTGAAGAAACGTTATCGCGAACCCGGTTTGAGATGTCTGTGTAAAGATGTGCATACAGATGGGTGGCCAGGTAGCCATCGTTAAACTTTCTGCACGTTGTCATGCCAAAATTACAAAACCTTATTTTTTTGGTCGTTAAACTTTCCGGTTTTACAGTCGGTGCTGGTGCTGCCAGTGGTGCTGGTGGGTGGCTGGCTGGGTGACTGGGTGGCTGGGTGACTGGGTGGCTGGACCGCTGATGCTAATACTGCTGTGGTGTGTAGTCCTGCTGTTGTGGCGATACTGTGTACATGCAGTGGGTGGTCATGGTTGTGGCATTGGTACTGCTGTTTGCTTCCATGAGACAGTGACTATGTGTGGTATGGGAAACTTAGTCCCTGCTGTTCTTGTTCGTGTTGTTGCCTTTTCACCATCATGTGTCTGTTGTGCAGATAAATCGCATCGCTGGACGGCGCACGATGTGGAGCTGGCCCTCTGGACGGACTCTCTCGCAAAGACTCTCGGAGTTGAGCTGGAAATCGCAGGGGATGATGACAGTACTGCTGGTAGCAAGGACAGTGCGGCAGCAGCAGCAGCAACGAGTACGGAGCCAGCAGCCAAGCGCCGCAAGAAGTAGTGCCCATACGGATATAGACATCAAATGTGTTGCCACAGCTTGGTGTAGTGCACTCTGCAGTTGTGGCTAGGATGTGAAACGCTGGGAGTAGTATTCTTTATCTTCACGATGGTGACTCGCGCCAATAAGAGATGAGTAGCTACGGCTGCTGTCTATGCAGGTTCTAAGTGTTTGTCTGGAGGGTGAAGTGCTGATGGGTGCACCGTAGACACAGTCAAACATTTCCTTTAGAACGTGTTTTCGTTGAACGCTACGCAATAATAGTACGCATGCATCAGGACACCCCGCTGCATGGCTTGCATTGATCTACGAGACGGTGCTTACCGGTGCTGGCAGTGACACTGCTGTGGGTATGCGACACACACATACACACACACACGGCTCATGACATATAGGTCATACTGGAAGTGACAGGGCGGCACGAGGTTTTCCAGCCCTATCACACTATTGATATGCCGCATTCCATTCTGAAATTCGTACTTTTCTAGTTATGACTCATCTTCTCATCGCTATAGTTAGTATAAAAATACTTCTTGGGCCAGAAAATTTACCCTGAGTGGTCTTCACATTTTTTTATCAAGACTTGGTCTGTACATGTCAGCTTACTGAGCTTCGCCTTTTGTTTTACATGTATTTCTATCACCTTGCCTGCTGATCGCACTGTGATGAGCATGAAGCTCAGAGTTGCAATGCACTACTACTACTAACATGTTGCACATGTTCCGTTTGGCGTAGTAATATTTCCACTCTTAATTATAGCTATGAATGTGACTCTACTTCATGACACGTATGCATACGTCATTCATACACACTCACAGGCACACATGCATGCGTATCCTTTCGTTGGCTCGCTCTGTTATGATGCGGGGTTTTTCCTTTTGGTTCTAGAGAATGTTTTGGACTTGAGATTTGCTGTTTTGGTCTACTAGCCTGTCCCTGCGGGGATATGCGGAAAAAAAGTCTCGAAAACTTGCGCAAGAAAGTGCGGCAGAAAACAACGAAAAATGCGGCGAAAAGTGCGGAACTTGCCAGGAATTCGCGGAATTATTTGCAGAAAACTGCGGATTTGGGCCAAATCACAAAATTTGTTGCATCTGTAGAATCGCTATTAAATTTTGGGCAGTAGATCTACTCCATGGATCCAGGAAGTCGTCAAATACCAGGGAGTCCGACTCCCTGATCACCTCCACTCTCTCGGGATTAGTAAGAGTCGAGTCTATGCAAAAAACCCAACATGATCATGGAAAGCACTGCGGGAAAAGTACAGGAGAATGTTTGAAAAAGTGCAGAAAACAACAAAAAGCGCGGGAAATCGCGGATTATGCAGAAAAACGCGGGTTTGGGCGAAAATTGCGAAATTTGTTGCATCCGTGCACATGGAATCGCGATTTCCTGGAGGAACAGACTAGCCTTGTTCCACTGTTGTAGTGTCTGTGTATTTCTATCACTTGACTATCTGCTGATTATGCTTTTACAGCATTCCAGTCAAATGTTCTCATGATCTTCTCGACGCTCCTCTTCTGATGGGGTGTGCACCAGCTGCAAATAATGCCTGTGAAGCACAACCTCCGCACAGATTGCATGATTCGATAATTATTATATCACTGCACAGTCGATGTCCCCACTACTCCATAACACCCCCAGAGTGTGCAAGTGCCAAGCATTAATTACTATTATGCATCGGATAGCGAAATCCAACATTGTACAGTGCCGCTCAATGCAATCCGATCAACCAAGCGAACGCCACGTCTGGCGCGGCGTCCGTGTTCCTCCGCAGTACACAGTTGTAGCTGTGTGATCTAATGGCACACAGCTGGCCGATGGAAAAAAGGCAATAGTTGCATGCACTTGGTACCGCCACGATCACTGGCATCATCATAAGAAGTTTGGGTTCCACCGCGACAGATCTCATTGCAGAAAGTGATTCACAGTTGCACACTCAGCATGCACTCTGCTCTAGGTTTACACTACCAGGAGCACGCCAAATGAACATGCATACAAAATGTATGGCAAAGCACTCCTCTTGACGCATCAACAGAAAAAATAACTAGTACTCCGGTAATCATCAAAGATAGTGATACAAATCTACTTGTACAAGTTACAAAACGTATATTTTTTCGTCTATAGAGCTACTGTCCAGCAGTAGACCAGTCAGGAAATGTTTATGGAAATAATGTAAAAGTGGAATAGACTAGGATTTCAGCCAGGAAATCGTAGGGACACATATGGATTCATATGACAAGCATGGCACAGTCCATTCGGGTATTCCTGCACATGCGCTAGACCCATACAGTTACGATGAGGTGGGCCGTTGTGATGAGGACACGCGGGCAGAGTCGTCCATCGAAACCAACCAGCGTGTTCTCACTGTTCGGTGCCACGTCCAATGATGTGTTTCTGCATCATGTTCAGTACGTTCTGATATCATGTTCAGTATCATGTTCACCACGGGGACTGGACTGCATATGTCGAGGCACTAAATTCAGGACCAGTGCGCTATGTCCAAACGACCCTCGACGAGGGTACCAGTGCTTTGAACCAAAATGTCGACACTGTTGCGACGGCCATTGATGACAAAGCACAGTTCCAGTAACTTGACTAAGGGGAACGCACGTGTCAGCACGCTCAATTCAGGGCCAATGTGTGTAAACTCCTTACACGTCTCAGCTAGGGGACCGCTGTTAGGAGAACATCTCCTCGAGCTGTGCGCTGCGATAAGAAACCGCATTCCGAATGCGACGTTTACTAGGTACACTCTGTTCCAAACAGACCTTGCCCGTACCAAAGGATCACTTGTGTCTGGACCGGAGAGCAAGCGACACACACAACTGGAACATTATCTGCCGCACGTCCCATAGTTCCAGAAACAACTGGATGACTTCTTTGGACTATACTGGATTTAGTCGGAAACAGGTTCGCGTGTGCGCGGTAAACCTTGGCCAGTCAGTGGTGACGTCATGCTTACTTAGTCTTGCTCATGTGTGCAGTGCTGTGGTGGCTACTGGCATGATGATCAAACAAGACCTCGTCAGGTGTCTGTGGTGCTGCCCTGGTGTCTGGCAGTGCTTCATCCCAGGGACCATGGATATTGCTGTGCGTGCAGAAGGAAGAGAGACAGAGATCAATAGAAGAATTAGCCGCAATCATCAATGGAGCTATGAATATGAATGATAAAAAAAGGAGAGAGAGAGAGAGAGAGAGAGAGAGAGAGAGAGAGAGAGAGAGACCGACACACCGATACACATACACACGCAGGCACCCCCCCCCCCCCACACACACACACCGATACACATACACACACCGACACACACACACACACACAGTGACCAAATCATCATGCAGTGCTCCAACTGCCAGCTGTCTTACTTCTTGTAGCATTGCATACGACAGTAGAGATACGGGCATATCAGCACAACAGTGACTTGTAGGAGAACAAACAGTGTGACAGCAACAGCAGATACTGTCCAGAGAAGGATGGTTGAGATGATGAAGAATGGAACAGCAAGGAAGATATGACCAGCACAAAAGGCATCCTGCAGGGTAGATCGTAAAGAACACAGGGATTACACACACACCACACACACACACGCACGCACACGCACGCACACACACACACACACACACACACACACACACACACACACACACACACACACACACACACACACAGGTTGAAGATTGCTGTGAGCGGAGTCTGAATGTATAGAGCCAGATTCATGTCTCCAGAGGCACAGATATGCCGCAGGCATCACCACGCAACATGACACGCTGTTAGAGGTTTTAAGTGTGTTTGTATCCAGAATCGATCATTGCTTGCTTACCGCCAATTGCTGCCTGAGCAACGGCAGAAACACCAGCAGTGCAATGCCACAGGTCAGCGTGACGAAGGTGTGCCAGGACGATGAAAGACGCGACGCCAGGCAAACACCGGCGAACACGGCAGCATTCATTGATATCGCCGGTGATACCCTGAGTATTGGTAGCAGCAATAACAACAACAATAACAACAATGGTGATGAGAGCAACAGGAGCAGCGGCAACCATCAGAAGCAGCGGCAGCAGCACAACCATCAGAAGCAGCAGCAGCAACAGCAGCACAACCAGCAACAGCACAACCATCAGAAGCAGCAGCAGCAACAGCAGCACAACCAGCAACAGCACAACCATCAGAAGCAGCAGCAGCAGCAGCAACAGCACAACCATCAGAAGCAGCAGCAGCAGCAGCAACAGCAGCACAACCAGCAACAGCACAACCATCAGAAGCAGCAGCAGCAGCAACACAACCACCACGACCACCAGGAGCATGCACAACACTGAAACGATTACAATGCCAGTACTCCAAGTAGTATAAGAATTAACCATAGGCAACAGAGAGCTGATGTAGTGACAAAGATACGGCGATGCTAGCCACAATTTTCACAGCCCCCCTGTCCCGTACACACACTGATGCCAGCCAGCCAGGACCAAAAGCCATGCAACACAAGTCTGAGCCCTGCCAACTGTGACATATGCATGCACACACACACGCACACATGCGCGCGCACACACGCACAAGGCTATCGGTAGATTAACTACTACTCACATGGGAGCACTGGCACCTGTACCGTAGTCATGGACAAGAAGATGAGCCAGCAACATAACACACTGTACAACGAGGAAGACGAGAGTATGCAGTCACAACACACACAACATCACCAACAAGCAGTAACAGAGGCAGTAGCCAAAGCAGTAACAGAGGCAGTAGCCAAAGCAGTAACAGAGGCAGTAGCCAAAGCAGTACCAGCGACAGCAGCAACAGCAGCAGCAGCAGCAGCAATAACTACAGCAGTGGGAACAGCACACCCATCAGAACGGACGACAATCACAAAAAGTTTCAAAAATGAAGCACATTCCAATACACCCTACCCTGGGCTGAAAAACTAAAACAATTTCGATTCATGAACAAGACTGATTCTTACAGGGAATCCCCCTAGCAAGCAACACAGCAGGGTGTGTGTCCAGTAACCATACACAGTGTCACAGAGCAGATGGTGTACAAACACTGCTTTTTACGGGGAATCCTCTAAGCAAGTCGTACATCAGGGCGTGTGTGTGTGTGTGCGCGCGCGCGCGTGTGTGCGCGCGTGTGTGTGTGTGTATGTTCAGTATCCTTACAGTCATACCGTCATGGAGTAGATGGTGTAAAAACATTGATTTTTTTACGGGAAATCCCCTGAGCAAGCAGTACGGCAGGGTGTGTGTGTGTATGTCCAGTAGCCAAGCATACCGTCATAGAGTAGATGGTGTCTGTGCTGACAGACTGTGTAAGAGTCATGAGTACTGGTGATAGCCCATACGAGTAACACACAACTAGACCAGACAGCTTCATGTCGGATCGATCTAGAAGAAACAGAGAAAAAGCAAATTTGGACTGAGAGACACACAGACACACCCACACACACATAAAGTAACGCCTACTATACAGGGAGATCAGACTCAGACACTGTGATATAAAACAACCAGCACTGATGTCTCTAGGTGGGAGAGTCAAGAGTGAGCGCATGTGTGTGCGTGTGTGTGCACGTGTCCACAAACACACACACACACACACACACACACACACACACACGTAATAGTAGTCCTTACAGTGCTCCCAGGAGTTTGAGCAGTCCAGGTATCGGAAGGCTACGTAGCCAATCACGACCAGCGGTAGTATCAGCAGCAGCAGCATGCTGGGCTGCAGCCAGCCATACGACATGTAGCAGAACGCTATCACAAACACCATCACACTGGAGTGCAGTGAACGCGACACAGGACAGCACGCACGCACACACACACACACACACATGCAAGCCCACATGCATTCACACACAAGCACATCATGTGAATCCCAACAGCATACAGAGGACGTTATGCACAAACACGATATACGAGTACTAGTGGTGAAACGAATGTCAAACCTACTAGCCGAATATTCTTCGGCTTAACGAACGAATATTCTTTTGGTAACAGAGATGACATCACATGCCCTCTTCCCAGTCATTTGATGGATGCTGTCATTATTATTTAGGTATGACAAATGGTAGTGCCACATAAAATGAACTGCCACATAAGGCTACTTCGAAGTTCAGTCATGTTATGTGCACCATTGGCAGTCCAGTATGGACATACATGTGCATGCATACAGTACAAATCACAGGCAGGCTGTACGCACTGCACTGTACGCGTGCATGTATGTACAGGCACTGCATTCGAAGTGACGTAACGAACACTCGAATGTGACAAACCGAATGAATGTTCGAATATTCGTTTCACCACTAACGAGTACATATACGTCATATATTTAGTATGTACGGTCGTTTGCTGGACTTGACAACCAGAATTCGATAACATTCCACCTCGCAAGCCAACAAAGATCCGGAGATTGTTCATTTTAACCCTGTCGTATCAGGACAGTTTCCGTTGCACCAAGGGCGTCCGGTTAGGGCAGGGTGTACCATACCATCACTCCATGATATGTATTCAATAGGGAATCAGAGATAGGGGTGATGACAAGGCTAGATAAGATGTACAGCACACGTCATGGGGTTGACACTGACCTGCTGAGTTGATGTGACACCATGCATGCTGCACTGCTGATCTGCCCAAATGTATAGATCTTTGTGTTGACTGTGACATATGCACGCACACACACAGTGACACACACACACGCACACACACACACACACACGCACACGCACACGCACACACACACACACACACACATGCACGTGAACCCACCCACAATACCACAGTAAAAAAGACAGGCTACACAAGAATATGACGAGATACAGAGAGAGAGAGATACGAAACTGACAGACACAAAGAGTGCTCCACCGACAAACACCAGTCAAATCTAATTTGAATCATAGCCAAGAAATCACCTTCCACCCGTTTTCGCTCAGTTGCTCACCATTCTTGCGCATCTCCTCAAGGAACTTTCCGGTGTGGACATAATTATCTGGAAACGGCTGGCGTTTGTATAGTACCTTGGACCAGGCATCTTTACTGTCATCATTCAGACGATCACTCTTGGCCTCCATACAGCAGCAGCAGCAGCAATGACAAGACTGTCACATTGGCACGGTGCAATAATGCTGTGTTGCAATGCTGCACGAATATACACGTACACACACCACACACACAGACACGCAGCACGCACAAAGGCGCGCATACACAGTTCATTCCCACATTGTCGTAGTCGTTAGCACACACTCCCCCCCCCCCCCCCCACACACACACACTTGTACCATATAGATCATGTGACTGTCCAGTGGTTGCTGTGTGTTATCATTGCCATGGAAACACAACTCTGCTCCACCTCCACCACGTCCTGGCTCCTGTTGCAGTGAGCTATGCATGAATGCTTGGGTGTGGCTGGAAATCAACTAGTCGTCCCTCTTAATCCAACCGTACTGTATGAACCAGCACCCTTTATAATATAAGTATAAACCAGCACAATTTTCAGCAGCCAACATGTCCTCTTCATGCACAGTGCAGCAGTAAATCAGATTTTTAATCCAGCACCCTCCCAAATCCAGCAGAATTTCCGTAGCACAATGCTGCCGGATTATAAAGAGACCACTGTAACTTGCTGTACTTTGGATTAGCCAAGACTACATGGAGTTGCCCTGCAGGTGGAATGTCGACGGGGCCTGGAGACTAGTGTGTGTCAAAATCCAAAACTAACATAAACCGAAATGTAAAAACCACTCGGCTAGAGCGGTTCAACGAAACCACAAGTTTACAAACAAACCTAAAAAGCGGTACTGTCCCGCGCACGACGACCCCTACCGCCAAAAATCCGGTCTATTGTTATTGGCATGTGCGCGTGCATGTGACACAAGATAATATTATTTTAAAATGTGCATTTCTTTGGAGGTGCGATTGCATCATCATTTCTGTGTGGAATGGCATCGCAAGCACTGGCTCACCACACTGCCACTCTACCCGTAGCACACTCAATGGTGGCATTCGCACAATCTCTATAGATTGTTCGAATTCTACTGCCACAGGCAGCTAATTGCTTGGAGATATGCTTTTCATCCACATGATCATGAAAGTAAACTTACTGCTTATTCACGATTCGTCGAACATCTCAGAGTTCGAGTGAAATCTAGTTGACTGACCAGAAAAAATGTTTGGAATTGAACGAACAAGAGACAGGGACAAGTCCCAGTTCTAACTAACAATGACCACCACAGCTAGCAGCGAGGAGCAATAAAACAAAATCGCTACGTCTACGAAAGACACCATTCGTGGATCATGCAGTAGGTGACTTTGCTTATACATGTAATTTATTTAGAAAACTTGATATCTACAACTAAAAGTACAAGTAAAGCTCTCGTTTGAACTCGTTTGAAACAACAACAAAATTAATTTTCAAAGGAACGACTGTAAAATTAAAAAAGATCATGAAGATGAGGTGGTACGGTAGATGGTGCAAAAATGTGCACACTGCACATGGCCATGGCCATATATGGGACACTGCATGCACCATGTGCACGGCCAGTGCATGCATGCATGCATGCAAGCTAAGCTACACATTTCTAGTTCTGTGGTGCGCATGCCATGCGCGCACGTGCGGGCAGTTGTTCTGTGCAGAAGCTACTCTAGTATATACTAGTACAGCTACAGACTACTACATGCGCACAGTGTAGATCGGTCGGGGTCGTGACTCTTGCCGTCTTGGCCTCGCGCATACGCATACAGTGCGGCATACTAGATACTGCAGTAGCTACGTAGGTCTACGCGATTTTGGTACGAGTTCGAACTGAACGCATCAAAAAGCTAGCGTAGCTTCGCACTTCGCGTCTTTCTTTTTATTTCGTAGGTTTCAGTTTGTCGCAGGATTTCCCCTCTGCTTTCCTTACTTGTTTCCTCCGCGCTCCGTTAGTTGTCTTTCACGGTTTTAGCCCACCTATACTGTCTGGTCGGGTATAGCTACAGCCCCATGCAGTCGTGTGTGACGTTTCTTTGGTTTTTGCCTCCCCTACCGTGCTCGGGTTGATCTCTTGGGAGATTACGCTGGTCGGAGTTCACCCCCAAGTGGCCATACTTCAATCATTCCCAAGTGGCTTGTTTGATGCTCGGAGAGTACAGCCGAAGCTAGCAGGTTTTGAAGCCGCTCGTTGTACACAGCAGCCGGCGAGTGTTGGAGACGCTTGTGAAGTCTGGGACAACACCCACCGTGCGACTAGCGAGGCTTTTGCGTGCCTTTCTGATTCCGTGTTTGCTGCACTGCACAAGCAGTCTGCACTCCACAGAGCTTGCTGTGCACCCTGGCAGATTCTGATTGCCTCACGTGAAGCTAGAGTTTCTTGCGTTTGTGGCACAGTAGGATTTGAAAATCGCAGAGAAGGGAAGCTGCTGCTGGACGGCGAGGCAACCAGCTCTCTAGAACCACTTGTTTGTGAGGAGAACAGAAGCAAAGAGAACCATGTCTGTACGACAAGCAGAGCTGGTCACTGCTCTGTATGATTATTCGGGTGCGGATCAGGCCCAAGGCCTTCCACTGGCTGCCGGCTGCATTGTAGTAGTGTTGGAGAGACTGGATGCTGGATGGTGTCGTGGCGAGTACAACAGTCGCCAGGGCTGGTTTCCAGCCAGCTATGTCCAGCCGGCGCAGGTGAGTCTCAGTAATGTTATTCACGTTACAAATTATTTTAGGCCATGGCGTGGTTTTGCTCGGCTCGTTTGTTTCGCAGCCTATTTGCGCCTTGTACTTGTAGGGGTGTCTGGTTCGCTAGTATTATGCTTGTTTTGTTCACTCAGGCGAAGAGAGAGAGACAGAGTGAGCGAGAGTGAGTGAGTGAGAGAGAGAGAGAGAGAGAGAGAGAGAGAGAGAGAGAGAGAGAGAGAGAGAGAGAGAGAGAGAGAGAGAGAGAGAGAGAGAGAGAGAGAGAGAGAGAGAGAGAGAGAGAGAGAGGCAGCCTCTTCGCCTTTGGCTAGCTTGATGTCGCTCTCCAACATCACCCACGTCTACAAGCATACACGGAGGTTCTGCGTGGGTCGGGAAGGAAGTCTGAGTGGAAACCGTAGATCCTTTGCGTACATGCTGCTGCTCACAGACTCACAGTGTCAGTGGTGATTTGAAGTAGTTCAGCGTTCGAATGAGTTCATCGTGACCGTTTTTAGACCGAGCGTCGATGGCATTAATTAAATGGTACACTCATTAGTCATTACTGTAGTCAAAGAATATTCACCACATCGCTCTGTCCAAACATTGAAACAGAGACTAGACTGAGTCGACCATTGTTGCGTAGAGCAGTTGTGCCATTGGCATTGCCACGCTGTGAATAGCGTACTCACTCTGGAATCCTGCCCAGATGCCTTGCATGCACTGCATACCATCTCAACAACAAAAATAATAATTGATTGTTATGAGGCGTTCGAAGCACTGCAAACTGATCATGATAAATGATTACCTAATTGCAGCCACTTCTGGTAGAGAGATATGTAGTCATTCTGGACGTTGTATGATTGCTAGAGGAGCTACTTGGATAGCTAAAACTCCGCACACAGCCTTGTCCGTTTGAGTTTTCCAGTTTCGTTGGAGTATCAGTAACTAATGTTACTTAGTTAGTTTAGTTGCATGTACCAGTAATAGGCAGTATAGAATCACTTTGAAAATCACAATCACTTTGAAAAGGTGTGGTGCATTGACTGTGGAGTATGGTCAGTGGCTGCCTGATTCAATCAGCCATGGCACAGGGCTTGTACCAGTACTGCTTGTGTCTGTTGTCTGCTAACAATTTTTTGCTGGCTGCATGGGACACGCTCATTGCCCGACATTGGCTGATTGGGTAGCTGACATCTGTATTCTGTGTGGCACTACAGTGTACCTATGCAGTACTACTAGACTGCATGTAGTATTGGTGCAAGTGACACCAGTCCTGTACTGGCTGTAGTAGTGGTGTCTCCTCACCACTGACACCAGGCAGGGGCCATGTGTTTTTGCTGCATGGGAAAGCACAGGGAATTCCCTGGGGCCTATCCTGGGGTGAGAATGGTTTCCTTGTTACTGTACCATGAGTGGACATACACAGTCTACACACAGCGTGTGCAGGAACAAAAGCAAGTAACAAAACAGAAGATATTGGCAGGAAATAACACGCGTGTTGCATGTAAGAAGGGGTCTTGATCAGACTTCAACAGTATGTAGCTAGCCTGCAATGGGGGGATAGCACATGAGGTTAGATAAGTCCGTAAATAGATGGAGTGTGTACTGGATATTTTCAGTTGCCACCGGTATAGTAAAGTGAAGCTTGCACGTCCGCGTTACCGCCGGCTATACATGCAATTGTGTTGAGAAACACAATGAGCTGAGGAAGTTTCGCTCGTGCCAGGCCACCACCATGCCTAGCTGGATAGGCCAAATTGTTCTCTTGTTTTTTTGGTGTCGCACACTTCTGATTCTTCCCTGTTGCTCTTCTGTTGTGTTTTGTGTCTAGACAAATGGCTGGGTGGCGTTCATTACCGAAGAGGGTCGCGTCTATTACCAATCACCAGTGGGAAGTAAGAATTTAACTTTGTTGTGTATTGCTCCTTGTGTTCTCTCTCTCTCTCTCTCTCTCTCTCTCTCTCTCTCTCTCTCTCTCCTGTGTGCGCATGTGTGTGTTTCTGCTTCCAGTAGTATTAAAACAGCCTGATGCTGTCTATACTGGTTACCCCAACAACTGTTGGGTGTGCGTAGGTGACTGTCTTGGCTGTATTCTTCCGATTCCCTCCGGTATGGTATAGACCAGTTATACATTGGGTATTGATTCACGTGAGAGCCCCGCCACTTATGTGGGATGGATGGATCGTTACCTGGGGAAAGTGCTGATCTGTTTCATTCAGATTTTGTTAGTTTGTTAGTTATTGTTGCTATAAGGTTTTTTGAGAAAATCGATAGTTGGGGTGTGGTTATCCAGTGTACTTCAAGATCTGCATGCTTCTCTTGTGACGAACGACTGTGTGTGTGTGTGTGCGCGCCTGCTCACACGTCTTCCTTGCAGCATCGTACTGGACGATACCTGAAGGTGGCTTCGTACCCGTCTCCAGCTCCGTCTCCGTCACATCCAATGACAGCATGACAGTGCCAGGTAACAAGCAGTAGTAACCGGATACTATTACCGTAGTCTACAATAGGGAGGTTCCGGAGTACGACTTTTAGTGCCAAAATCCGTAGAGGCGCTACGGATTTTTTATACGTCGTTTTCGAGCAGTGAAATGTTCCGGAGTACGGAACTTATGTGTTTGCCGTCATTGCCTAGGTTACGATCGCAAACACGTCACATTCCCGCGCTATGCCTTTTTATTTTGAAAATTTGTACCGAAATCAAAACGTCCCGCGGAAAATCGATGTTTCTCGTACCAAATTTGTACGCGAAAAATCTTTCTGCACCCGATGACGCAAAATCTCCATACGAAACATGGTTCGTGTGAAAGCCAGTCCACACGGATTCTCCGTGCCGAAAAATCGTATGGAGCATGCCTGGAAAAAATCCGTAGCGCCCATACGGATTTTGGCACGGAAAATCGTACCCCGGAACCTCTCTAATGTCTGCTAGTACAGTACTGTTGGTCGCCGAGAACTGGGGGGGGGGGGGTCAGACTCCTAGTCTAGACCGCTCTTTTTTTTTTATTGCATTTACAGTCTATGCACAGTTGAGTCACCGTGTATGCATTGGTATGCTGTCAGGGTCCGCACCACTCCTTGAATTCCTTGAAAGTCCTTGAATGTCAAAGCCGGATTTGAAAGTGCTTGAATATCCTTGAATTTTCGTGTGGGTGCTTGAATTTTTGAAAAAAGTGTGTTTTTCCTTGATTTTGGGTTTGAATGCGGTAGATCTACTCACGTTCATGCAGTAGGTCTACGCGCACTGCTGGGTACCCGTAACCGGTACCGTAGTCCGTAGATCTAGTACCAAGAGTGGATCCACTCTTGGTAGTACTGATAGGCCATCATAGGGATCTCAGCGCGTGAGCTGCGCAGCCTGTATGCGCAGGTGAGATTTTCGATCCCAAACGCGTCCAGTGCAGAAACCCTGAAAAATAACATTTTTTTCGAAATAAATCAAGTTGAAGAAGACGGTAGAAATGGCTGAATATTGCGTCCAGGAAAGCACGTTCTACGGCCATTTCCAAGCTACCTATCTCCCAGGCACTCTCTCAGAGGAACTATGGAGGGTCAAAGAGCACAATAGTTCACTCTTGGACGCAGCGTGAACACCTCTTCTTCTGAGCGCGATGTCTTCTCTCTGAGTGATAATGGCGGCGATGTTCCAACCAACGGTTAGCCCACCAACTAATGTCCTTGAATGTCCTTGAAAAAATGGGGTTTGGGGCCCTTGAAAACCCTTGAATAATATTTTCATGACTTGGTGCGAACCCTGGCTGTGTTTGGTGAAATTCTAGCCTGGTCTTCCGCTCTCCGTTCTTCGGCGCCCGACAGTACCGTATGTTGCATTTGGTCATGTTATACCCTAGCACAGGTCATCTTCATGGAGCTAACTTCCTATTTTTCGCATCTATCTCCCTCTCTCTCACGCGCACGTGTGCACACACATGCATGCTCCCCTCCCCCACTTTTTATCCCAAGTTAGTTGCCCTACATCCCTCCCCCCCCCCCCCCCCCCTGGCTCCTGCTGGGTTACTAAACCTTACTCCACTCTGGCCATTGGTGACGTTTCACTGCACGCTTGTGTGTGTGTGTGCCCGGGGATGTATACATCATCGTAACATGGTACATGGTGTGTGTTTCTTCAGATGGTCCTCGCCGTGACTCTGCCATCAGTGCGGGTGCGGGATCTCGCCGCGGAACGCTAACACAAACCGGCACATCAAAGGTACCTGGCAGCTGTGTGCAGGGCACACGTGATTGCTCATCCTCTTGTTTTGTGTTATGTGCTTTTTTATTCATTGGCAACGGGTATTCGCTGGAGTTGCTCTTTGACATTGTGGGTGTGCTCTCTCCTTTCTCTCTTTTCTCTCTCTCTCTCTCTCTCTCTCTCTCTCTCTCTCTCTCTTCACAGGGAAATCTCCTCGGTGGTAGTGGAGGTGGTGGCAAAGCCAGCAAGGGAACACAATCGGTCAGTTGTATTGGTCGTCTGCCAGTAACTCTTGCTTTGAATGCAGTTGAGGAGTATTGATACATTGCCTCTGAAAATATTCATTCTGGCTAATCAAGTTCTTTTCTTTTGAGGTCTTCACGTGTTCGATAAGTTGCACCCTAAATTCTGCCATTCGTTTGTGTTCTTGTGCTTGCTCATTGAACCCATGGCACGTTGTGTGTTGTGAATGTGGTATGAATGCAGATCAGCTGCCTGACATATCCGGACACCGAAGCAGAAATTGCTGATCAACAGAGTCTAGCGGGTTCCTCGTACAGCTATGTCGACCATTTCTGGGTGAGCTTCTCTTTCTCTTGCTCTCGTATCCGTATCCCCCCGTACTGCTGCACCGCTATCTGTGTGTGGCGCATCCTCTGCTTCATACAGTTGCGCTTGGTGAAATCCGACCCAGCTTGCATATTTGGCGCCCTCGACTTGTACGGCCCTTGACGCCCTGCAAGTGGCACGAATACAACTTGACGTACACATGTACAAATACAATGATGTAGTGGGAGGTATGCATCTAAGATGGCCGTCACCTTTTTGCGGGGCAAGTTACCCCATATTTGGCAGATACCACCCGTTATAGTACAATTATGAATATGACCTTACACAGTTTATGCAGAGCTGGTATCACAGTGTGTACGATTGTAGTGGACTTGCCCCGCAAAACCTAATGGCGGGAAATTGATGCATACGTCCCATTGGAACGTGTCCAGGGCGCCGGCTTTGCACTTTGGGTCGGATTTCATCGAGCACAACTGTATATAGTATGCTTGATTAGAAAGAGATGTATTCGTGTTCAGTTATATCTAGAGTACATAACCCCCAGAGTGTGCAACGCCTGATCCAGCTCTGCATAGGGTCTTGGTCGAGCGTAATCAGACCTTCTGATGTCATGCGTACACTCCACACCACCGCAAGGCCGGTCTCGAGGCAGGGCACCGTTGTTTTTGATCCGAGAATACCCGCGATTCCCCGGGTTTCCCTCAGATGTGTACGGTATTTAATTATGACGCAAAGATCCGATTCCGCTCGACCAACACCCTATGCAGAGCTGGATCAGGCGTTGCACACTCTGGGGGGGTTATGTACTCTTGGTTATATTGGGCCTTCACTTCTCACCGTTATCTGACGGTGGTGAGGTGTGTTTGCAATTCGTCCTGACTGCCCTTTTCTCACTTGCCTTTACTTAGCCTTATGTTGTGTCTGTCTGTTGTGCTACTAGAGTGACAAGGGTGAGCAGAGCGGTCTCGACGTCATGGTGGGCAAGAACACACGCGGCAAGACGGCCATCAAGGAGATGTCAGAGTTCATGCGTGAACGGTAAGAACGCTAGTAGCTTCTTCCCCTGATTATTAGTAGAGCTGTGTTTGCTAGTAAAAAAAAAAAAGCTGCCCACCACTGAGTGTGCCTGAGTCCGGGACTGCCACCGAGTCTAACAATGCTTATGTCCTTGGCTGCTTGCTGAGCATGACAGGTTAGCAACCGGGGTTGGCTTACGTTGTCCCAGCGAGACAAAAGAGATGTGGTCCTCCTTGTCAGTTCTACTACTAAGAATTTGTGTCGGGTAATGTTGCTCCTTTGTGTGTGTATGTGTGTGTGTGTGTGTGTGTTTGTGTGTGCCTGGCCTCATGTCTCTACTGCATGGTGTGTTATAAGAATACTCTTCAGCTCACCCAAGCCACCCGTAATGTGTATAGGATTTCAGCTTGTGTAGTTGATGGCCCGGCGGGCCTTTGCAGTTCGTTTGCGGGACATTGAAGTTTTTTTGCTGTTGTCTTTGGTGACTGGGCCCCGTCACGCCGCGCCGTGCTGTTGACATGCCTGCAAAAACACAGTTGTGGGTTGTTGTTGTTTCAAATCTTTAATCGCACGATAGCCAGTGGCCAAAAAGAGATGTTGTTAATAATTATATTGTGTGTGTGTTGTGTGTGTTTAACACGCTCAGTGCCGCAATCGAAGACCAGTACTCCAAAGCACTGGCCAAGCTAGCAAGGACACAGTATGGAGACTGTGAAGAGGGGTAAGTAGTACTATGGCATGTCTCGCGGCTGATGCACTCCTCTGTTTATACATGTTACTGATGTACGTGACTGTAGTCGTTGTAATCTGAGTGCGTGTTTGCCTGGTACAATCTAGAACAGCGTCCACCAGTACAGCGCATTTGATTGGTACTGCACCTGTTTGAGATCAGCCGGAGCAGTTTTATGTTTTCACACTGAAACCTGACAGGAACATCGCTTACTTTATCCAACATGATCACGTGCACACACTTTTGCATCTGACATGCACTTGTTGCACTGTACGAAGAGGTCGTTTCATGTCCACCAGCTGCTCAGTACTGTTCTAGCCTTCTGGATCATACCAACCAGGTGCGACCTGATAGTCTTTGTGTCGCATTCCAACTACAGTCAGACCTCGCTTAACCGCACACATCCGTTTCCCACACAAATATCCAGATAGGTGAGGGAACCGGATAACCGAACACCGGCTATGTTGGATGCGGATAAAAGAGGACCGGATAAGCCAAGTCTGACTGTACCACAGTTTATCCTGTACAGGTGAACACCAGAGGTTTCTTGACTCTTTACCTGCTGTACACGTGGATTATAACTCAAAATTCATGTGTTCCCTTTCGCTGATTGATGTTGCCATTCCTAATTGTAATACTCTGCACGTGCCTTTATGTGTGTGTGTGTGGTGTGTGTCTATGTGCGCGTGCTTTCTCCGTTCCTGTCAACTTGCAGTACATTGCGTGAAACCTGGAGAGAGATCCGCAGTGGAGTCCAAGCGACGTCAGCCTCCCATGCATCTCTCGCTACCAAGGTATGTGTGCGTGTTTTTGTTGACCCCAGTGCGTATCGGATACTTTGACCAGCCTGCATGAGTGTCGCATTTATCTGTTGTACTAGCTAACTCGTTTCTACCACTCATTGTTCCCTTCCACACTCTTTATCCTATCTTGGCACTAGATTTAGCGGCGCCAACACAGGCCACTTTATTGAAGCGAAATATTCTAGTACTGTAATTTCACAAATTTTCGGTGTACTTCTATTTTCGGTACTTTCGGTGCATCTGTTTCATACCTAAAATTTCAATACACCGAACGAACACTAACACACATAATTCAATAGGGAACTGCTTCTCTGTACCGAAAATTTCTGTTCACCTAACCTGGCCTTTTGCCCTCATACCGAAAATATTGAGCACCGAAAATTTCTGAAATTAGTGTATACTTTCCAGTGTCGGAGCTACACGTCTCCATCTGTCACATTCCACTTTGTACTAGTTTGAATGGGATCTCTTCTGTGTACCAGTATGTGTGTGTGTGTGTGCTGTGATTCAGCTGCACATTGTCTTTAAAAGGGCATGAAATGAAAATACAGTCGTGGCCAAAGAAATCCGACCCGCGAGTCGAAAGTAGCGCCGCGTTTCCTTTTCAATTATATCCTGCACGTTTGAAAAGCCCGCCTGAGTGCAGCAGGAGCCGCGTGAGGCTTGGCGCTGCTTTCGGCACCGGGGCGGATTTCTTTGGCCATGACTGTATGAACGGTCTAGCCTACGACTCTGCCCCCCCCCCCCCCTTGTTCTTCGGCATCCACCAGTGCTGCGTCCAAACTTTACATCTCTTGATTCTGAATCTTGTTTTCTTTTCTGCACAACATGTTCTGTTTGCAGCTGCTCAATGATGTGGAGCGGCCCATGTCACAGTACCTTGAAACGAATAAGAAGAACACGAAAAAGGTGTGTGCTTCGTTCATGTTTGTGTGGGCGACATTGCACTCTGCCCTGTCTGTGCTGCCTTCTGCTGCCCCCTTCTCTCTTGCACTCTCTCTCTCTCACTTTCTCTCTGTCTTTCTCTCTCTCCTTTCTGTTCCTCTTCCTTCTTGTCCATGTATGTGTCTGGATACTGTGTATGGTGCGCAAGCCAGCATTATCGCAGCAACAGTGCCTGCCTATGTGTGTATCTATCTATCTCCACTGTATACTCTGCTGTCCTGTCTGAAAGCCTGTTTTGAATACGAGCCTGATGGGCCAAGGTCTCGTAAGCCTGGTTTTGTGCTTATACGACGCCGGCACATGGAAGTGAGAAATACCTGACTTGCCTGATCTGAGTAGAAGCCTATCACGTCAAGGCTGCTGATTTGTATTTACAAGTGCTGGAGTAACGAGGGACCACTATTCCGTGCTGATGTTTGAATAGATGTGTCGTGTTTACTGTCTCTGCTCTCTCCTCTTCATGTATCATTTGCCCATGCAGCACGAACAGAAGATCACCGACGACAGAAAGGCCGTACGGAAAGAGTTCGAACAAGTCGAGCGGGTATGTGACCCTACTGCTGATGTTTTTGTTGTGACTGTGTAGTGGGAGTGGTGATGGGTGTGTGTTGTAGCTAGTAGCTGTGGTGATTGTCACGCCTGTTTCCAGTAGCTATTCATGTGTAGTGTGCAGTTGCTGCGAGTGCTGGTGCTCCTGCGATTGTAGCTTCTGCTAACTGTTATTTGTTTGTGCACGTGGTGGTTATTTTTCGGCCCACTGGGGTGATCTTGGTTAACAGTGATTGTACTACAATCTGCTACTGATGCTGCTGACGCTGCTGTTGATGCTGCTGTTGGTGATATAGACAGCCCTGTTGGCTGTGATTGCGTTAAGTGCTGCCGTGGAATTCCGCTTACTGTATGTGTGCGTCGATAAAGCCGTGGCTTTATACTGTAAATATACAAATTTTCGGCAGCTATTTAATTTCGGCTATATTCGGCACCGACCCAAAACGCCTAAATTAAAACGCCGATGAAATTTTTCACAGCATTTGTCGCAATACCATGCCCTCTACCCCACGCCGAAAATAAATCGCCGCCGAAATGTCAAAAATCGTGAAGTGCCGAAATTTTGCAGCGCCGAAATTTTGTATATTTACAGTAATCGAATATGCCGCCATGGCTTGAACGGTGCAGACATACGGTATAATCCTCTTGCTTTTCTTTGCTTTGCGCATGGTACTGCTGCTGCTGGTGTCCCTCTACATCTATTGATCCAAGTTGTATCTTGTTTACTTTCTCTGTGGGTACTCAGAGTCGAATGGCGTATGACAAAGTCGACGCGCGTAAGGATCGTCGTCGCTACCAGGCAGCTGTCGAGGATCTCAAGCAGCAGATTGATCGTTACAACAGCAGCCAGTACAAGTGGGTCGAAGACATGATTGCCGTCGCCGGAGTAAGTAGTGAAGGCTCTTTGTGTGTGGGTGTCTGTGGTTGTCTGTGTATTCTCACACATAATGATAGTGACATGGCCGAAGAACTGACACATCCGGTTTCCTGTACAACGTTTTCCCTCAAATTTCGGGAAAGATAACGAATAGGAATGTTTACGCCTTCAATTGCTGTATATGCAGAGTGTTTAGTTGATGAATAAGTTTGCCGATTCGGATGAAGGCAGTTTTTCTTGTCAAAATTTCCTCCGCAAATGATGAAACCTGTTCATAGGCTACTTGGCATTGAAAAGGAAGACCACGAGTTCTCATCATATTTCCGTGTCTACTGTTGACAGCGCTTGTTTCTGGCTGTTTTCCCAGTGTTTGGAACCCCTATCCTACCATTAACTTTTATATCTCCATCTCTATATCTTAATAAAAAGGACAATTTTTTGTTCTTTTTATTGCTATTTTAAACTGTTATCTGCTCGTCGATTATCTCTTACGTCTCCGTGCCTTTCTGTCTCTGTGTATACACACAGGACATGGAGCAATATGAGAATGAGCGTCACAAGTTTGTACGGGACATGGTCACCGACTACACCAAGATGTTGAGAGTCTTGATCAGTGAACACGAAACGGTGAGTGTGTGTGTGTATGCAGCATTGCTTCTGCTGACTGACACGGCTAGCAGATCTATCCATGCTCCTGTACGGTGTAACACACACACACGCGCGCGCGCGCGCGCACAGACGCGTAGGCTCACAGACACACCATGCGCGCATGCATTCACGTTCAGTTGATTTCCATTCTAATCTCGTCCGAGTGCCTGCTGACTGCTGTGTGTATGTGCAATCACGTCGGTGTGACTGTGTGGCTTGAAGACTAGTTTCACTGTGCATGCTAGTGTCCCCATGCATGCTGCTGTTGCCCTCATACCTTCTCCAGTGCTACTCGATTAAGTCCGATCACATGAATCACGTTTACGCCCTGCACCGTTTTGCCGCCACGTTTCCCTAGGTCTAGGTCTGTGCAACGTCCAGTGCGTACTTGGCTCACTCTTAATCAGAGTTCATTGAGCAGTACCGGTACTGTAGAACAGTCTACAATTGTAACTAGGATTGAGCAGAGCACTAGGCAAAGGTGTGGCTATCTAGCTGTGAGCTGTTGCTGTTCCTCGGTTTGCTTACCGCCACCTGACCCCAATTCATTTTGCCAGGAACTTCACAATTCATTCATCTTGGGCACCCTGTAAGAAGACCTTAGGGTCTGGTGGGAATGCCCAAGTAAAATAATAAAATACAATACAAACCTGACATTTCTATGCTTTCCTTTGTTGTGTGTGTGTGTGTGTCTCTCTCTCTCTCTCTCTCTCTCTCTCTCTCTCTCTCTCTCTCTCTCTCTCTCTCTCTCTCTCTCTCTCTCTTTTCTTTTTTTTTCTCTCTCTCTCTCTCTCTCTCTCTCTCTGTTCATGTGTGTGTAGACAACACTAAGCCAGGAGCGCATGCAGGACAAGTGTGATGCCACGGCGGATCAGCGTGCCTGGGTAACTAGCAACGAGACTGGACGAGTGCGCCCCGTCGACATGAAGTAGAAATGCTGCTGCCAGCCAGGCAACATCATCATAGTTTCACATACTAGTATGTTCCGATCGGTTGTGCAGTTGTGGATGTGTACGTCCAGTCCAGTGCCCTGCGGCCGTGGCTGTGTCGTTGTACCAGCTGCGTTGACAGTGGCAACTAGGAGTTGTGTGTTGACAGTCCGGCTGCACTTGCCAATACTTTTACTGGTTTTAGTAACTCTAGTGACCTGACCCAGCGTCCAAGCATCTGCAGCGCCACCTCAACTGCACTCGTGGCCCGCAGGGAACTGATTCGGCACAGCCACAGTCGTGTCTCGTTCCGTCCACTGATGATCGTGTGCGCGTGAGGCTTGCAATCCAGCTATACAAATACCCTTCACCCTCCTCAATGTCACCCCCACCTACGTCTGTGCACGCGCCAGTGACACATATGTTATGCTTGGATGAGAGAGAGAGTTTTTTTGCTGTGGTCCTGTTGGATGCGTCCAGTAGGTCTTAAGCAATGCATTCTTTGGCTTTGTGTCTTGTGGAGGAAGCATAGTTTGAGAATATAGCAGTCCCCCTTTGTTTGTTTGTTTTTTGTTGTTGTTTTTGTTGTTGTTGTTGTTGTTGTTGTTGTGTCAGAGTCCATCCTGCTGTCCCCCGTCCCTGGTCCACTTTATTAATTTTTTGTACTGACTCGCTTGTTACTGCTATGTTATTTTGCTTTCCTAGTGATCTTGATGGAAATGATGGGACATCCTAGACTGGAGCCCGTGCCCCTCCAAATATTGTTTAGCTTTCAATCAATTTTTTCACCGAAGTCGAAGAGTCTCGAGCGCAGTATCACCTCAACCCATCCATCAACAGAGTTTTGGCCCCCTCCCCAAGGTTTTCAATACCGATGAATCTATCTCCTCGCCAACTTTACGTCCTGTTTTAAAACGTACATTTAGAGCAGTAAATAATTCTGACTTCGAGTGCACAATAATTATGACTTTTTGGAAAGAATTACTCGACTGAGAAAAAAGCTGGTTCTGTGTGTACGTGTGTGTGTTTTTGTGCATGGGTGTGTGTGTGTGTGTGTGTGTGTGTGTGTTCGTGTGTGTGTGTTCGTGTGGGTTTGCGCATGTGCTTGCATGTATTGTGTGTGTGTGGGTGTGCAAGGTGAAAAGGAATACTGAAACACACCAGTGCATGCAGAGTTTGCAATACGGGATGTCCAAATTAATGCACATCAGAAGCTAACATGTTCTCTTCCAAGTTAGTTCCATGCTTCTGCTGCTGTGCATTAATTATGTCATTTGGACATCCAGTATTGCTTGCAAACTCTGCATGTACGTACTGGTGTGTGTTTCAGTGTTCCTTTTCCTTGGGTTATGTACTCTTGCTCACGCCTGTAAAGTCTGTAAAGTCCTCCGCCTGAGTGAATGATGTGCCGTATTGCTGGATTCGACTGCTGCTCAAAGACAGCGTATGTTTTGAACTCTTCAATCTGGGGAGGGGACATGTTGCAAAATAATGCAACCACTTCTTATCCAGACCTGTACAAAATCTGGTACATGATATACGCATGAGCAAGACTAAATGCAGACAAGATTACTGTATGTGAAATACTCAAGCCTACAAGTACAATAGACAAGAGTATACAGGCAATGGCATGGTTATTGACTCTTGGCCCTTGGCATATGTACATTATGTATGACACAATTATGTTGTAGTGATCATTCATGATGTCATTTCTGCATGCTATTAAATTATGCATCAAGAGTTCATAACCTCATGACCTGGGGGAGTGGGGGTTATGTCTTATGAACTCTTGATATACTCAATCTTGATAATAATATTATTATATGCACAAAAGACCCCACGTCCACATGCGCAAAAGACTGATTTCGGAAATATTTTTTTGGCACGTTCAAACTTTTCAAAGTGTTTTTGGATAGTGAAGTCTGACTGAAGATCTATCATCTATCCTGAATCTGAGTACACTGTAGTACAGTTACACTCAGCTGTTTGGTGAGCAGCTTGTACTAGTATTATTAGTAGTTCTCTGTAGTAGCTGTCCTCCATGGTCCTCTGCTCCCGACATAGGGTTTAGAGCGTTGTTGGAGTCGCATTCCGCTCAACTTCTTCGCCTTTGTGTCAGATCTCCTCAGCCGGATTTGAAGTGTTTTAGAACCTTCGCCATGCTCAAGCCCAAGGCGCTGGCGAAAGTGTTGGAACAGACAAATACTAATGGAGTTCGAAACACAGTGTAAGTCCCATGGCAGTTCACATTCCCCCTATGGCTATGTGCTGGTAAATGAAAACCAGGAGTGAAAATAATTCCGGGATACATCTCACGATCCGAAAGTTCGTACGGTAAATGTACCATCCATAAAGTGACGCGTGTGTGCAGTACACACGCACACACACGCACACACTACGTACAGGTACACGCACGCATACACACACACCACACCACACACACACACACACACACACACACACACACACACACACACACCTTTGGACTTTTGGAAAGCCCATCGCCAAAGGCGATGATAGCTATTGGGCGAGGCAGTAGTTCTTGTGTCGGGATAAATCATTCGGACGGCGAAAGTCGCGGACACAGACGAACACTCTTGGTTGGGGCTGGCTTGGTGGCTTCCGACGGCTACGCTCGCGCCAGTCCCTCCGGTCCTGAGCAAGGTGGTACCATTGCGCCTCCGGGATACCGGTCGCACGCAGGTCTGAAGCTGCCACATCTCTCCAACGACGCTTGGGTCCATAGCACACACACACCACACACACACCACACACACACACACACACACACACCTCAGACATGCCCATCGCGGAAGCGATGATAGCGAACAGCTATGTTAGACATAGCAACTTGTGCTGGGATTACACCATTCAACAGCTTGCAAGGGTGATGAATTGACCGCACACACACATACACACACACACACACACACACACACACACACACACACACACGCCCACTCAAACACAGATGTGCACACACATACATACACCACACAAACGCGCGCACACATACACACACACACAATACCGTATACATTATGCGAACGGTAGTATGAAGATTCTGTCACGCTTCCCCTTCTACAGTCGTGTCCAAAGAAATCCGCTGTCCCCACAGGAAATCACGATCTTACGGCCGCAACCACATCCGCGGAATTTCGGCGTCTCTCGCGAAATGCGAGGAAAAAATATCAGAATTCGAAAAGTCATGGTGTTTTTCAGTGTAGGTGAAAGCGCTGTTCTTACGATCGACTGACTCTGGCGCGCACAACATGCATGCAGCCTTGCGAGCAAGTTCCGTCATATTCTACCGCGAATTCAGCTCCTTACTGCATATTTTGCTGCAGATTCAGCCCAATATGCACCGCAAGATTTGCGCAATTGTCAAAGATTTTCTCCGCGATTTTCCGCAGGGACAGAATCCGACCCGCGTGCCGACAGCAGCGGCAAGGTTCATACGGCCCCTCCGGCTCTCGGATGGGTTTTTGGACGGTGCTTGATATAATGAAAATTGAAACGTGTGTGTATGTGTGTGTGTGTGTGTGCGTGTGTGTGTGTGTGTGTGTGTGTCTGTGTGTGTGAAATAGGGATTCACTGGCCAGAAAAAGCCACTTCAATCAGCTGTGTGGTGGATATCAGGCTAAAATTAGTGGCGGTCAATTCATCAGCCTTGCAAGCTGTTGAATGGTGTAATCCCAGCACAAGTTGCTATGCCTAACATAGCTGTCCGCTATCATCGCTTCCGCGATGGGCAGGTCTGAGGTGTGTGTGCATGTGTGTGTGTACATGTATGCATGTGTGTGCGTGTGTGCATGTTTCTGCTTGGACCTGTGTGTGTATGTGTGTGTGCACGCGTGCTTCCACAGTCTTCTAAACAGTGAAGGCTCATTGCTGGCGTTTGCCGGTGAGGACGACCGCGATGCCAAGGTGCGTGCCGCTATCTCCTCCAGCATCTGGCTGTCCTACGAGAAGGCCGGCAAGCAGTTTGCACCGCCAGGCCACATGACCCAGATGATACTGCCATGTATGGTGAGTACAGATAATATTGCCATGTATGGGGAGTACAGATGATATTGCTATGTATGGGGAGTAGTACAGATGATACTGCCATGTATGGTGGGTACAGATGATTATTGCTATGTATGGTGAGTAGTACAGATGATACTGCCATGTATGGTTGGTACAGATGATACTGCCACATATGGTGAATACAGATGATATTGCCATGTGTGGTGAGTACTGCGGCGCATTCGTCATGTTACTGTTCACAGGCTCTGTAGGTCTACGGCAAGCATGAATACTACAGTATTATTGCATGTCCTGTAAACCGGGAAACCTCTGCGACCTGGAATCCTTCGCAATTTTCGCAATGGGTGTGAAGTCACCAAAGTAAGCCGGCTCGCAACGTAGAACTGTAGTTAAAACAACTACTGAAACTGACTCGAATCGCAAACATTCCGAGGTGCAAAATCGGTCTGTGCTCGTCCATCATGAACTAAAACCAATGCAAGCGTTTCCCGTATTACAGTACATGGTCACACAATGCAGGCTGTGCACTTTCACTAGATCTGCTCTCCACTCAACACAACTGATCACACAGCATGAGGCTGTGTTCCCAAAAACTTTCACTACTTCTTCCACTATTCTACCACTATTCGTGCAAGACTTGCAAAAACTTCGGGTGCCGGTTTTGGATAAGTGGGCTGTACATATATGACTGTTATGGTGAATGTGCAGAGCGTGTAATTCATTGCGATGATTTGTTTTTATTTTCACACCTTCAGGACGGTTCCGTTGTGATCAACAGAGTTCCCGGTGGCCTACTGTGCCTTTTTGCTGGCAAGGGTGTCGGGCTGGGCATGCTACGACTCAAGGTTAGTTCGAGTTGCCGCTGCTGCTGCTGTTGCTGTTGCTGCTCTGCTGCTGCTGTTGCTGTTGCTGCTCTGCTGCTGCTGCTGTCACTGCTGCTGCTACTGCTGGGGTTGTTCCTTTCGCCACTGCTGCTGCCCCACTGCTGCTGCTGCTGGGGTTGTTCCTTTCGCCACTGCTGCTGCTGCTGGGGTTGTTCCTTTCGCCACTGCTGCTGCCCCACTGCTGCTGCTGCTGCTGCTGTCACTGCTGCTGTCACTGCTGCTGCTGCTATCACTGCTGCTGCTGCTGCCCACTGCTGCTGCTGCTGCTGCTGCCCCCACTGCTGCTGCTGCTGCTGCCCCCACTACTGCTGCTGCTGCTGTTGCTGACTGGGCATTACACCGGTGTAGCAAGGAGGTATTTGTTTGTTCCGGTCAGCATCATCAGTGTAACTCTGTTCAATCCAGTAAATGCAAGCCGATCCTCTTTGTCGTTTAGTGCGGCGCTCTTCTCTCTCCAGTTGCTGTACAGTCTATTGTCGATGAATCCTGCTCTCGAGGTATCAACATGCGTGGCTAACGTACAGCATCAGTATATTGTACTACAGTCAGACCTCACTTAACCGCACACATCTGTTTTCCACAAAAAATATTCGGATAGGCGAGGGAACCGGATTATCGAACGCACATACTGTATGTGTGCATGACATATGCTGTAAATTGGTAGCCAACGATTTTCTACCGGATGTCGAGGGATCCGGATAAAAGAGGACCGGATAAGCAAGGTCTGACTGTATAGCTATGTGAAAGACCACAGTGTCCGCATTACGCAAGTACAGATGATTTCGAGAGTGCGTGAGCGAAAGGTGTAGACTTATCGCTAGTAAACTGTGCTTTGGGAGAATGAAGTTGAAGACACCACTGCAGCTGTACCAGCTGCCATATTGCCAGGTGTATCTTTACCACCATATTTATCAACCATAAACTGTGCTTTGTATCAAGTTACAAACGTAGACGTTGCGTGTCGTGTGGTCCCCATGACTGTGTGTATCTGTGTTTAGGCTGACAAGATGGCGGCGCATCTGGAGGAGCCACTGAAGAAACTGGGCACGTAGCCCGCCGGCATCAGCACATCAAGGCTGCCGTGTGTGTGTGTGTGTGTGTGTGTGTGTGTGTGTGTGTGTGTGCACATGTGCACGTGTGCGTGCCTGTGTGTGCGTGTTGACGACAGCGAGTAGTAAAGTACCGGTATTTTACTACTCCCGGGTTGGCACTGCTTCTTTCCAGTGAGATTGCAGTGGTGACCTATGTGCTGTCCTTTCCTCACTGCTACCCTTACTCCCCCAGCTCCAGACCTTACTCCCAGAGATATCCGGCTTCTTTGCTTTGTACTTTGCACGTTACATTCCGGCATCTGTGTGCCTAGCTTGTGTGCGTTTTTATCCGTTTATGCTGCTGCTGCTGGTTCAGCACTTCTGATCGTGGCTTTATTGTTATTAATTAATTTTCAAGTAGTTTTCTGAATATCTTCTTCACCCCAGGTGTTGGGTACTTGTAAGCGAACGGTATGGGTTTGCTTCACCATCATTGTTACCCTACTCAGTGTGGGTACTGTCTTGTTTTCTCATCTCTTTCAGTACCCAGTGATCAGGCTGTGGAGGGATTTTCGCGACGGGAGTGCTAGTGGCACCTGGCGTGTGTCGGTTTCACGCTCTGGGCAATCGTCACGTAACCGATTGCCTCTCCGCAGCGTGTGTGTACCGCCACTCCAGCTCACGGTGTTGAGCAGCCTTGGTTCTGTGCGGGACTCTGCTTATATGGTGGACTATGGTAGAATGGATGTGAAGAGATTGCGCACATCCGAGAAGCCCAACAACAATTGTGGTCGAAAACCTTTGAAAGTTACACTTGGGAATTGCATCAAAGGGCATACATAATGATGATAATTATATTAAAGACCAGCGCGACTAGCGAACAGCCTGGTACTACAGTCAGACCTCGCTTAACCGCACACATCCGTTTTCCAAAAAATATCCGGATAGGCGGGGGAACCGGATAACCGAACACCGTTTATGTTGGATGCATCACGTATGCTGTAAATATGTAACCAGCTTTTTTCTTCCGGATGGCGAGGGATCCGGATAAACGAGGACCGGATAAGCGACGTCTGACTGTACAGTGTACCACTTCGCCAGGCACGGACGGTCTCGCATTCATACTCGTATATGTGGTTGTGCGATGCAAACCTCTAAGGACCACCTGCCACTAAAAACCACTTTCTCTGACCCCAAGGGTCCAAGGGCCTAGGGGTGGTCGTTAGACACAGGTTTTACTGTATACGGTTTCGCATGTCACTCAAACTGTCCCCCGTGAATTCCGCGGCAAAATATCAGAAATTCCGTGCAGAATTCTGCGGCTAAAAACAGTAAATTCTGCAAATCCGTCTCTATTCTGCAGCAATTCTGCAAGGAAAATGAGCGTAAAAACAGGTCGACTTTCCGCAATCCCACCTAAGTTTGTTGTCCCTACAAATTCTGAACAAAAATTATGCGAAATCCTGGTCGAAAAAATTGAAAGCTGTAAAATATACTGCCAGCTGATTTTGAAAGGCACAAGCAGGTTGGTTTGGCTTTGAAAATACATTGAAAGTCTCCAGAAAAAGCAGTTTTTCTCTCTTTTCTGCAATATTCCGCGGGATTTTCTGAATTCTGCGGACACTACTGGATTCTGCGGAAATTCTGCAATCCACGGAATTCACGGGGGACAGCTCAAAGCTAGGGTCCGGCGGATTCTGCCGGCAGAAAAAATGGCAGAATTCGGTACTTTTTCTGGTAAGTTTCATGCATGTTTGGTATGTGGATAAAGAAATGGAGCAGAATTCGAGGAATTGCCCGCCATAAGGTTTGTGTGGTTCTGCCAATTTCACTGCTTTTCGAGCAGAATCTGCCACCTTTTCGGGCAGAATCCGCCGGTCCCTACTCAAAGCATGAACTAACGCATTCTGTTGACAGTTTCTCGCCATTGTTTAAGGTCATGAGCTTGGGTCTGGGCGTTGCTGATGGTAAGGGGCCATCCGTAAATATAGATATTTATTTAGAAACGAAAACTAGTCGTTTAGGGGGGAGGAGGTTGAGCGCCCGTTCGTTTCTCGAAAAATATCGATGCACAGTTTTGTATGTGTGGGCACGTTCAGAAAAGAAAAGAAAAATATCGACACTATGCATCGTTTGTATGTGTTCGTTTCTGAGGGAGGGGGGGGGGGGGAGGTAAGGGGGTTGAAGAGAAACGACTAGTTTTCGTTTCTAAATAAAATTAATATCGGTATTTACGGATGGCCCGCCTAAGTTTGACACTCTTGAGATCTTTTCGGCCAGTGTCGATCCAACGCATTGGGGGAGGGTCCGCATGGCTTCTTGGTGTCAGAAGTGTCAGTGGCTAACATCGGTGCCTGGTATGAGGGACATGCTGTCCTTTAATTAAAAATAGCGTGAATTGACGAATGTAGGGCTGGTGAAAAGAAAAGAAATGTAAACATATGGTATTTTACTACTCCCTGGTTTGGTGTGAAATTGAAGTTAAAATGCCTATTGCATGATGGCTGACTGGGCAATGCAGTCTGGGTAATAAGTAAGAAAGTTTGGTACACTTGTACGGGTTTCCGCACACCCGATGGCTGACTTGGCAATACAGTCTAGGTAATGTGCAGGGACGGTTATGTACACTTGTACGGGTTTCCGCACACGCGTCCACCGTTAACGCTCGGCGGCACTATAGCGGCTATGGCCTCCATGTCGGCGGCGTTCAGCTTGAAGTCGAACATGCCGAGGTTCTCGGCGATGTGCGACGCGTTCATTGAACGCGGGTTGACGACGATGCTCTGCTCCCAGTGCCAGCGTAGCGTGACCTGTGCCGACGTCTTGCCGTACTTCTTACCGATAGCTAGCATAGTGGGCTCGTCCAGCACGCCGCGTTTCAGCGGCCAGTTGTGCACCACGGGTCCATAGTCGGGCGTGGTGAGCGGTGCGTAGCTGTTGAACGTGATATTGTGCTGCCAGCAGAATGTCACCAGCTCGTTGTCGTGGCAATACGGCTGAAACTCGTTCTGGACCACCGTGGGCAGCAGCATTCCTGAAAGGAACCCGCACACATAGACGTGTACACACACATGTATGGACAAACGGAAACACATACCCATACCCATCAGGCATCAGACCCTAGAAACCTATAGCTGGAGGCGATGATAGCAAAGCCATAGCAAATTGCACACCACAAATGCACACACTCACGCATGTACGCACACACACAAAACATGACATAGTTTTTGTAGAGGGAATCTTGGCACAATGTTGAACCCACCAGCTTGAACTTTCAAGTGCCAGGCACTTGTATTGAAAGTTCAAGTGGGTTCAACTTTGCGCCAGGATCCCTCCGTACTAACTTAACCTACAGATACACGCTCACACACACAGAAATATACAACCTTACCTGGAGTATCTATGATCTCCTGAACATGCCGCGCAACGTAGTTGGACACTCCGATCGACTTGGCACGCCCGGACTTGAATATCTCCTGCATGGCTCTCCACTGAGAGAGTCTACATGATTTGTGACTTGTCGGGTTTGGAGGACAGTTGGGGTCGGTGGAGCGCGTCTTAGAGCATGGCTCGTGAATGAGCAGCAGGTCGACATAGGTGGTATTGAGGTCGCTCAGAACCTGCTCAAAGTTCCTCATTGTCTCGTTGAAGCCGGCCAGTGGTGTTTTGGATGTGATGAAGATCTCGGAGCGCGGAATGCCGCTGGCTTTGATGGCTGAAGCGACGCCAAGCTGAGATCAAGACAGCACACAAGATGGACAGAGTTTGAACACATATCATATGTACTATGGTGATCAATGCGAGGATGTTTACACTCATGTATAGCCTATTGACCAATTAGGAGGTCTACAAATTTAACTCGTATACTGAGCCAGTAAATATAATCAAAATAGAAGAAATCACATGGAAACGAGTTATGAAGCAACTATCCACGGCTGTAACAAGATAATAATTATATTGATAAGCAGTCAGAAAGTGCGATCAAGTTGCTGGCTGATTATTATCTTGTTACAGTCGTGGATAGTTGCTTCATAACTCGTTTCCATGTGATTTCTTCTATTTTGATTAGGAGGTCTGTAATCTATTTATGGCGTTTCTGTAAACATATTCATAGGTTGAGGGAGTGGGAACGGGAGTGAAATATAAGCAGTCCATTTGCAATATGTTCGGTCGCTTACGTATCAGGGACTCAAAATCAGTGGGATCAAATACTAGGCTAAGAAAGCGATCAGCAGATTGACGGCACAAATACATGACCTACTAGAGGCTACTACACTACATGGGCGTCACAGGGCAGTGGGGAGTGGTACGGCCGTGGGTTACGGGAGTGTCCCGCAGCGGAAAATATCGGCTCTTTCGGCCAACAGGGCACGCTTCAGCACTCTACAGGCGCTCTGGCCAGCCGGGTGTACCATCCTGGACGACCAGTGGTACAACCGCGGTCGCACCACTGGTCGCAGGACTCCGACGGCGGTGTCAGTCTCCATGGCAACACAGTAGCTCACCTGCCCGTTATAGGTGAGAGCGCCGTCAATGCGTCGTCCGCCACTCTTCAGAAAGTTCAGCACGGCTTCCTCGCACGTTGCCACGTCCCATAGCTCACCTGCGCACAGTGCCAAAAAAGGTAGTTTAAACTCGTACATACCGTATTTCCCCGATTATAAGTCGCACTCGATTATAAGTCACACTGCCATTTTCAGGTTTGAGCCATATTGACTTGATATATTGAATTCAATAGTAAGTCATACGCGATTGTCAGTCGCACCCCCCCCCCATTTTTACCCTTGAATTTTAGTGTAAAAAGGTGCGACCGTTATATTCGGGGAAATACAGTACTAGTATGCAGTAAAACCTGCCCTAACTGGACGCCCTGCCCTGGGTGCAGCGGAAACTGTCCTGATTTGACAGGATTCCGCTAGATCCAGGGATGCACATTTGATCCACAGCACTTTGGCGCATGAAAAATTGAAAATGTGTCCGCTCGCTACAGGATTCCGCTTGGTACGGGGTCCGGCAAACACACAGGTCTCACTGTATGCCCAACAGAACAGCTCTATCCGTCCTATTCTGCCGCTCAGTTCTAGCCCCTCTCAGTCTCACATAAGCAGCAATAATGCTTACTTCTAAATCACATCTTTCTCTTACAAGGTCTATACAAATGGCAAGTACTTCTAAGAGTAAACAGTTTCCTCTGAGACTTCTAAGAGTTCTCGTACAATATACAATATACCGGTACTTCCAACCAGGAGTAGTACCACTGTCATAGCAATTCCTAAAGTACCGTACTGTTTACTACGCCTGGTTGTGTCTACAGGCCTGGTGGACGTAGCTACATGTAGGTTGCACTCAGAACAAGCATTGTGTAAGATTGTGCATGCTCACTTTGTACTCATCCAATCAGAAGTATACTAATGTCAAGGCACTCTTGCATGCATGCACAGCGTAGGTAAATACACTGTACTGTGCATGCTCAGAACAGTCTCATTGAGTACTCACCTGGTGGGCCGTAGTTGCCTGTACCCAGACCAGCAACCGGCATCATCACACCTGGCATGGCTGCATTGCGCAACCGCACACTGACTGGGCCATCGCCGAGACTGTGCGGCACGTTCAGCTGGGAAGATGCCGCTGCTGTCACTGTAATCATAGGCATGTCACATTGTGTGTGTGTGTGTGTGTGTGTGTGTGTGTGTGTGTGTGTGTGTGTGTGTGTGTGTGTGTGTGTGTGTGTGTGTGTGTGTGTGTGTGTGTGGTGTGTGTGTGTGTGTGTGTGTGCATGCATGCGTGTGTGTGTGCGTGTGTGTACGTGCCAGCGATAAGTTTGCAGGCATGGTTGTGAAAATCAGATTTAGCAGTAGCAATACATGTACATGTACAATGTAGCAACAAAAAGAAAACGGGAAAAACGGATTACAACCACTAGTACTTACTCACGAGAGTTATAATTATGTTAGGCCCACAATTATATTAATTCATATAATTCATTAGTTCATGCATTATTCATTTGGCCTGGGTAGCTACTTGCGCGCCCATGTTTGCCATAGCTACCCAGGCCCTTTATATTGCGTTGTCGCTCTCTCACTTGACTCTAGATTCGTTGATTCTCGATTCCATTCTCGACTCTCGCTACGTTGCTTTCTTGTTTGGACTGGGATTCAACAATTACAACCTATTTGACTATTTGTGCACTCATGCCCCTCTTTCAAGAAATATTCTACTAAAGCGTGCTGGTTTGCTAGCTCTTCCTGATCAGTGGTGCCTAGTATTACGAGGGTCGTAGCACCTGGTCCGGGCGGACGGACCTTTTTTCTTCTTTTTTTTCAAAAAGGACCCACAGTAATAAACTGGGTCGTTTTTCGTCAACCATGCTCATTCCCGATCCCGGTGAAGTATCCCCCCCCCCCCCCATTTGGCCTATCTCAAAGCAGTGGGGGGGGGGGGGGGGGGGGTGCTACAGCCCTGACCATGCTAGCAGCAAGTCTGTACTGTTGTCAACTGAAAGTGTAGCTAAAAATAACCAGGCACTGATGAGGTGCTAGTATGTACATGCAACTGTTAGATTGACAGCATGAAACAAGGTGGAGGACACTGTGTTCGGAAACAGTGACCTTACTACAACCTTCCGAACACAGTGTCCTCCACCTTGTTTCATGCTGTCAATCTAACAATTGCGTGAACTATAACAAGGTTTATCTAGTACTGGTTTTTAACCAGTGTTAGGTTACATCATAGTACAATCATGTACATGTACAGTGATGGCAACTGAAATCCGACCCCCGAGCCGTGCGCTCACATCGCAAAGACCCAACGCGGGATGGTAAAACAACGATACAGAGACCGCTAGAATGTGGACGCACCGCTAGGGGGTCGGATTTCAGTTGCCAGCACTGTAGCTAGAGATGCATACTGCAACTGGGCACTGTAGGGCAGGGTAATGATTCATTCACGGTTTGCCCCTGTAACCGACCTGGGGGCCGTGCTACCCCCCCCCCCCCGAGGAGCCAGGTACCGAATTTTACCGGTTGTAAGTCGACCTCCAGACTTGGGGCCTCGATTTGCCAGTTTAAGGGGGGCAGTTATACCCCGGTTGTAAGTCGACTTCCCCTTTTTAGGTCGGGTTTTAGGTCTTTAGTTAACAGGTCGACTTGTAACGGGTAAAATACGGTACTACACCATTGCAGCTCAGGGCCTGACAGTGCTAGTGAGGACTGACAGACAGTCAGTGTGCTCTGATCTGTCTCATCAGTCTCAAGCTTTGCATCAGTGCAGTGCAGCTGCATAGCAGCATTGGTCCGAAATCAGAATCCTGAATTCTAATTTTGGTTCTCGCATGCAGGGCCTGCACGCACTCGGTCATGCTGCACATGATGTTTTTTTGGTTTTCATTGTTATTAATTAATTAATTATCTGGCCACCCATTGACCATGATGCTACATGAGGAGACAACAATGATGACATTTTTCCCAATGAGACCAATTTTATGACGCTCCATGTTACTGAAGTACTAACTTCGATCATTGGTTTTGTAGAGCCCCATTCTCTAGGAGCTGTCTACATCTGCCTTTGTTTCTATGTCCAGCATAAGCGAACATGTGGATCAAGCATAACTGCTTGGTTGACGCTGCCGCGGGAATGCGTATAATAATGATAATAATAATTTCATTGCTATGCAACAACAGCATTGCATGCTCGTAGAATCTACTCACCCTGAGTGAAGGCAGCCACGCAGAGAACTAGAAGGGCGACAGCGGTCACTGCCATCTTCAATGTTCGACTCCGCCCCGATGGTCAGCTTCCGTTCGATTCAGTCAGGTACCGGTAGCGATTGATCGATACGCCGGCGCGACTCGACCTCCGTCTCAAGCACACACACACCGATACCGTGGCATGAGCTGACCCTGTCGCTAGAAAAGTCACTTGAATTGAAGTAAACGATGAACACGAACGGCTGCTACATGTAACTAAACGTTGTAAAAGTCAGCACGATGTAGCGCCTGCTGAGTGACATTTTTGTCGCTTTCCAGGACCCAGGACTACCGAGTACTGTCTGATCATGTCAGATCATTGGCACACGTCACGTGATCATTTTAGTTATGTACAGTCAACTAATTACTTCGCGTATAACGACACTCGGCGGGGCATCAAAAAAGTGTCCTTATTCGCGAAGTGTCGTTATACCCGAAGTCTCATTATACTAGCTTACAGTATTACAGTTGGATGGGACTTTGCTCTGGGCATGGAAATTCTGTCGTTATTCGCGAATTGTCGTTATATCCGCAGTCGTTATTAGCGAAGTAACCAGTTAGTTGACTGTAGTTGATGCCATTACATGTACGTGTTATCGAAAGTGATTGATTCATTTGATCAGTTCTGGTCGATCACCCGGCAAAACAGCATGATTGTACATGTACATGTACATGTACATGTACATGTATGCAGCATTAGAATCTACTCAGTAGACATACTGGTTTGCTGAAGGGTGGCAACAAGATGACGAACAGGCGTCGTAAGATTTTGCACAGCCCTTGCCTCTGCCTCTCAGTGACGATTGAGGACAGATAGGAATTCACTTTATTTTGTGAATATACTCGTAATCTTATGCATTCCTATTTTGCACCCCTCCCCCAAACACACCCACACATCAACTATCAGTGGGGGATACAACCAGAATCACATTGGTAAATTCATCGAAAGAAGAGAAAAGAAGTCCCCGCAGTTATCTCAATAGAAGTCAATGGGACTATACAAATCGTCAAATGTCATGTTAAAGTATCAGGACAGAAAATTTCCACGGGCTTCATGAAGATATTGACTTGCTGCTGCAAGATATCCGTAAGGCTCTCGAATCAGTGCATGGTATGATCGTGCCCAACACAACTTGTAGTGCTGAACTGAGCAGGTTGTCGGCTCAGAATATTTCCATGGGCTGCCAAGTTCATGAAGATCGTGGATTTGTTGTTGTGTATAATATTAGGCTCTCGAATGCAGTGGTGTAATTATGCCCAACACAAGAGTGCTGAACTCAGCAGCCTCAGCCAGTACCGAGTGATTATCAAGGGTCTTTGTGTGGATCTGGGCACACCTTGTTCAGTTTGGGCGGCTTGATGCTGCTAATGGCCGCCATCTCCGCCGCGCTCAGCTCAAAGTCGAAGACGGCCAGGTTCTCGGCCATGTGCTGTGTGCTGTACGTGCGCGGGTTAACGACCACGCCCTGCTGCCACGCCCAGCGGATGACGACCTGCGCCGGTGTCTTGCCGTGCGCCTTGGCAGCCTGCATGACCACGTCCTCGTCGAGCGCGCCGTGCTTCTTGGACCAGAAATGCGTCTTGGGCGCCCAGTCAGGGCAGCTCAGCGGCGAGTAGCTATTATAGGTGATATTGCGCTTCTGGCAGAACGCCACCAGGTCGTCCTCGTGCCAGTACGGGTGGAACTCAACCTGGTTGACGGCCGGTACGAGCGCGTCGGCCATGTCGAGAATGTCCTGCAGGTGGTTCTGCTCGAAGTTGGACACGCCGATGGCGCGGGCCCTGCCCGAGCGGAAGACAGCCTCCAGGGCGCGCCACACCGACTGGCGGCAGGTCTTGGCGGACGCGGCGGTGTCCGGTTTGCAGTTCGGGTCCGTCGTGAACACCTTGGACTTGGAGTACGGCCAGTGGATGAGCAGCAGGTCGACGTACGACATGTTCAGCGTGCTCAGTGCCTCATCGACGTTCTTGAGCGTCTCGTTGTACCCGTAGCAAGGGATCTTGGAGGTGACAAACAACTCCGAGCGTTCAATGCCGCTGGCGAGAATTCCCTTGCCCACGCCAGCCTGCAGAAGCAACAAGACAATCAAATAATAATTCGACCTGTTGAGCTATAGCAAAGGTTATTACATTATGATTTTAGTATAATAAAGTCCGACTACAAACAGGTACTCTAATCATGCTGTAGACGGTGGAGCTAGTGCTTGATGGCTAACTTTTGTCTGGGTGCAAGCGAAGGCATATACACTCCAAACCACTTGTGCACACTCACAGCTCTCGGTCTGTCTGTCTGCCTGTCTGTCTGTCTGTCTGTCTGTCTGTCTGTCTGTCTGTCTGTCTGTCTGTCTGTCTCTCTATCTATTATCTCTTTCACGCACACGCGCACACGTGTACACGTGTGCGCGCGCGCACACACACACACACACACACACACACACCTCAGACCTGCCCATCGCGGAAGCGATGATAGCGAACAGCTATGTTAGACATAGCAACTTGTGCTGGGATTACACCATTCAACAGCTTGCAAGGCTGATGAATTGACCGCCACTATTTTTAGCCTGGTATCCACCACACAGCTGATTGAAGTGACTTTTTCTGGCCAGTGAATCCCTATTTTTCTTTTTTTTTTCACACACACACACACACATACACACACATTGTATCTCTCTCTCTCTCTCTCTCTCTCTCTCTCTCTCTCTCCCTCCCTCCCTCCCTCCCTCCCTCCCTCCCTCCCTCCCTCCCTCCCTCCCTCCCTCCCTCCCTCCCTCCCTCCCTCCCTCCCTCCCTCCCTCCCTCCCTCCCTCCCTCTCTCTCTCTCTCTCTCTCTCTCTCTCTCTCTCTCTCTCTCTCTCTCTCTCTCTCTCTCTCTCTCTCTCTCTCTCTCTCTCTCTCTCTCTCTCTCTCTCCCACCTCGCTGTCTCCCCTCTCTTGCTCTCACGGCGTATACACACACTCTCATAACACATGACTATAAACCACTCTGCCACGCCCAAACAAAAAAAAAGGCATGCACAGATGTCCAGTCACTGCTCACTAACTTGATCTCCGTAACCCAGAGCCCCGTCAATGCGTCGTCCACCAAGCTTGATAAACTGCCCCGCTGTTATTCCGCCAATGGTGTCGTTCCACTTTTCTCCTGCGACACACACACGCACATGTTACAAAAAAGGTGAGGGTTTGTCTGCAATTCACTATGCAGAGACACATACACGTACTATGAAGCACCCAACAGTGTCTGCTCCAGAGCCGGGTCAGTGACCCGCTTTTTCTTGGGGGGGGGGGGTACGTGGACCCGTTTGGAATAATGACACCGGGTCACCTGTGACCCGGTTGGGAGTCACATCAAGACTTTTTCAAGGGGGTACACACTACTGATATGACAGACAGGCGCTAGGCTGCAGCTAGTGTTGGCACGTGTGAACAGAGTTCCATGTACAATCATGTACATGAAGGAGTCGTAACATATTTTTACGACTCCCTAATGTACCACAGCCGCGCTTGAATGTACCCAGTTCTGACCCGGTTGCAAGAGCTGTGCCAGGTACACGTGTACCCGGTTGGTTTGAAATCCTAGAGGAGACACTGCTCAAACCGATCCGGACACCTAGCTGTTTGGACCTTGTTAGGTCTCAGTCTTAGGCCCTCATCAGACTACGTACATAGAACATCCAGTACAAAATCACATAAAACCTAAAAGGCAACATGTTTCCATGCCTGCATTCAGACTACACATTTTACATGCAATATACAGTCAACCTTTGACCCTACGAAATTGCGCAAGGGGCCTGGGATGTGTGAAAGCAGCGGACAGTCGTACCCGGGTACAAAGTTCGTACAACTGCCTGGTGAAAGTACGATAAATGCAGGAAAGTTGCCTTGTACAAGGGTTCGCACCCTGCCTGAAAGGATTGGGCAGCTTTTTGGGCTTCCCGCCAGATTCTTGTTGTTGTCTTGGAAACTGCTATGTAAATGTGACTTATAGGCTGTTTTGTATCTAGTCTGAAGAGGGCCTTAGCTGAGCTCAGGGCCAGTGGTCATTAGGTACATGTACATGTATGCATGCATGACCTCAACTCATTCTTGCTACCATACAGGGTTCATGGCTGTACTCTCAATCAGTCAATGCACCGTGCTGTACTAATACGTGGTGTGCCTGCATTGTCTCCGAATTGATGTACATGTATGTACGTTTGCGATCACATTTCTGGAGGTCCGCATTCACAAGTGCAAACTCATCCATGCACGCATAGCTGCTTGCATGCAACCATGCATACACAATAGCGAGAATTTCCAGATTGCCGGGAGTGCTCAACACCACAAGGATGGAGCAATGCCACAAAGTCAGAAGAGAGCAGAGACAACCGGTCAGGTCATTTTTGTAATGTGGCATTTCATGCACATATAGCAAAGCTAAGGCAATCCTCAGACAACTGCACCTAGCCGGTTGTCTCTGTTCTCTTCTGCCTTCAAGTGTGGCATTGCTCCAACCATGCGTAGATCATCATGTACATGTATGTCACCATGCGTGAGCCTACCTGGAAAGCCATACGCCCACGTTCCCAAGCCAATCACAGGCATTCTCAAGCCAGCCACAGCTGCATTGCTCAGTGGCACAGAAGGCACATCAGCAAATGCTACTGCAGCCGTACTCTTAGCAATCAGCAAGCAACTCAGAAGACCTGCAGGGAGACAGAGAAATTCATCAGCCACAACATCGTCATCTTCTCCACCTCCACGCCCTAGAGAAAAATTCACGATTCGCGTGAGACTCGTGGAAGCCGAGTTTCCGCAGCCGCAGGAACGTCACCACCCTCTAGGATCAAGGCGCAGATGTAGCTCCTAAAGTGGTGGGAGGTGAGTAGATCAGACCCACCACAAAGTGGTCCCATTCGCTGCATCCATGCTTCCATTGTGCCCGGTCACGAGTTCCCAATAAACTGTAAGGGGTGACCTAAATTCTACATCACACCTATCAGGTCCTGGCCGAATTCTTTTAAAATAGGAAGCATATGCCCTGCTTGAAAAGAAGAGCAGAGGTTGGGTAAGGGGGGGGGGGGGGAGGGCAATACTCGGGCCCGCAGCACCCGGCCCGGCTGGTCAGGCCATGGTCAAACCTTGTTTCGAAGTTGATCCACCCACGGCCACTTTGTGCAAAATGGGTGCTCTTGGTCGATACTGGCCATTTCCGATCAAGTATCCCATTTGGGCGGACCATCATTCTGCTACACAGTAACACCCTTGATACTAATGGTGCGTCATTGCAGACAGATCGCGAGAAGTTGCGAGCCCAGTGTGCTCGCCTCCGAAAAAGGGTTCATCGATACAGGAACTCAGTGTTATGCCAGGAAGCTGCATTTAGGTCGACATGTGCTCCACACTGCGCAATCTTATCAATGCCAATGGCTGTTTCTTTCACTCGCAGACCTACGGCCCACGACATCGGGGCACCACACCCAGCCGCAAATGAATCAATGAGGCAGCAACGATTTTCTCTTTTTTTTCTTCGGCACCAGTCCTTGTCAAGGTTCAGGAACCAGGACATACAATTAATTTTGTAGATCGTTTCCATTCTTCGGCACAGTCATTTTTACTGGAAAACATCCGATCCAATGCCCTGAATGGGATGTCGTTTCTTACCGAGCACTTGAATTCCAGCGAGCAGCATGATCGTTCGTTGGGTGTCCACTTCCAATCAATGGCAGGTGACTTGATTACGTCCTACACTTTTCGTTTGCAGACTTGTCCCGCACGCAAGTGTGGATAAAATCAAACAATTGCTTCTACAAAATATCACTTCTCTTGTGCTCGCTTGTTACCGAGTTGACGAAGCAGCACGCCACGCGTTCAGATAGTGGCGGAGTTTGGCCGTGCACGGCATTTGAAAATCCGCATCATAGTCGAACATGACATTCCCCTGGCTCAGGTCGGCGACCAACCTGCCAACCCATCATTCCTTTCCAGGTGATTTCGTCGTCCACAGGCTTCGGCTTCATGCTCACGATGATCGCGAGCTGGAGTCTCGTGACTGCCTGCATGCTCGTCCTATCGCCGGCTCATGCCATGGTCCGACTTCTGACAGACAACCATGTCCATGGTAGATCTACATGATCACTCGGACACCTGATCATAAAAAAATTGACACCTGTAGCGAAAACTGATCTTTGGCTTTGGTTTTACCATTGAAGTACCACCCGGCCCCGCAGCAGGCCAGGAATCATCTCGGAGACAACACAACCAAGGATATCTACGGAGTCAAGCCGAAGCACCGGTGTGCAGGCTCCATGTCAAGGAGGACTTTGATGGTGAATGCGGTTTGCGGTAGAATCCTTGAGGCTTCATAGGCTTCGTGGCGAGAAGAGAAGGTTCAGGACTTCAGGGCTTCGCGGTTTCACAACCATCGTTATCGGCTGATGGCGAACTTAACGCGTGAGCCTGTTGCTCGTAGGTACTCACAGACTTTCGTGCGAACTTCGCAACAGATCAACATCAGACGGTGACCCGAGTATGTTTTCGAGTATGCAGGGTTCCCAACAAACCATCACCCATGTGAATGCTAAGGGAAACTGGGGCTGGCAAAACACTCAACATCAGCGACCGGCAGCGACCAGGTACTGTCCGGAGGAATACGAAGTAAGCTGAAAAGACGACCGCAATGTCCTGAACGCTATTCTTCTGGATCTGAGAGACTGCCTGGTTCTTACGATGTCTAGCTAATGTTACAAGCGCTGTGTTGTGTATTAATATCCCATTCCTAGATCTGATCTAGCCCGTTTTCTGGCATGTTTCATGCATGTTTGGTATGTGGATAAAGAAATGGAGCAGTATTCAAGGAAGTAGGAAGGAAAAGGGACTTACATTGTGGTTACGCTATAATGTCCACTAACTAGGCCCTGGCCGATAATGCTCGGTAAGGTAGCGTTTTCTGCTCGACATTCTGCTCGTATTCTGCCGGTATTCTGCCCCATTCTGCTCGTATTCTGCAGGATTCTCACGTGCCTGTGAACACAATGGAGCCGTAAATAGGCGCCAGCAGCCCTCTCCGCACTTCACACCTGGTTCTGCAGAGTATCTGCTCCTTCTTCTGCACTTTTCTGCCGAAGTCTGCTCATTCTGCTACTTTTCTAAAATAACCCATATCCTGCTCGAAATTCTGCCGGCATTATCCGCCAGGGCCTACCACTAATACCACCTGTTACTTGACAATCAGTTCATGCGATAACATTGCACGACACTGACCAACGGTTCTGAGTCTACTGACGTTCTACAACTATTGAACTGGCAATAAGCTCTAGCAGTAAGCACGTCTTGGATGCGCACTCCAACAGCCTTCCAGCTTGGAAGGTTTTAAGTTATAGAAAGTAAGTTTAAGTAACATAGAGGAGGGGAAGGTGAGCGCAACCAAGATAAGCACAAGCTGAAAGTCGACGTTGACGGATGTGTCATGTCTCGTATGCCGAAGACGATACTAGTACTGGCAAGACCATTGGACAACACGGTCAAACCACACGCATACATGTAGCAACATACCACACAACTAACTTACTTGCGTGGCTCTAAAGAACGGCTTGTAGAACGACAGTACCGTCGGTCAGTGTCATGCAATGTTATCGCATGAGTTGATTGTTTAGTAACTGGTGGTGTTAGTGGCGTAACTTGCAGTTGATTGGTGCTTTTTTCTTCCTATAAATCCTTTGCTCTCCATCAGAGTCTATTCAAGGAAGTGCTCGCCATAAGGTTTGTAGCCAGTGCAAGGTTCGATTAATTGCAGCAGATTATTTTTTGAAGTAGTGGTTGCGACTTCGGCGATGATTTGTAAGAAAGGGTTTGCTCGCCACACCGGAGCTCGCGCTATTCCGCCGACTTTACTTGACACTTGACTGACTCACGACTGCCATCCAGAGCACACGAGAAGTCCATCGAGCCTTCGACTCGGCAAACCTGCAAGAAGGCACCACTCCCTGCTCAATACACAGTGTTTCGGGGAATTCACACCTCAGCAGTTGAGCTTGAGTAGGCTGAGGAAGATTGTGCCTGAAGAGCACCACTTATATAGTGCTCTCCAGGCACAAACATCACCAGGGATACAAACTTACAGAGACGCTCCGTTTCCAGGGCGGCAAACACCTCGTGAACACCAGATAGCAGCGTGAGTCAGTGTCGCGTAAAGTCGGCGGAATAGCGCGAGCTCCGGTGTGGGGAGCAAACCCTTTCTTAGATAATTTTTTATTATAAATACTGGACATGGATATTGGATAACTGCACTCAGTGACTCTTTACATTTTACAGGCTACGTTTTATTATTGTAAAGCTTTCCTTTTGATCTTGTCTCTTATTGTTGTGACCTTTCCACAATATTGTGTTGCATTGTGTAAGGTTCTGCCACTTGTCACAAGAGGTACACGAACTTCGGAAGGAAAGTAAGGCTAAGGGATTTTCTTCTGGCCATTGCTTTTCGAGCAAAATCTGCAAATTATTGTTTCGAGCATTATCCGCCAATGCCTACCTGGTTTTCGAGGGCCCGCGAGACCTGGGACGGGGGCACATTCCCACACCGAGTCCCACACTGACAGGGCACCGCATCGTGTTGCAAAGCAAGGGGTTTGGGCCTGGGTCCAGGTCTGGATAAGGCCGCGGGACCAGGGATGGCTAGAACTGTAGAAGGAGTAAGTCAAGATGTGGATCTACATACCAGTATTCATGTAACATGATCCGGTCAGGGAGTCAACCATGTAGTCTACTACATAGTCTATGGGCCTGGCGACTGTGCCAGGCCAGGGCCGGAGGCTTAGTGGAACTCCGGGTTATCAACTCCCGGTCTCTGGCATGTCCCTGCGCTCTGCAGCATGCATAGTCTGTACGAGTAGACTATGATGATGACCTGGTGACCGACGGTCCGTATGTCTGCATTTGACAGTGTGAGTTCTGACCTGACCTGGTGACTCTGGAGTCTGGACTGGCGCCAGTGCCAGTGGTGGCATGCGGTGGCAGTCTCTTGCGAAGGCCCGGGTACAACTACCAGGTCACTGAACACAATCATCCCTAGTTGATACTCAGACATGCTGCACTGCATTGCTTTGGTGCGGTACATCAGGTACCCATCTATACCAAGAAGAGGATGTTGCAAGAAGAGGTGAGGAACGATGGAGGTCCACCCGGTTGCTTGGTTCACTGTACGGAGTCACAGAAGACCTCAAGCGCCGGCGCCAGCAAGCCGCAGCTGCCTTCAACACACTTGTCAACCTGTGGATGCGGAGACAAGTTATCTCTGAAGCAACCCGCCTGAGGTTGTTTGATGCATTTGTGCTATCTATTTTGACCTACAACTGCGGCGTGTGGGTGCTTTCATCCCGGGATGCTACAGCAATGGATGCGTTCCACAGAAAGCAGCTCCGCCGTCTATTAGGGATATCTTACCCGGAAATTATCTCCAACACAGACCTATATGCCCGCTGCAATGCCGAGCCAATATCCGTACTAAGCAGAAGAGCACGGTGGAAACTGTTTGGTCATATTCTACGCCTCCCTGAAGCAACTCCAGCGCAGGTGAGCATGACAGCGTATTTCCAGCGACAGAATCGGGGCTGGCTCGGACGCCCGCGCATCACCCTACCAGTGGTGATAGACAACGAATTAGCTAAGGCAACGTCCATGCGTCTCCGGAGTCTGAAGGACCTGGAGACACTGCGTTTGGTGGCTCGGAACAGGCAATCATTCAACGATATAATCGCACAGGTCACATTGTAGAGTGCAGATCACCTAGTGCTTTCAACAATAATAACGTACTTCCACATTATGGGAATTTGGTATAACCCCACACCCGTCATTGTTGAATATTCGATAATAGCGTGGATTTCCCCAACATTAATTATATTTTCATTTTTTGTTATCCTCTCCCATGCCGTTGTACATAAGCGGCTTGCCGCGGATATGTCAATACTACTACTACTACATCAGGTACATGGTTGAGTGCAGTGAAAGAGACACGCGTACACGCGGGGTCACTACTAGTACTAGTATACTGAGAGTGTGACACGTGCAGCGAAGCGGTGTCAGATGTCACCTTGCGAACCCCGCCAGGCCGCCGCGGGTGCAAGCACACCGCGTACCGCTACAGTCAGTCACTGCATGCATACCAAAACTGAGACAGACCGACCTGTCCCCGTCCATGCACTACCGTCTACACTGACTTGTCTTCGCAGCAGCTGCTTGTCGCCTCGTCCAGGCTTCAGTTTCAGTACATTCCCGAGTTCGGTCGCTTCGCCACGAGTCGACTTGATTCTCCATCGAGCGTCTTGCTCTAGATATGTGTGTATGCTGGGTGCAGTCTTGACTCTTGTTCATCGTTTTTGAAAACTTGCGCCGTTCCTTTCCATCCTTTCCTACAACAGAATTTGACAAAGATCCACAGAGTCGCTAAGTAGGCAAGTCAGTGTCTAGCATTTCAGCAGACTCTGATGCAGCAGAACTGCAGAAGAGCCCTGACTTGAGCCGTCGACCAGACCGTGCCGTGTAACTCCTTTTGCCAAGGAAGATTCTTCCAACATTCAGTCCCGCCTCTAGCTCTGTAAAGGTCTAGTAGCGATCGGAGTTGTGTGCAGCTGTTTCGAAGCCGACGCGGAGTTGGACGTGCCAGACATCGCCCGCACGCTGGGTCGCAGTCGCGATAAGGTGAGAAATTCGGAGCTCAAAAGTCAAGGATGCGTGACATACTCTCTTGTGTGTGTTGTGTGTATCACTATCAGTTCTGCTTCAGTGTGAGCATGTGTACGTTTGTGTTACTGTGAGTGTGACCTGGTGGTAACAGGTTCTCACTCCAGCGTTCAGCGTCCGTACTACTGTATGTAGTATAGTAATGAACTATTACTTGGCGTGTTATGCGTGTTCGTGGCTTGTATCTGAGCAACCGGACGGAAGAACTTTAGCAGGTTGGTGCGAAAATCGCCCGAAACCATCGTGCCATTTTCCGCTCTATGCAGCGGCTATGCGCTAGTGAGTGGCGGATGGTGTATGTGTGTAGTGTTGACTTTCCAGCTACCTGTCGACAACAAAATGATAATATTGGTTACACGATGGCGTTTCTTTTCCATTTCATTGGGAAAGGAAGAAGAAAAGGATTACCGGTATGCTCGTCCTGTGGCACGCTGTTCTAAATCTGTATTCTTCTTCGAAGAAGGAGCATTTGTAGAGTTGCCAGCCAAGTAAACAGTGCCACAAGGTCAGGAAGGACATCTTGTGCTGTCGACATTGTAGTGTGTAGTGTTTCTTGTACCTCGTGCATAATTTCTCCCTGATGGAGTGGACGGACATGTTGTTAGTGCTCCTGTTACTGAGCCAGCGCTTGTACAGGGCTTTTCCGCCTGGGCTGAAAGACATCTAGAATGGCCTGGGCTCGTCTGCCGCATAGGGAAGGTATTTGTGCCAGCAGGAAGCGACATGTTGAGAGCTGACTGCTCTTGTATGTAACTAACGAACTACTTACTTACTTTATTGACGGCTGCCTGCTGGGCCATGTCATGAACTATCGCAGTCTTCACAGTTCAGGACGTTGAAAAGAAGAAAAAAAAAAGCTGAGCAACGTGCGTGCAAGCACCTGCCGAACGAGTGGTTCCGCCGGGTGCATGCTGGTAGTGGGACTGGTAGTGGTACTAGCGCAGTAGCGGATTCATGCTTGTTTTGTGGAACAGCCTACTGGTGTAGTTGCAAGGATATCGCATTTTCCGACTACAAAATACCTTGCATGGCCTTTTTAGCTACATGAATGCGCAGTATTAGCCTCGGCTGTAGTTGTGGTGACGATGGTGAACTGTACAGCCAAGTCACATGAATGTATCATGAATGTACATGTCCTTTTTTGTTCTGTGTCTACCATGGTCTACTCCATTTCTCACTGAGAATCAGTCTCGGAAAACAGTAGATCTACGAGTAGATCTACTAGCACTACTACTAGTACAGACTCAGTCATGATTGTCACGTTTGTATCCCAGGCGACATGCCCTGCCAGAAAGTAGAACTAGAAGAAGCGAATTCCTCTCTAACAATTATGGGCTCTGAGCTTTCCGCCTAGCTAGCTTAGCTAGAGCCAGCCTGACAGCTTATGATAGTCCCATGGCATGGGTTTTATCATTTTTGTGACACTTCGAGGCGAGACATCGAAAGTGCATTTGCTTGCGTTCCGCCGGATAGCCGACGGACCATGCACGTTGAGTTCAAAATGCCGATTGACAATGTCCATGTCACAAGGCAAAATCGAACCGCTGATAGCTCAATACTTCAGAATGTCATTATTGGCATTGGCAATGTGTCGCGTTCTGTCGTGCTGAATGTTGTTGTTTCGCGTGTAGACTGTCTCTTGGGTCAGCTACATTTTTTTACCATGATCTGTATACGCGTATCTTGAGTTCTCTCATTTTTTCTCCAGTTTCACTCTGATCTTGTGTGTGTGTGGACTGTGGAACATTCTCGACTCCAGGAAACACCATGAACACGCGATGGAGTTGTGAGCTTCTGTGTCGTGCATAGTCTTTGTGGCACTCCCGATAATACGCTTTGAAACTCGCTTCGTTGCATGCTGGAGACTGATCGAGGCAGCTAGCTGGACTGTTTGTTGCCAGTCGGATTGTAAATCTACGCGAAAAAGTCATACATCTACCTACACTACAGTCGACTAGTCCTAGATCCTGATGATTGTAGATCTACAGTACATAATTATACTGTAAATATACATACCTACACTACAAACATGTAATGCATGTGTAGTACTACTGGCTGATCTACAGACTACACGAAGGCTTTATAGGCGATGCAGTGCAACACCAGAACACAACGTCAGCACGGCTTCTTCGACAGATCATCAGATGTGATTGCTGATGATGTGAGCTCTAGGTGGGGCGATTGAGCGCAGGACGCAGCGGAACTGCACTGTTGAACGACCCATATCCGCTGCATGTTCCACGCGGAGCGAGAGAGAGAGAAAACGGAGAGCTGGAGGCATGTAATGTTGAAGGTATCATGGTTGATTTGCTGCCTGATTGTTGTTGACAACGTCTCGAACACACAGCGGTCCACAGCAGTGGTTGAGCGGGAAGGATACACACTCGATCTGGCTTTCTGCTCAGAAACTTTGTAGGTAACGGCAGTGGGACTGTGGCGTGTAATCGACCCTAGCGGAACTCTTACTGTTACCCGTTATTTCCAGTTTGTGACTACCTGTCACCACTAGCCGTTGCCCTAGGCTAGGAACAGGAACGACATCGCACCCCGTCACTGCGTCAGACGAAGTTTTGCCTTCACCGTTACGTTTTTTTTAAATCTGAAAACCCGCTGGCCTCGGGCAAAGAGTGAGAGGTGCTGGATGCTAGACTGGTCTCGATTCTGCGATCTACAACAACTACAATCATGTACAAGCTAATCTGGGTGTTTTGCGAGGCGCACAAACACATGCTTCACATTGTACACGAATAGAAAAATAGAACTTCTCTAGCTCTGGCAAGTAATTTTTAGTTCGTGGTCTACTAAATGGGTCCTCCGGCTCGGTAGAGTGCTCAATGTTCACTCGAACAGAGCTATCATAGCTATTCGTAGTTCCTGGTCTAGAAAGGGAACTGATCACTGCGTTCCTCTCTTGAAACTTTGTTCTTGCGGAAGGCGCAGCTCTCGTTTGTGGTGGGCGCACGTGTATTTACGACGTTTGTGGCCAGTGCGCAAAGTGGATTAGCGGTCAACATACAGGAAAGCGGACGATCAGCGCAGCGCTGGCTCATCGAGCTACGCAGGTGAATTGAGCGCAAGGGATTGTGCATTGCCACGCTCGTTGCTCTTCGTATGGCGCTATCAATGTCTGCTAGGCAAATCAGGCAGGGAATGGATGCATGCTGGAATGCCTGATGGCCGATGTTTTGAAGTATTTGCTCACGATCTACATGTAGCTATTCAAGCTGAACTTGATTACTTCGTATGGCCAGAGACTCGACAACAATCAGACGGGCACGATTAGGATTCAGTTTGAACTCGATGACAATTGACTTGTGAAGTAATAACGCCTTCCTCCTAGTGTGGAGGCAATTACCAGTACAGACATCGATCGTGTGCAATCTAGATTTAGAAGCAGCATCAGGAGCACAATGATGCCGGGGAAAATGATGATTATATCGCCCCTTTCCACTGGTAGAACTGCTGCAAGGGAAGATAGGGGAAAGCATGAACACAGACTACATCATGTAGCTGACATGTTGCTGAAGGACCTTGGTCCCAAGATTTGAGGTCTTCTGCTCACTCTTGATCTTGTCTCTGCAGCACAAGAGCACAGAGTCCTGTACTATGTTGCTGTGTCTGTGCTCTGTGTGCTATCTAGGTTTTTAGCCACATGGTCAACATCAGCATCACACTGCTCCAGGCGTCCACGAGCTGACAGCACATAGTACCTGAGTAGCACAGTAGACAGTAGTAGCAGCAGCTGTGCAGCCCTGCTGTCACCAGAGCAAAGGCAGAAGCAACGTGAAGCCATCGTGCTAACGCTAAGCCAACCCGAGTCGACCTGAGTGGACTGTGAGCGGTGTGTTGGATATGTAGAGCAGAACGTATGCCATCGCTATTGTCAGTATCACCACCAGCACCAGCACCATCGCAAGCAGCAGCCACAGTGTAACACTGAGAACAGCAATTCTGCTTTGCAGAGACGGCGCGTCATCCGTTGTGTGCACAGCCAAAGACTTGACTGCATAGTTGTAGCGGGGTGCATAGCCACTGGCTTGGCTACACATCACCCTAGGTGTGTTGAGCCACAGACTTGACTACACATCATCAGCTGTGCAGACAACACTAGCTTGATGCACACTCAGGCTGACTGTATGCTGCACAGTAGCACATAGCCGTGTTGTGAATGCTGTGCAGATGAGCAGATAGCATCACCGAGCTGGACCATGCCTGCACAGCACAACAGTCACCAACACCAAAGCCATAACCAATGCATCACTATGCAATGTGCACCAGGCCGATCGTCATCTCAGCGTCAACATCCTGGCGCCGATCAGCCTGGAGACGTTACACCGAACTGCTGCACACGAGCGTGCAAGGGACCAGCATTGACGGCACATGGTGGCATTGGCAATACAGCGGCACAACGGTCTCACCATGGCCCCAGCTGGGGGCATCTAGTGGCGTTGGTCATCCTGGTTGCTACTAGCAACCTATCTTGCATAGGTAAGACCTGCATGCACATCTGCTGTCGACATTGTCACCCATACAAAACCTTCTTGTTCACTTTTGCAGGCTTGAGTGCTTTTCATCACAAAAATCGAGGTAGCGGTGAAGGGGCGCTTGGGTAATATGATATAGTCATTGCTGGCTGATTTATGTAGAATAATTGAATGATTTTGTTGTTGTTTATACACCCTGATCTTGCATGACTGCCACATTGATGAAGCGCCATGTGTACTTTTTAAGGTGCTGACCCAGGCCCCGAATCACCGGTCCCCCCCCCCCCCCCCTCCCCTCGTCACGCGAAATTACGCATCTATGAGCGACATCCACAGAACCTGCTGGGAGAGTACGCGTGTACTCGAGTCTCATCCTGAGCACGTTTTTTCTTCTTTTTTTCAGCTCCAGTATAGCTGCATTTTCATTGCAAAGCCGTCCTCGATTAGTGTGTTCGTTGTTCAAATGAAGAGGACATTCAATCAAGAAGGCAGAGGACACAGGAGCCTGATTGGAGTTTCTCGTAGCATAGAACAGCCACACAGAGACGCTTTGCGATTTTCTGAATAAAAAATACCGTACACACGATGCAGAGTTCAATTTGTGCAAAGTCAAATTGTTTGCGATCTACCACATCGAGCAGAACGGGATCCAAACAATGGCCGACCAATGCAGGCTACCATTGACAACTTCCGCACTTTTCCGCAGGCTTTTGCATCAAAACAAAAGCTTGGTGGCAGAAAGGTTGTCCGCCTAAGCTTCGTGATGACTTGGTGCCAAGGAAACAGAACTTATTTTTCAGGTAAAACCTAATTTTACAAGCAGCCCATGGGGATCGGCACATTTTTGGTTACGCATTATATGAGTCTAAAACCGTGGTAACCACTTCAGATTCCATACGCTTGGTGCTAAAGAATGCTAGTAGTGGTTCTACAGGCCAGGCCGCAGTGCCGAAACCAGGTAGTCTCCTGTATGTAATGGTTGAGACAGCACCATTGTGAGTGACGGAGGAGGGTCTTGTCATGGTCCCCGCAACCATACCGGCCCACCGCCTGCCCTGGCCTCGCTTGATTGAACATTTTACCTACATGTGCATGGACGTGTAGATGTAAAGGAAAAGGCCCAAGGAACTACACGTTACGTTATAATGCCCACTAGCAGCACCAGTTACTTGACAATCAGCTCATGCGATATCATTGCACGACACTCACCGACGGTACTGACGTTCTACAACTAACTGGCTATCAGCTCGAGCACATCTTCTTTTCTATTCAAATTTATCTTTGGCTCTCCATCCGAGTCTATATGATTGTGTAGATGTGCTGATGAAATGCACTACTGGCTGTACTTTCTAACTTGACCTGGTGATCGCTAAGCTAAGACTAACCACCGTCGCTGTCTATCCATTCGACTGTTGAATATTGATGTACACGTAACTGATGATGACTTATAACTGAACTGCTGATGAGTGATGGCTGAACTGTGAATGACTAGTGCTGGAACTGCGAATGACTAAGGCTGTAGCCGCTAATGACTAATGCTGGAACCGCTAATGACTAATGCTGGAACCACTAGTGACTAATGCTGGAACCGCTAATGACTAATGCTGGAACCGCTAATGACTAATGGCGGAACTGCTAACTATAATGGCTGAGCTGCTGTGGCTGAACTGCTGATGACTGTCGGCGGAATTGCTAATGACTCACGGCGGGACTGTTCGTGACTCATGGCTGAACTGCTGATAACTGATGATTATTCTCATTGGGTGAGTTCTCTTTTCTATAACGATGCTAATATGATCGATCTTGATGAAAGCCCTAGGCAAAACATTTGTTGGTAAGTCGAATGTAGTGACGGCAGCATTGAGTGAAGTTTTCAGATTTTGCAGAAGTGATGCTGATATGCACTACTACCTGTGAGCCAGGACACCTGATCAAAGAAGTTCGAATAGATCTTTTTCAGGGCGCAGAATGTTTGTTCTATGAATGGTGGTTTCATTCGTGACCGTTTCTTCCCGATAGCGTTCTTTGTTTGACTTGGGTTGGATTGTTTATGGCTGTGAATGTGTGCTGCGGTCGAAATGAATTGCCAGCTTTTCATCATTTCGCAGCCCAGTGTTCGCAGGTCTAGGGCTGTGCAATGCCCGGCGCATACTTGAGTGAGTCGATTGGATTTCATCGAGCAGCACTGCAGTACCTGCGACGGCTGTTTGCTGGTGTGGTGACCGGACCAGTGGACTTAGTAAAAAAAAACTACAATGGCTGTACACGAGCTATGTGCCTGACTGTAGTCTGCTATTCTCTGTTGTCTTGTGTCCAGATGCCGCCAACCCGACGACATCCAGCCCCGTTCAAGCGCCGTCGAACAGCGAGACCTACGTCTTCACCGGCGTTATCGGTGCTCTGGGTTTCGTGCTCTTGGTCTGCGTTACCGTACTGGTGGTGCGCATCACCAGCATGTGGAGAAAGCTGCAACAGTCCAGTGCTAGTGGCCTGGGCCGACACCAGCAGCAACAGCAGTTACAGCTGCGCAGCACCAGTCGGCAGTCGCGACGCTCCGCATCCGGTGCGGACCAGGGCCCGTCCGCACAGCCGGCAATCGCCACGGCAACGGATTCGGGTCTCGGCGGGTCAATCGTGTCGCGGTCGACGTCGATGCCCGCCCCGAATGCCGCAGATCTCCAGAAGTTATCCGCTCTGTCGGCCAAGAGCAGCAGTACATGGAAACCGACTGGAAACGGAGGTCAGGCATTGTCATCAGGCATGGGAACATCGTCCTATAGTGGGGGCAGTGGACAGAGCTCCGGTCAGAGCCTGCCGAGCGCCGTTCCGTTGCCGTGGGCACGTCACCAGGCCAACACGCTGGGGGCCGGCGGCAGCGGAAACAACATGGCGGCGCGGCAGTCCTCACACCCGGCCCTGCTCCGTCTTGCGCAGACCATGGGTCGGGGTGGCGGCAGCGGCGGTGGAGGTGGGCATCAGATGTGGCAGCTGCAGCAGGCGGCGGGCGTTGCGTCATCCTCTCACTCTGCATCCGCCGCTGCCTTACCAATGTTGAGCACGCTGGCTGGACCGACGGTGATACACAGTGATCCGACACACTCGGGCTCTGCTTCGGCGTGCAATACCCTGGACCGGTCGCCATTCTTCACCCCGCAATCACCCGGCACGCTGTCCAAGGTGGAGCTGCGCTCACCGAGCGCTGCTGCTGCCGGTGGTGTTGTCGATCATCCCATCGCCATGCAGAGTCTCAAGTTCGGCGCCGAGGACATTCCCGGTCAGACCACCACCACCACAACTCTAGCTTCTCCGCTGCAGCAGCAGGCCGCTGCGCTGGGCAATCAGTACGAGAATGACATCCTGCGTATGAACGCCGAACGCCGGCAGCTTACGCTCAACTTGTCCAAGCCCGGCCCCTCATCGTCCACGCCAGGGCTTGCTGCTGCCAGCGGCGGTGCGAAGGCACGGAAGCTGTCCACCGGGGCATCGAGTGCCGGATCCGTGCCCTCAACGCAGTATCTGCCCATGGATGGCGCCCTGCTGTCTCCCGTAACACAACCAATGTCCGCCGCCGTATCCGTGTCAGCAGCCAGTGACACTACGGCTGGATCCGCTGCTACAGCGGTGGCTGCCTCGGCCAACACTGCGTCTCAGGGAAGCGGCGTGGCTGGTGGCTCGAGCGCTGGCGACCTGCTGACACCCATGGACGCGCCGCGCGGTGTGCCAATGCACGAGGCGCAGGCGAGCATTGCCAAGTCACTGCGAGACCAGTATGCTAGCTACGAGGACATGAGCCATCCGCAGCACGCCAGGCAGTCGTCATCCTCGTCGAGCCGATCAAAGAAACATAGCAGCGGTGGCACACCCAAGTCTCCCCGATCCAAGCCATCGCTCACGCACCGCCTGGGAGCTCACTTCAGCAAGTCCTCCGGCCTGAAATTCGTCTTGCATGGTCGCCGGCAAAACTCTTCGAAGGATCTCAAATCAGACTCTGTGGCAGCACCAGCAGATGCAGGAGCAGGAGCAGTGGTTGCCACGGCAATAGCTAAGCCCCGACTGCCGAGTCCCACGGCCCTGCAGCCGGGATCCTTGGTAACCCCTGTGGATCACCTTCGCGAGGCGTCCGTGGCCTCCACACTCTCCGCGGCATCCATGCCGCTGCCAGATCAGCAGCGTTACGTTCCGTTTCCCATGGGGCATTCCCCTCACAGCCTCTCGCATGCCCTGCACATGCAGATGGAGGCGAGCAGTCAGGAGCTGAGCCCGGCGCAGTCCAAGGCATTGGAGCTGTGACGGGGTGATGACCAAGTCGCTTAGGAATAGGAATACGGTGTCAGTACTGTTGAGCCCTGCGTAATCCAAGGCATTGGAGCTGTGATGGGGTGGTGACCAAGTGGCATCAAAATACTTTGAAGTACAGTGTCTGTACTGTAACGTAACATTCTATAACGGTCGTGTTGATTGCTGGCACTTGGCTGTTACTTGTGTGTGTGTGTGTGTGTGTGTGTGTTTGTGTGTGTGTGTGTGTGTCGCTTGTTTTGCTGCTCGTGTCTGCAGTGGCGTGTGGAGTTAGTAGTTCGGCCTGTTCTTGAGTTGTCTTCGTATTCCAGTTGAGATACGTCCCATGCTCTGCATGTGTTTTGCTTTGTGTGTTTGTGAACCCATTCTGTGCTTAGTAATTTTTTGTTTTTCATAACTTGAATTATCTCCAGATTCTGGCTGAGCCTTCTAGCGCTGCAGTGCGTGTGTGTGTGTTTGGTTAGCCGGTGAACATACACCCACTGCCCACGTACATACACAGTGATTCCACCGTCTCCAGGCTGTTTAGTTGCGGCGAAATGAGATTGCTGGAGTACTGTTGCTTTGTGTGAAATATTGAGTTGCAAACAAACAATGCATTATCCACCTGTATTCTTCCAGTAGGGCTGTGTCAATAGTAAAAAAAATCTGCCTTCTGTCCAGCACGTATGTATAGAGAGTATTGTGCGATAACTCCTACCTAGTATTTTAGATGTACTTTTCTCTTTGAATCGGATATAAAGTACTGTGTTGAGGACGTGTCCTTTTCCAGTCCGATTTGACTTTGAACATTTCGAAGACTAGTAGAGAGTACGTCGGCTACACAATGCTGTACTGCGCCTGTGGACAGTACCTTACTAAGGTCCTTAGTACAGATCGCATGTCCCCTGGAGATACATGTATGCTTTGAGATTCACTGTGATAGGATTCCATGTGACTTCTAGTGTGAGCAATGACATACTTTACATCATGAATCATGCACATATCAGATACTGTACAGGCAGAAAATTCCGTCGGTCAATAATTTCGTCCAACTCCAAAGAAAGGGAGTTCGTCCGGCTGTAAATTTCGCCCATGGATCATAAGAGTGTATTGAAAACCTGGACAAATCGACATTCGTCCGGCATTTAATTTAGTCCAAAAGCTCCTTGGACGAAAAGACAAAATTAAATTCCAGACGAATATTTCTGCTTATACAGTACAGTTCTGTATAAACATTCCAGTCAGGGGTTGTAAAATATCGACTCCCTGATCACTGTGCCCCCCCCCCCCCCACACTGCTCCTCGTTTGAAAACCTTTTTCGGACAGTACCTAACAGTAAGCAACGGTCCCTCGTGTAGGGCAAAGTGCTACAACTTCAAGCAGTGTTTTCTCTATGAACTATGGACTGTGGTACATGTGTGTGCTTGCATGTGCCATGAGCTCTTGTGTGTGTGTGCGCGTGCACGTGTGTGTGTGTGTGTGTGTGTGCGCGCGCGTGTGTGCACGCATGCGTGCTTTCTGCCCATGCTTGTACACTTTCCTGTCTTTGCAGATGCACAGAGCTGGCTATCGATGTCTTCGTCGTCGTCATCATCGTCATTGTTGTCGGGAAATCCCACCGAACCGCTCCACATGCGGCGATCCTCTCTCAGTACACACCCCTACCACACGACAAGCCGTCCACAGGAACAGGTAGAGTTAGAGGCTGCCATAGCAGATGACATATCACCTGCAATTCTCATAGCCATTCTGGCAAGTTCCCTACTCCTCATCCTGATCATCCTCATGGTGATACACCGATTCAGGGTACTATCAGCACCGTCTGCTGGCAAACATCACGACAGCAAGGCCGATGACAGCCTGAGAGACGAGCACATCGTAGACGAGAGGCCGAAAGCGAGTGCGAGTATTGTTCGTCGCGAGTCTACGAAGGCCGAGCGCTCGCAGGAGAACCGACACAGCGGCATCGGCCTGGCTAAACGGCACGGCTCGCTTCCGTTCAGCACTCGGCCGTCGGTGGCGATGATGCGATCGTTCGACACGCCGTCCACGTCGTTTTCCAGCTATCTGCACCTGAAGTCCACGGATTCGGGCGGCGATGTTGGTGATGACCCTGCAGCGATGATGATGAGCGAAAGTATTCTTGCCTCGTCCCTGGACATGGCGCGTACACCACACACATTGCTCGGCACGGCGTATTCCTCACTGCCCATGAGCTCCGACCAGCACATCCTCGGCGACCATCACCAGCATCACTGGAGCGCCGCCGCATACTCCTCTGCACGTCGCCACGACAACCATCGTCGCCAGCACAACGACTACGTCCTGCAGCAGCCCCGCGCCGCCTCCTCGCGACTTATGTCATCCATGACATCATACCCGAGCCTGCAGGTGACGTCATCGCTGGGCAGCGAGGCGAGCCATTGCCTGGACGACGAGGAAGATGAGCGAAACACACGACGAGATGACGAGGTAGGTAGCAGAACCAGCAAGTCATCTCAGAATATTCTGCAACTGGTTACCTTTCCGCCGTGCAGTAGCGATGATGACGACGACGACATCATCGACGGCGACGAAAACGATCAAGCACCAACACCGCCCGGTGCCATACTTCGATCGCGCGTCAGCTCTGCGTCGTTCTCCCTGGCGACGCATCATAACTCGACCCGCAGCCTTCACGGCGAGATACACCGCACTCGCTCGGGTCGTGAACACCTGCACGGCTCGCACAACCCGGTGCTGTTTCGACGCGCCGACAGCTGCCAGAGCTTGGTGGACCGTACAGTGAGCGGCGAGTCGCAGCGCAGTGCAAACAACAACAACAACAACAGTGGCGGCGGCGGTGGAGGTGGCATGCGTATGTCCACTAGTAGGAGCCACACGGCGTCGTTCACGTGCATCGTGCAAGCTCGCCAAGACAGTGAACATGATGCTAGTGGTAGTGGTGGGGTTAGGCTGACCCGGAATAGAAGCTCAGCAGCTGCACAGCAAGATGAGTCACATGACCGGTCAGCTGATCATGCAGTGATGCATGCATGTCAACCTGAACAGCGAGTAGTAAGTCCAACTGCTGACCCTGCATGCAGAACTGATTCACTGATGTCATCTCCTATGGAGATGACATCACAGTCTGCGCGGAACGCGTCGGCATCAAATACGGCGAAGTCCTCTCGAACCAATACGTCTTCCTCAAGTCACTCAGAGAGGAACCATGCCATGGCTCCCAACCAGAGCTCCACTCTGATGCAAAGCCAACCAAGCCACCCACACTCGGAAGCAGGCCACCGCCATCATTACCACGGTGACCGTGGCCAAGGTCACAGCATTCTGACTGCCCCAGTCCATGCAAGGCAGGTGTTTGTGAGTGAGCGACAGGGCATCTTTCGACGAACGTCGTCCTACCATCGAAGTGATACTGCACCGCAACAGCGGGAGCCGCCGCAACATGACCAAACACAGCGCGTTCCACAAGGTAGAGTGCAGATACCACAGCAACAGCTGGCAGTCTCTGTTCTTCCTTCTCTCGTGCCAACTCTCCCTCGACATTCAACCTTGCAGTACCAGCGCACAGGCGAAAATATCGTACTGCATGGCAAACCGTCCAAATCGTCGAGCATGCCGAGCCTCCAGGACCTCACCGATGCTCCGGTTCAACCGGGAACACTCCAGAGCCTTGCACACACACTACATGATACCGGAGATGCCCGTCATCATCATCAAGACCACAATGGTGTTCTGAAATACCCGCCTAGCCGGCACGGAGGAGCAAAGAGCCAGTGGGTGCCACACCTGGGCACACCCAGTGACAGTGTCGACCACACAAGAATAGCCACCGGCGCAGCTGACAACAAAGAACGTCGGGCAGGAGCCATGGAAGCCGAGAGACAAGGTGAGTGAGTGAGCTGAATTACTAATTATTCGTCTACTTTGCTCCTGAGGTGCACACAAGTACCTTGCAAGGTCTAAGCCATAGAATGTCAACATGTTAGGTATAGGGGATTAGACATGAGAGGATTTCCCTATGGGTCAGAGGCAAGCAACATTTGACCAAAGGCTGTACCTGGCTTGATCGTTTATGAAGCATAACTCGGCAATGAAATTCCCAGCATTACCCGGGTGGCACACATGCCAGGAGCTTCCCAAAATGTGCAGCTTGTCGTTTTCCACTCTGCTCTCACTGTTTTCATTCGCGTTTTTAATCAGGATATTGTAATAGCAGCAGCGCGGATACAACACCAGTTCTGTCACCGATCTCGGACACTGCAGCAGCATCAGCAGCAGCAGCAGTGGCGACGGCAGCGGAGCAGCATCGCATGCTCAGGCAGGCCGCGTCCCTGCCCGTAGGCGGCGTGTACACGAGTGACGAGGGCGCTACGAGTACGGACTCCACCACGCCGAGCAGCAGTGCCACATCATCCGACAGCGAGGTGGTCAGCCCATCGGCACCGTTGCAAATGCCCACCATTGACATGCTGTACGGATGGCACCCGACACAGCCATCACAACAGCAGGTACAGCATAGTATGCTCATACACATAACTCCTAAATATATAAGACAACTGTGAAAGAGAAATTGGTTTGATATGGCCAACGTTAAAGGGGAAGTTAAGGCAAAAATTAAAATTTCACCAGTTGTAGTCTTCGGGGTGCTGAGTCGAATGGTCTTGGTCCGAGAAAGCTGAGACGCTCCCTTCCTACTTGAATCCCAATCGAACTCGCGCACTTCCACCGAAACTGGGTGACTGCGCCCTACGAGATGGGGATTTGTATGCAAAATGTCACTAAAAGCGCCATTTCGTTCTTATAAAAGCACGGATGACCGCGATTGGCCCATATGTTGTAGTCTTTTGGACGCTGAGTCGACTGGTTTTGGTCCGAAAAGGCTGCGATGCAGCGTTCGCCCCTAATTCCCAATCGAACATGGTTGAACAAGCGGTCACGTGCTCCTGCGTACACCAGTCACCTGGTCACCGTGCCTGCAGGGTACAACTTACAGCCTGTTTTGACCTTTTTTGGGTGCAGTCCTGTCACTCGAGTTGAACCTTGGTGTGAAAGTTGTCGCCTGCTGGCGTGGTGACCAGGTGATTTTGGCACCCAGGAGCACGTGACCGCTTCTTCAACCATGTTCGATTGGGAATAAAGGAGGAACGCTGCATCGCAGCCTTTTCGGACCAAAACCAGTCGACTCAGCGTCCAAAAGACTACAACATATGGGCCAATCGCGGTCATCCGTGCTTTTATAAGAACGAAATGGCGCTTTTAGTGACATTTTGCATACAAATCCCCATCTCGTAGGGCGCAGTCACCCAGTTTCGGTGGAAGTGCGCGAGTTCGATTGGGATTCAAGTAGGAAGGGAGCGTCTCAGCTTTCTCGGACCAAGACCATTCGACTCAGCACCCCGAAGACTACAACTGGTGAAATTTTAATTTTTGCCTTAACTTCCCCTTTAACAAAAGTTAATATACGGTAAAACTTCAAACTCATCCAACGCACTATTGGAGTTGTGCCGGCAATAATTTGCTTCTTCAGAGCGCAATGGGGCTGTTCTAATTAAAGCAGTGGGATTTTTGTGACATCCATTATTGCTTGCGGCAGTTTGGGCACTCTTTTTCAAAATACGGAGACAAAATCGAAGAATACTATGGTCAAGTCACACTGTGTAAATACGTGTCTTGTTCTGTAAACAATTTATGAGACCTTGCACTTCCAAGAGCAGACAATGATGGCAAGTAGACTTTTAAACAGTTGTACTTGAGACAACGGTAAAACAGTACACACAGTGGTTGTTTGTCCCCAGGAAGATCACTACAGCACAACATACTAACAACACAATTATATGCTACCTGCTGTTGACACATGGTGACACCTCCCTTCCTTTTCTTCTTTTATCAATGCTATTTTCCGTGGTTGGATTCACCCTCCCTTTCTTGTATTGGCTACGTATTATTATGTGCCATGAAGTGGAGACAATAAAAAAATAAAAAAATAGAATAAGTGGTCCTGGTTGACTCAAAAATCAAAATTAAAGTGAATGTTGCAGTCTGATCTGAGTAACTGTATGTGTGTGTGTGTGTGTGTGTGTGTGTGTGTGTGTGTGTGTGAGAGTGTGTGTGTGTGTGTGTGTGTGTATGTGTGTGTGTGTGTGCGTGCGTGCGTGTGTGTGTGTGTGTGTATGTGTGTGTGTGTGTGTGTACGCATGCTTGCACTACTTGTCTTGCTAGCAGGTTCAGGCGCCCATGAACCAGCCTGGCGAGGGAGCGCACAGAAGACCCGTTGACGCTGACCCACACTACGTCTACGAACAATACCCACTGTCCAGCCTAGACCTACTGCCCATGGATGCTGTTCAAACAGTCCCAGCAGCTAACCAACCTGTACATGGCCAAGCAGAGCCCATACCGGTACCGTCAACTGATGATGTAGGCACACCGCACATGCTATACCGCTCGACTTCGCCACGACCTGGGGCGATGAAGCGGCGCAAGCTTTCCGAAACACAGGATACAGTAGCTCCTGAGCACGGAGCTGACCCAGAGCAGCCGCCGGATGTCGAGCGAAAGCGACACTCTCGCGGCTCTTGGAACTTCAAGCACCAACTCCATCAGTCCGTCGAGACGGGACTGTCGACGGCGGAGATCTACAGACGCGCCAGCACGGAGTACAGCGGCTCGCGTGGCTCTCAGTACTATCTGGGTGCTAGGTCAGCGGGGGTCAGCACGGCATCGAAGCATTGGCATCTGGACAGGCTGACCGCACCGCCTACTGTTGACAAGTCGACGGCAGCAGCAGCAGCTGCACATGAACACCAGTGGAGCGTAGCCCATCGGGGTGAGATCACGGAGGACACGGTCAGCTTCGGCGTGGCCAGCATGCAAGAGAACGATCTCACGCCGGCCGCGTCCTTTGGCAGTCAGCTGAACCGCGCTGCCGCCACCGCTGTCAGTGATACTCGCCACTATCACAACTTTGGTTCCATGCACGTACCGTTGTCATCAAGGAGCCATCATGAGTCCAACAAGGAGTTACCCGGTGGCTATGCAAGTGGCATGCCACGGCCGCAGCTACACGAAGACCACGCTATCCCACTGCCGCTGACCCGTAAGAATGTGGTGGCGTCGTCAAGTGCCCAGCGTGCTAGCAACACCAGCAGCGGGGGCGGTGGCGGAGGTGGTGGTGGTGGTGGCTCAGCAATACAGCAACTTTACGCTGGACGATACCCTCCATTGGAAGTAGACGGCAAGAAGACCTCACGTCAGGTCAGCTCAACGAGCATCGCCTCGCAGAGCGACAGTTCCGGGACAGCTGCCACTAGCTCCACACTCACGCCCGATACAGGTTTCTATGGTTACGAGTGCGATGTCCAGCTCTAAGGATGAGACTGGCCAGTGTGGCGCTGAATTCTGAACTAGCATTTGTACAGGAGCACCGGTAACCATGGCAACCCATCCGCAGAGTGTGCCACGCCCTTGGGTAGAGTTCAGTCAAAATTCCCGATCAACATCATCAGGCTGTAGCGGCCTGTCTCAGCTCTGCGTACTCTCAACCGCGAATAAAGTACCCCTGGCTGGGTGAGAAGAGTACTCCTGCACAAATGCAACTAACTTGGTATGCACTGACAGTCTGTCAGGATAGCAATGATGTGTAGGCCAGGGATTGTGATATGCACTGGGCATGGTTCAGAGTTGCACGCTCTGGACATCATAATAGCTGTTAGCCGTATACAGATGTAGATGCTGGATTACTCCCGGCACCACCGTGAGTTCCCCGGGAACGGAGACGACAATTTACGAATTTAAAAATATTTTGTTTAACTTCATACAAAAACAGTGCATGCAGCTTTGCAAATAGGGGCACATGAAAATCTGGAATTATAATTTTTACTATGATTATGATCAACTGATGGAGACATCACATCCATGTTATTAATATTATTATGCATGAAGAGTGCACAACAGTTGCTGTTCCTAATACGGTACGGACAACCGCTGTTGACAACACTGTACTGGTGCCATGAAGGCATCATAGTTGTGTTGCGTACTACCTACATGTTATTGTATACCCGTACTACGTGAGTGTACACGTAGTACACCGGCACCAGTGCTTGTATGTCCATGTGCTAGGCAGCATACTCGTTACGCTACGTGTGCGTGTGTGTGTGCCGTGTGTGTGTGCGTGTGTGTGTGCCGTGTGTGTGTGTGTGTGTCACGGTGTGTGTGTGTGTGTGTGTGCGTGTGTGTGTGCCGTGTGTGTGTGTGTGTGTGTGTGTGTGTGTGTGTGTGTGTGTGTGTGCGTGTGCGTGTGAGTGCGTGTGTGTGTGCTCCAGCACTTGGTTCTTATTCGATATGTTGAGACAAGTTTACGACAGGTCTTTCAAACTCTTTTTGTTTCTAATTTAGTCAGATGAAGTACTAGTACATCTGTGTGTGGTACAATCTACTACTACTACTACTAGAGAGTTTTTTTACCAGGCGTGGGCCATCCCCTGATTTCATAGGTGCCAAACATTTTTACGTTTTTCAAAAAATAAATCAATAAATGTGACACTAGTTGGTGCACTGTAGAGTACAAAACCCAGGGTTATGTACTCTCCAGTGCCCAGGGTTATGTACTCTCTTGCTTTGTAGTACATGTAGGGTTGTTGGTTGGCTTTTGGGTCACTGGAAAGCAAGGTGGCTTGCCGTGCCGCACTTGAACCTGAGAACACACAGACTTACATAATTGTTGTGGTACGCGTAATGAGTTTATAAATTATACATGTGCATATGTTGGTTGCGCCGATTTGGATTCACTGTGAGCCCGCTGGTTCAGCCATCAGCCTTCATTCAGGACTCGGGTTCGACAAACTTTTTATACTGTAGCTACATGACTGTACAGTGTGTATTGTGATTCGAAGAACTCTAAACGGTAGGGGCATTCCGGCTAGATAGATGTTCGTTTCTGTTCCCTGGGCAACTGGCGACGGACCGCCGGCTGTCTGTCGCCAGTTGCCCAGGGAACAGAAATGAGCATTTAACTTTAATGAGTACACATGTATAGGTGACTGCCTGTAGAGTGAAAGTGCCCAGCTCCAGGCAAGTAATAGTTAGTTGGGACCGAGCAGTGTCTGTAACTAGGAATTGTCCGGAAGTCAGACCTTACCCACTTTAGAATACTGAATGCAAGTAAAAAAATTAGGGCTGAAACGATTATACAGAATAATCGAGTACTCGTTTGATAACTCTAACGATCGAGCAATCGTTTAGATTACCGATTACGATTATTTTGCTTTTTTTAAATTTGTGTCCAGAAAGTAGTGGTGTGCACGGGTAGTCGGGTACCCGTGCTACCCGTGAGGACCTCGGGTAATCGGGTACCGAATAGAGAGGTTAAGTTACACGTTTTTTGCCCTTTTTCAAAACGCGGTGCAAATCTCACGTTACGTGTAATTTTTAGAGGTTAAGTTACACGTGCGACGTGACGTGAAATTTTGCCTGGCAGGATTCGGGTTTAGTTCGCACAAATATCAAATCTTCCAACAAACTTGATAAATCTCGATAAAATTCCGGAAACTCACACAAATTCGGTCGGGATAACCAAACGAAACTTCCAAAAACTCACGTCATGAACTTACGTGCGGGACAGTCAACTCACGTAAAACACGTCAAATTTTACGTGAGTTTTTTCACTTTTTGACGTAAAAGTTCACGGACGTAAGACTTTTACGTGAAACTTAACCTCTCTAGTAATAGTACCCGAAAACCCGAAGTCGCAGATGACATCATGCACAGTGCACGTGTACAAATAATTCACGCATGTCTACCCAATGCGCAAGGGAAGGGGCCGGTGTGCATTGTGGTCTTACCACGGAAACATTACCCGATCGGGTACCCGTGCTACCCGTGGAAAACTACCCGGACCCGATACCCGAAGAAAATGCTACCCGACTCAGCCCTACCAGAAACCACTGTACAGTGTACACCCTCGTTTTGTGAAGTTTGAATCAGTTTCCGCTGGGACGGTATACAGTTGCCAGGGGTATGGTTCATGTTCTGAGGTCAAATTGACTTCAAAACTGCCATGTTTCGGAGCTACCCTTTCACTAATGCAGATTTGTTGGTATTATGAAGGCATAGTTTGTGGAAACAGAGTAATGTTTGCACAGTTATGACACTATTTTGCTAACGATTATAATCGATTACTCGATCGTTAAGAAAGAGTAATCGATACGTGAAACATGATCCACGATCGTTTCAGCCCTAAAAAATTAAAAAAAATGTTATGCCAATCACTCTAGATGGGTCAGATGGGTGCCCGGTGGACGGACGTGCCCGGATTAGGGACGTCCGTATCTGGGGAGTTTTACTGTGTTGTTCTTTTTATTTGAATTCGCAATACCAAACGGGCAATAAGCCCAATTACATGGAAGCGAATAAAAGAATGCTAAGAATGAGGTATTTGGGTCACAGTGAATATTGTTTCAAGTGGAGATACTGATCCTGGGAGGTACTACAAATACATGTAGGTACAATGAAAATCTGAAAGGCCATGATACTGTCGTTTACCATGCTGCAAGCAGCTACATGTAGAGGGAAAAACAACAAGAAAGGACGGTGTATCTCATGTACTGGACAAACAGAGCTAACAGGAAAGACCGTTCATTATACATGTACATGTATGCCTATACATACTGTCCTTGTGTATAGTACGCGACTGAGTACTGTCACGCCACACACCACTACGTGAGCACGGCACAACCACATCACACCAGAGGACAGCGAAGGACATTCAAAGTCATAATAATATCAATATCAGATTTCGATCTCTCTGTAGTATTCTAAAGTAAAATAATTCCAACCAGTGATCAGATGTACAACAACAATCACATTTCGAAAGTACAAAAGAATAGAAAAACAAAACGTAACTTTACATAGTGATTTATCCTCGGTCAGAAGTTGAAAATTCTCTCAAAAATCGTTTTGAAGTTCCGTGCAGAGAAGGACTTGATAAAGTAAAACAAAACAAAAAAAAGGTGCGTATGCAGTGGCGAAGGGGGTGCCGCATGACGCACAGTACCAAACACATTTCAGACCACTGCGGTTGCAGCATGACAAAAATAGAAACTAGAAAGCAAAGAACTCCATCGTACGAGCTATCATGTCAACGAACAGTAGAATAATGATCATCAACAACAACAGTAAAAAAACACCTCTTGTTGCAAAGAGAAATAAAACAATAGAAAAGTACTCAGTGCTTCAACATCAGAGCACGACCTGCTCAAATTGATCAAAGAGAGCGTAGACGTCGAGGGAAGACCGCAGCGCAGCAACGCAAACACAAACACCTGGACGCAGGCAGCGTGCGAAACACAGGACTGGTGTCGGCGGTCGGGTAACGTACCACTACTACTACTGCCCGTGCGCACGGCATGCATGCCATGACATGGCTAGCTACACCTTCGCAAAAACGAGTACTTACACAGAAAGCTCCTACCATATTTTTTAGACGTGTGCATATTTGTACGCATGCAACGGAAACAACTGGGACCAGTTCGTACCGTACACTGCATGTTCCTGCACAGCTGGATTAAAAAGCTAATAAAAAAAGATTTCTAAATAATTGATATAGCCATGAAGTGTGTACATGTTTGAGGAGGGATGCTACCAGGGTGCAGCAGGGAGATTTGCTGATGTTCCCATCTTCCATGCAAGATCTGTCTGTGCACACTCACGTTACGACTGGTTCTGAACCAAGCCTGCTTCGTCGTCTCCGTCCAGGCTCGTGTGGGTGACTTTGTCGCCGGAGAGGAGCGGGCTGGTCTCGTCGTGCGGGTTCTCCTCCGCCTTGCGCTCCTCTTCTTTACGCTGCTTGTCCAGCCGCAGGACGAAGAACTCGGCCAGAAAGAGAACACTGCTGAGCAGGTACATACCGGGGAACATGAGCAGTAGGGCGTTGCGAAGCGGGATGTACGACGACTTTGGCAGGCTGAGCAGGTTCTGGAAGTAGGTCTTCAGGTAGGGCACGATGAGGTTGGCGTTGCCGCCGATGTTTGAGATGATGAAGAGGTAGACGGCCACGGAGCTGGTGCGCAGACGCGACGGCACCAGCTCGACCAGAATGGCGATGGTGACGCCGACCCACATCTCGCCGATGACGTTACTGGGTATGAGGCACAGGTATGAGTACGGTGCCTCGAAGTAGAGCGCGCCGGCTGCAAACGGTGCCGCCGCCACCTGGCTGATGACCAGCACCCAAATACGGGCGCTGAGACCGCGCTTCACCACCAGCCGGTCGCTGATGAACCCGCCAAATAAGGCGCCCAGCGAGCCGCCGACCAGGGGGATCCAGGACATGAACTTGTTGACGTCCTGCGCCGTCTGTCCACGCGACTCAAAGAAGTTCTCCGTGTTCAGCGCCCACACGTAGCCGCCGGCGTTGCGAATGCCACCGGCGACGCACAGCAGCAGGACGGCCGGACGCAGGAACTGGAACAGCAAGTCCTTCGCCTTCTTGCTCGTGCTCTCCTTGGGCATGGGCGCACGCTCGCCGTTCGCCGGGTTCTGGTTGCGCTGCGGCTCCTTGACGGTGAAGAAGATGAGCGGGGCCAGCGCACAGCCAATGGCGCCCGAGATGTAGAAGACGTACCTCCAGCCCAGGGTCGTCTTGATGCCGTTGGCCAGTGCGTAGGACATGCTGTAGCCGGTGTAGATGCCCCAGTTGTAAACGCCCAGCGCCGAGCCACGCAGGTCGGCCGGGAAGTAGTCCGACAGGATACTGACGGCCATGGGCGTACAGCCTGCCTCGCCCAGACCCAGGCCGAGACGCAGCACCACCAGATGCCAGTACTCCTTTGAGAGACCTGTCAGTATGGTCATGGCGCTCCAGAAGAACAGCGCTATCGACAGCATCACCTTGCGATTCACGGAGTCCGCCAGGAAGCCGAGCGGTATGCCCGCAAACGTGTAGATCAGAATGAAGTACGTGCCGGCGATGATCTGATACTTGACACCCTGGCCGTTGTAATTCCAGAAACATGGCTCCGTGGTATAGTCATATGGATACGTGCCGTTGATCTCCACAACGGTCAGATTGTTGCAGAAATCCTGCTCACTGATGTTGGGCAGGTTGGAGTGTTTCTGCTGGTCCAGCGCATTGCCGCACTGCTTGGTCGTCAAATTGCTGTCCGGCGAGCTGCTGAAGCAGGCCTGGTCCCCGAACATCAGCTCTCGCGAGACGTCCTTGGATGTTATGGAGTACGTATACCGATCAAGCTGGTTCATCAGATACGCCGCCAACATCATAGCCAGCACCCACAGCACGTACGGATCTGTCCGCCGCACGAGGTCAATAAAGCCCGGCATCTTTTCACGATTTTGTATTTTTACAAACAAACTCAGGCTTCACGTCGATACACAGGCTGTGACTAGAAGCTAAAGATCACCTGCCACGAAAACACCAGCTGCGATCTGCGCCTCTCGTCTTCCAGCACAGCTCAAGAAACCGATGCAAGAGAATTCTTGCACGAGCTTGAATGAAAAATTAATGTTATTGCGAAGCTGGGCTTCACAAAATCACGTCAGTGAAAGGAAAAAAAGTTCTGGAGTCGCCCGGAGAGAGAGAAGGGGTCATTCGAGCAGGCCGGAGTACTAAAAAACCGCTTGTTTTAGTACTCTCCAGCTCCCGATGACGTGATCGTCGTGGATCGAGGTCACGGCGTCACGCGACAGGTCATGTGAGCAATGAGCTCAGCACTTTGGGTAGATCTGCATTCACTGACTGAGTCTGGAGACCGGAGTGTGAATCAGCACGCTTTGTAGACAGCGTGATTGTAGCGAAGGCCGAAGTGCAAGATTCACCAGTCGATTGCATGCTGTGTCATGACGAGTGTCACACGGACACACAAGTCACACTACGCACATACAATCGTCATGACATTTTACACTGATGTCGTGATGAACAGATGCGTTGTCTCAGTGCCGAGTCTTGCTCTTCGTCGGATGGTTGCAGAACTTTGCCTCCTTTACAAGGTGCATTGTCCGGATGCACATCCCCTTCTACAGAGCCTATGTTACCACCCCAGCAGCCACAATACCGAACAGTCCACTCCACCCGTAGTGCGTTCCAGAGATGTAATGCTCACGCACACCAACTGGCAAATGAACTTCCAGTCCGTTCCCGAAACAACCTGTGTCGAGCCTATCCTCACGCAGTTGTCCCCGTCTGGAATCAGCTGCCCGCCGGAGTCTTCTCTGGTCCATTCTGCACCAAGACTTGCAACACTTCAAAGTTGCAGTCAACTCAGGGCCATTATACATTGAGAACCGCTATTTGAAGACCAACGACTGACTTGTCGTGGGTACATAACTCTGAGTATCAGCATCATATCTGCCTCACCTCATGACTTCCAAATTCCGCTCCACATACTATTCCAAATAACGTCTGTTCTTCTTTTCTCTCCTTCTCCTCCCAGCACTGTCTGTCTTATCCTTCCCCTCCTTCTAATGTACTGTCTCTCCTCCTAACATCTCGTATCATGTACATGTACCTGTCGCCCCCTTCATTTTTCTCATTCTTCTTTCTTTTTTGGTGCGTATTATTTATGTCGCCCAAAACGTGTACATGTACATGTACATGTACATGTGTTACATGTATGATGTTTTTTTTTTACGGGGTAACGGCCTCTTTTACGGGCAAAATAAAGTCATGTAGACGTGAAAAAAATTGAGATATCATGAAAGTTAAAATAGAATTTTATTCAAGTACAATACATTGGGAAACTCCAAGAAATTCCACGTAAAACAGACGGAATTCAGTTTTCAATGGCCGATGCCTACCCCAGCACCATCCTGCGTCGACAGGCCTGTCAGGCGCCTTCTAGACCCGCGTAGCCGGAGGTCGACTGCATGGATCACTGCAAATTGGCTGCGAACTCGCACCCAAGCCATGATGATAGAAAATGGCTTGTCCCACTTGAGGGCGAGGCGACCAGCAAGTCGCTTCTGATAGCTGGCGTATTCGCGATGTAGCACCCCATCCGTGGAACAAACCAGTGGTGTGAACGACCCACGGAGGTCCTCGGAGGCCTGACGATACTTCTTTTTCTTCGCGTTAGCAGCGCGGTTGGAAGTAGCTTCCCAGGATGAATGGGAGTAACTGGGTGCGTTGGCATCAATGATGCGATTATCAAAAAACGCCACCCTGTTATCCTCCCACACACCCCGGGCAAGCCAATCTGCCCGAAGAGCAGGCTGCCCCGTCCGATCACCCTCCGGCACCATGATCGGCTCGACTACAACACCACCGAATGCCATATCAGCTAGCTTTGCATCGCTATCACGCAGATCATTGTGGCCTCGCTTGATAAGTCCACCTTTCGGGCAGTCAAGGACATGCTGCAGAGAGAAAGGCTTCCCGCAACCATCACATTGCGCTGGCAGGGCAAGCGGCTGCCGACCATAGCGGATGGCAAGTTGATCGCGGAATTCTGTACTCGACAGATCATACCCCTCGCGCTTCAGGGGCAACACCGTAAGCCATCCGGAGGCATTTCCCCGTACATGTACGGTACATGTATGATGTACGGTACATGTATGATGTACCCGCTCGGGCCTTTGAGTACCGGTACGGCGGTAGGTTAGGTTGCGTCTTTACTACAATCTTCACCTCTTTGGTCTCTCCATCACCTTGAACCTTCCGAGTTGGAAGGCTGTCTGTTTAGGGCTACGCAGATGTGTTGAAGCTAGGTGTCAGGACGTCGAATGTCTCAGTACGAGTACTCTGTCAGTGTTAGGCACCGGCGGATAATGCTAGTTATATGAGGAAATTGTGCTACTAGCACTGCTAGTTACTAGTATTTGGAGCGATTATGCTAGTTATAATGCTAGCAGTGCCGATAGTGCTACAAAAATTTCAATCCATGCGGTGGGAAATAATGACTTCCCTATGCAGTCACTCGGAATATGGCAGTATCACAGGGCAAACACGGTGGAAACATAATACACAAAGAAAATTGAAGAAACATCAGAGAATACATGTACAGCGGTTTAAGACAAGCAATGCAAATTTGGAAATCAAATTTGCAAAAAGTGTGCACAATGCTATATTTAGATCCAAGTCAGTGCAGTTTGAACAACTCCGTAAACGCAGCAAACAGTGCCAAACACGCTTCTGGCAACGGTGGCATCCAGCATACACTTTCATCTGGACGTAGTGCTAGTTTCCCACATCGATTGTGCTAGACAAGGTCACATTTGGAGGCTTTATGCTAGGGCAGTGCCGGTCTTCCCCACATGGGTCATTATGCTAGTTATTATGCTAGCATTATCCGCCGGTGCCTAGTCAGTGTTGTGCCTAGTTGTTACACTTTCTTTTCCATAATGTCCTTTTCCTGTCTACATAAAAATTATTAGAGAGGTTAAGTTTCACGTAAAATTCTTACGTCCGTGAACTTTTACGTCAAAAGTAAAAAAAAACTCACGTAAAATTTGAGGTGTTTACGTGAGAAGAGGGGAAGGTCGGTCAGTGTCGTGCAATGTTATCATGAGCTGCTGGTTTAGTAACTGGTGGTGTTAGTGGACATTATAGCGTAGCTTGTAGTTTCTTAGTCCTTTTTCTTTACTATAAATTTATCCTTGGCTCTCCATCCGAGTCCAAAATAGTACATGATTGTACGTAATTGATGAACAATAATTGATTTAGGGAAGTGTGTGTTGCTCCCTACATCATGGAAGCTCGCGCCGTCGCGGTTTTCCTGCCGACTCAGTAAATTCTCACTTGACTGACTCACGATTGTCATCTAGAGCACACGAGAAGTCCATCGAACCGTCCATTTGGCAAGCTTGCAAGAAAGCACCACTCCCTGCTCAACACACAGTGTTTCGGGGAATTCACACCTCATCAGTGGAGCTTGAGTAGGCTGAGGAAGATTGTGCCTGAAGAGCACCACCTATATAGTGCTCTCCAGGCACAAACATCACCAGAGATACACATCATTTACAGAGGCGACGCTCCGTTTCCAGCGCGACAGACACCTCGTGAACACGAGATAGCAGCGTGAGTCAGTGCCGCTCATGGAGGTGCTGAACAAGCGCTGAGGACTATTGGTCATTCACAACGTTGTTGCCTCCATACCATCTAATTCGCAAGCTCGCGCTGGGGACAACAATGTGAAGAAGACGTTGGTGCGACTTCGGCGATAGTTGGGGAAGGGCTTGCGAATTAGATGGTTTGGAGGCAACAACGGTGTGAATGGCGAATGGTCCTCAGCGCTTGTTCAGCGCCTCCATGATCGACACTGACCCGCGCTGCTATCTGGTGTTCACGAGGTGTTTGTCTTACCTGGTCTTGTTACCATACCGACCAATACGTCATCGTCCATGTTCACACTCATATCGTACGGAGGATCATATTGTAACGACATCAGCGACACTGAGTGTGTCCGCTTCTCCACGGATATTTTCCAGATCACTATCGACATATCCGACACATCCGTACCGGCAGAATGGACAAAAGCGGGGCAACAGTTAGTAAATGCTCGCTCTCCAAGCCCGAGATCAAACCCCGCTCTAATATCCATAGGTGATTCCGAGTTACTGCTGTTCGGTGGAGTGGAAGCGCATGAATCTTCCCAACCCATCCAGGTACGAATGTTGAACGATTTCTGGATCTACAATATCGAACAAGGTACGTGGTTCGAACTGCCATCCAATTTCCCATCTATCTACTCTCCAAGAGGCGATATCAGTACTTCAAGTATGATGAGAGAGTTTTACAATAACTTGCAAGTTGCTTATTTCAGCGACTTACGAACAACGATTGTGGCATACTCAGTTCCGCATGGACCATTTACCCTGTATCTGTGCGCACTGCCAACTCTAGGCAACGGCCGGATTCACTGCGAAGCGAAAGGAAAACTTTCAGAGGTGCGAGTAATGAGCTATACGCATAGCATGCCTTGGTTTTCATTGTTATCCAGCCTAACTGACGAATTCCACATCGTGTTTCATGGACAGGACAGCAAAAAAAGTTTCATTTTACAGCAGGACACCCAATTGAAACCAAATACGTCCCAGCTAAGGATCGCGCATAAGCCGGATATTGATGTTCGGATATATTTTCCAGGCTTTCAGGGCTGCGTCAATGCACGTCCGTTGTCTGCACCGCTTTGGCAAAACAAGTCAATATATATTTTTATTGGTTCCTACTGTCCCGAACGAACAGCTGGTATTGACATTCGCTATACCCCATCTCAGACCCCATCCCCTATTGTTGTTTGGCAACTTATATACAAACCGTTCGAATCATCAACAATATTCGCTAAGCATCCTTCACCATCACCACTGCAGTATAATCGCATAGGCCACACATTTACATCCGTCCGGCCATCCATGGGAATTCTCTTTGGCGGTTCTCAGACAATAAACCAAAGCTATGATTACCCTGAGTCGATTTGGTGTTTGTCGATCCAAATTGAGTACCTTGTAGTCGATTCCACAACCTACTGGCGACGCCTTAAGACACATCCATCCCAGCCCACACCCATGCCTCGAAGAGACCACGTGGCATTCAAGCACAATCACAACAGTTTGGTGATACAGGGTGGGCAAGACGCGACAATGGTTTACAGTGACTTATGGGTGCTGCAGATAAGAGATGAGCAGTCGTGCTCCGGTACGTGGACCCAACTGACTGATAATGTTTTCGGTGAGAAACTTCCCAGTCAGTGGGGGCATTCTGCAACGATGTATGGTGATGATATTATTCTGTTCGGTGATTATAACGTGTTCAATGAAGAAAGTCCAAGAAGCATCAATACTAGTAGACCTGAAATAATGACCGATCACGTGTTGTTGATGTCAATTAAGAGCCTCTCGTTCATACATCTCCGCAAGATTCCTTTGTCACGGCCAGTGACCATGCGCTTCTACCATTCTTTGTCTTCGTACTTGAACAATTCATTTTTACTGCTAGGCGGATTCATTGCTCAGAGACCGGATGACCTTAATGATCCCATATCCGCGAATGCTGCATTGCTTTTTCAATTCCGTGAGCATGGAGCAAACACCACAGTTAAGGTTGTACCCTTTTTCAACTTCTCCATCTATGGCCAACATGTGGTCGATGATCTCGTCTTCTCCGGTTGTCTTGGTACCCGCACTGATGAATATAGGACTTTACTAGGCTTTATGAGTGTGAACACTAACAAACATTGTCCATTGGGCTATGGATACTCGGAACACCGTACCTGTGAGCCTTGTCCTATAGGGTACTATTCGTCTGCTATTGCAGGGAACTGTACGAGATGTCCTGGCGATTTAACGACACCAGGCATTGGAGCCTGGAAATGCGACACCATATGCATGGACAGCTACTGCCATGGCCACGGCACATGCTTGGTGGATAGAGATGACAAGAAGTACTGCAACTGCAAGTTTGGATACCTGCCGTCCGACAACTGCCGCACACCCGTAGTCTACCTTTCTCAGCTGGCAGCCATCATTTTCTCCTTGGTACTTTCTTTGTGCATTGCGTTCCTGGTAAAGTTCATACGAAAGCGTCGCGACTTGAGGAAAACGGAGAAACAAATGCAAATCCAACATGTTCGTCTCCAAAGGTCCCTGAGGAAACTTGCAGAACTGAACCGGGGAGCGCGAATGCAATGGAGGGACTTGACAATCAGCAAACGTCTCGCTTCGGGCACCTACAGCAAGGTGTATCTTGCAAAGCTTAGTGACATGGATGTTGTAGTCAAGAAACTTCCCAAGCGTTTCAATCACACGCGATGGCGTTCATCACCATTTGATATCTTCTTGGAGGAGGCCGAGACTTTGCGATCCTTGTGCCACCCAAATATTGTCCTCTTTCTTGGAGCAGGCCAGGACACAGCTGACAAGTGCCCATTCTTGGTTATGGAGTACTTGCGACGAGGTTCCCTCTACGACAATCTCCATAATCCAGAAGTTCAACTAGAACAAGAGGATATGCTTCGATTTGCTCTGGACATCGCTCGTGGCATGCGATATCTGCATAGCTCCAATCCTCCCCAGATTCACCGTGATCTCAAGAGTCCAAATCTATTGGTCAGTGACAAGTGGGTGGTGAAAATCGGAGATTTAGAGTTCACTAGGTATCTTGCCCTACTGGAAAGTAAAGATCGTTCGCAATCAGGGGAGGAATCCAGTAGCGATTCCCATGCAAACACTCCGGCAGCAAGCGTTCCACACGATCATGCAACAGCAGACAGGAGTGAAAACGAGACAGTGTTTCAACCAACGGTTCCTGAATGCCAACCTTCTTCAAATCCAATACACCAGAGCAGCTGTGATGTCGCCAGTCCACTTCTGGGCGATGAGGAACTGTCACTAGTATCTGCAAATCGGACCTCTGCAACTAGTGCAAGTGTTCATCCCTTAGTAACCATGACAACTGTCGTCACAGAGAGTACTCCACCTCACTGTTTCACGGCCTCACAGCTGCCATCACGAGTTGGAATGACGTGTGGTGTTGGAACCGACAGATGGAGAGCTCCAGAGACACTGACTGAGAATAGTTACACTGAAAAGTCCGATGTTTACAGGTGAGTCTTGCCAGTCTTGTCTTGTTGATTTTGCTCTTTGCAGTCCAGTTTTGCAAGTACTTCCCACTAGGCTTTCCCCAAATCGGCCCGTTTTTCGCTTATTCGGCTTTTCGCTCGGCTCAACGATACAACAGATTCTCCTGCAAAATATTAAAGCTGATTGTTCGAAAATCGGCTGCAAATTGGAATATAAAATCGGCTAGAAGAATTGTCGGCATATTGGCTTCAAAATTGGTGAGATATTGAAAGATTTGGTAGAGATTTTCGGCGATTCTCAAAGCAACCCTCCAAAATCGGCGAAAAGCTTAGCGATTTTCGGTAAGTCTCGTTTTCGGCGAATTTTTCAGCCGGCCGATTTGGGGAAAGCCTACCGTGGACTGCCTTTCAAATAGGGGGTGCACTTCTAGGATCCAGGACAGAACAACAAGGACATCCTTGTTGTTCTGTTTTGTATTGCGCTCTGCCTCCGCGGTGTTGAGCACTGTCAGCACTCTGGGTACATCCTCCGGTAGGATCTAGGACATCAATGTTAATATACTATTACGTACCGTAATCTCGCGCATTTAAGGACATTTGAACTCGGATGGTGAGCCAATATAGTTGGGATAAAGAAAGGTAAAGGACAACATGTTACGAGTTCTGACAAACTGTCCACCAACGTAACCAGATCTTATACAGTCATTAGAGAGGTTCCGCACAACGTAAAGTTGAGCAACTTTACGTTAGTGGGCGGGAAAAACCCGTGAATTCGCGAGTTTGCACTCCACTTACGGAAAGTTGTCTACGGAGAGTACGTAGATAGGGCTCTGATAACGTAGCTGGTCCGTAAGTGGATTGGGGTACAAATTTATGACTCTCTCCCCAGGTCGATCTGGTCGTACACTGCCGCGTTCGGAGTTGTCAAGGGCAGCTACGTGATTTGAAAACTCCGTGTGGCGGAACCCAGATTCGCATGCAGTTTACGTAAGACTTTCCGTAGATTTTTTTTTTTTTTTTCCCACGGAAAACTGAGCCTCTTGTACGGGCAAAATAACACATTTTGTGAAGAATCAACACATATATAAAAACGAATCATCATATACAGTATTTACAGAGTCTGTCACTCAGGAGGATCACTGCACTGTGCAGGTTCACTGGATGCGTGCCTCCGCCGCCACTAGCACAGCAGGGGACTCAGGCATGGCAGGAGCAAACATGCTCCTTGAGCCACGCAGGCACATAGCACCACAACGCACCAGGGCAAACCCAAGGCGGCAGCGCAGCAAGGAGATAACCTGCCCGTATGGCTCCTTACTCTTCTCAGCCAGGAGAGAGGCGATCCGCGTGAAAAGAGCATTGGCATGCTTGCCATAGCCACCAGAGGCAGAGAGCACAACGGGCACGAAGGAGGCATGCTCAACTTCACGTACTCGCTCCTCGTACTTCCGGCGCTTTTCCTGTTCATGGCGTCTGTAGCTAGCAGCGAGGGAGGTGGCACGATTCGAAGACGCAAAAGGGTTGAACACCCGTACATCAATAAAGATGCGCTCGAATCGGCCACCCCACACACCACTAGCCGCAACGTCCAGCCGAGCTTGCTCCTCCGTGACAGCTGTGCGATGGCGGAAGGCCTCTCCGGTGACGGGCTGGAGGTGGGGTTCCACTGTCACGTTGTGAGCGACCTGCCTCAGAGCTCTGGCGGTGATGTCCCTCACCTCGTTGTGTCGCAGCGTCGGGAAGCCACCAAACGGGCACGACAGGGCGTGACTCACATTCAGCGGCTTACTGCACACGCAGAGGCTTGGGAGCCGAGGAGGTGTCCAGCCGTACCGGAGGCACAGGCCATCCCGGAAATCTCCCTTGCTGAGTGTGAAACCATGGCGGCTGAGGGGGCGGCAGGTCAGCCAGCTGGATGCACCCTTTTCTGAGGCCAGGTCGAGAACAGGGGCCAGCTCCCGGTGATCCGAGCGAAGAGCGTCAGCCATAGACTTGAACGCGCTCCGCTTCTCGGCCCGAACCGTCGCCTTGACCGTCCGGAGCTGAGTCAGAGAGTCGCCAAGAGACGACTCCTGCTCCAGCAGGCGAGACACGAGGCTAGCCGTGATCCTTCGGGATGAGGTGTACTGTTCAGCCACTGAACAAGGGTCTGCCATACCCAGTCCCCCAAGCCGGCAAGGCAGAGAGAGTAGGGAGCGAACAGTTGTCCCAGGTGGAGCCTGACCCGTGATGGCCGGGATGAGCCGACCGCTGATTGCGTGTTCCAGCGGTTCAAGCAAGGATGGCGGGATGGAGGAGGTCCGGCAGAGGAAGGACCACTTGTTTTGCAGGCCCTGTGTGAAGGCGGAGTAGGCGGCCTGTGGCTGCGATGCAGCGATGGTCGTGAGCTGCGCAACTTCCTCACACCAGGTGGCGACCTTGGACTGGACAAATTGTTCTATAAACTCATCCGTGCCCAAAGGTGCACCAAGGTGGCGGCAACCATCACACGTGACCTGCACACCGGTCCCCTCGAACATCTCGATAGCAGCTGCGTACCTGGAGGGCTTGACCAGGAGGAGTGACTTCTGGGCATTGCAGTGGTAGCCATACCCAGGACCTTGGCTGACGAGATTGTCCCACCATTGGCGAACAGGCGTTAGCTTGCCACCGGCTGCAGCATCGTCCGCATACCAGCCCTGTTTCGCACCAGGCACTGCAACTTTCTTGATGAGCGGGAGGACTCCAAGCGCATATACGGGCATGGCCAGAGGGTCACCCTGAGTGGTACCCTCGCACGATAGCAAGCACTCTCCATCAACGAATAGGCGGGATGGTTGGCGGTAGGTGTTGATTACAGCTGGCGCTATAGAGGGACAGAGGTGACGGATGTTCCGTAGGCAGGCTTCACGGTTAAGCCGGTTGAAGGCGTTCGAAGCGTCGGCGAGCAATATGGCATCCGCATCCTCCTCACGGTAGACATCTTGCATCGCATGGATGGCAGCTTCAATGCCGCACTCCTGACCGGCACACAGTTGAAGGGTGCCCGCTGCATCTTGGATATCTCTCCCGGTGACAGTGAGGATGGCTTTGCCGACAATGCGCCTGGCCACTTCGCCGATACCAATGGGTCGAACACCCGGCGATTTGTCAAGGGCTATTAATCTGCATGCGACGAGCGCCTCCAGTGTCGCTGGGTTGACGTATGTGGTAGCAATGCGACGAGCGCATGTTGCAAGCGAGTCACACAGCTCATCCGACGCTTCGGAGAACGCGGTGCACATGCGCCGCCATCCATCAGCGTCCATGCCCGATGGCCCAGCCGCGCCGTGGGTGTGCAGGGCGGCCCGGCGGATGACGTCACGGGTCAGGCTTGAGAACATCACTCTGTGGGGCTGAACAGGTGGCTCACCCGTGAGCAGAGACTCTGCATCAGCCGGCTCCCCTGCCGGATGTTTGCTGATAAGAAGGTCACGGGTGGTATCAGTGCCGACAGTGGTGTCCAGGCTGAGAACTCCTTTGCAGCCACCACTTGATAGCTGACGGAGGGCGGATGGTAGTTTGCCGGAGGACACATTAGCGGCGAACGCCCTTGCCAGGTCAGGGGGGGTCGATCGGGCGGCTGGCTGGTGCCTGTCCTGGACCTGCTTCTGGATGGTGGTTGACTCGCGGAGCAGTTCCGGCAGGCTTGCTGTTCGCCAAAGTTCTAGACGTCTCCTTAGGTGTTCCTGTGGAGACGGCTTGGTATGGTTGCCCTGCGGGTTCTGTAACATCAGCTGTGGGAAGACCATCGCCGCCTTGAGTGCGACATCTTCTGAGGCCGAGGCACTGCCAAAGCTGTGGAAGAAGGCACTCAGCTGGGAGATGAACGAGCGACCGACGGTGCCCTGGGGAACTGGGAACAGGTTGGGGCGGAAGTGGACGACAACCTCATACGCCTCAACGATGGCTGTCACAGAGTCTTCCCCTGTCAGTTCTCCAAGTCGGAATGCGGTGCGGTCCAGTGATGGGAAGACTGGTAGGTCGGGGACCTCTGCACCGTCTGCAGATCCAGCTGGGCCCCCAGTGGCTGTTGCGTCTGTGTCGAAGTTGGGAGTGCTAGAGGGTTGGCTTTCACCGGCATCCAGTGTGGCCAATAGGTGCGTTGCCTGGCTGTCGGTGATGGTGTCAGGGTCAGCGATTTGGACCGGTGTATTACTAGCCGAGTGCAACTCCTGATCTGTAACGTCCGGATTCGGCGCCGCCGCACTGCTTGCTGACCTGCGCTCCGCCACAGCAATCCCGCTGGCATTCATCATGGCACCATCGGCACACTCCACGTCCGCTGGCTCACGCACTTGGCTGGCAGGTTCAGACTTTCCGTAGATCGACTACGTTTTTTACTAACGTAATTACGTTATGCGGAACCTCTCTATTGTTGTTGGTTTGCGCCTTGGAGAAGTCTTGGAGCTACCTGTACATGTAGGTGTCAGGTCGCCGAATGTCTCAGTACATGTACTCCTTGTCAGTTTTGTGCCATTTTGTCGCACTTGCTGACTGTATAAGATCTGGTTACGTTGGTGGACAGTTTGTCTTAACTCGTAACATTTTGTCCTTTACCTTTCTTTATTTAAGGACATGTTCTTATTTTCGAATATAAGAGCACCCTCGCTTATAAGAACATGCACTTACAAGTTACAAGTGAATGAAAATCTTTTGGATCCATTGCATCATTTTCATGAAACACCTCATCAAATTCAAATTCGTTACTTGTAGTCAGGGAGTAGTATTGTACTACTCCCTGCTTGTAGTACTCCCTCATTGATGAGTTTCCATGTCGACTATATCTGTAGCAAAGTCAGTAAAGCTGTTGGCTACCTCGTGTCTCACTGCTCCCACCTACTGCATGAATGCATTCGCCTTTTTTTTTTTACCATTGCTATATTCTCCCCTCCCTGCTCGCTGCTGCACGCGATCGATTTTTATGGCGCTCGCTTGTTCATACTTGCTCTGTGACGCCCCGACGGCCTTAGGGCTATGGGCTTCGTGTGCATCATTGACCAACTATATGGGCTTGTGATGGTGATGGTGTGATGATATTCTCCCCATTTTCTCTATTGCTCAACCGCCTGGTCATCTCTACTAAGTAAATCGTTATTGAGTACCCTGGAAGTCCACAATAAGAGGATACTGAAAGTCCTTTTCCTCAAACCATCATACTTCCCTTCTGCCGAGCTTTATGATATGTTTAACACCTTCCCCATCTCTAGTCAAGCGGATCGAAAACTGTGTATTGTTTTCTTTCTATTCGTCTTGACGAAGCCCCGCCACACTTGCGTAAATACAACTGGCTTCTTCCCACGCGTCCTACACGCAATCCCTGTGTGCATGTGTATGACTACATGTGTTTCCGTATGGTCTCTTTCTGCCGCAGCTATGGCGTAGTGATGTGGGAAATAGCTACGCGTCGGCTTCCCTATCCACATTTGACGTTCCCGGAGGACATCCATCAAGAGATCATGGATGGCAACACGCCAGTCTTTCCTCCCACCACTCCCTACCCGTACCGTCACCTGGCTGAGAAGTGCATGAGCGACGAACCACGTGACCGGCCCTCGTTCCAGCAGATATTTCATCAGTTTGAAGATCTACAGGTACCAAGTAGACAGGATGTACGTGAGGTTGACGTCTAAAGAGTAGTGTTCAGCTTCTTACAAGAGGAATCGATTTCATCCTCTCCCTTTACTCCATTGTCATCTCTTGGATACGTAGGCCATGGCAAGCCTTCTGCCGCACTAGCACAGACCATTACATAATAATTATACTTACAGAAACGTAGCTGAATGTCATAAGTACCCGCTCCCCGGCCCCCGCAAACGTTTTTGTTATAAAATTAGGACAATTATACGGTTATACTGCAAATTCATAGGGAGCGACACAAGACACTAGCACACCTTATCTTTTGGCACGGTGCGTCAAACATGGTTCCTTGCTGTTATTTGGCTCTTTACAACGTTCAGTCTGCACAAAAAAAGTTGTATCCCAGTGCAATAGATGAAATTTGTTTAGTCAGCAAAGTGTTACTCTTTTTGGTGTTTTTTAGTTTTTCGCATGGAGTTAGCAACAGGTAGACTGCCGACTGACTGTTGTGACCTTTTAGATGATGCTATGTACCTCGTGTGTTTGAATCTTATTGGCATTGCCGGTCCTTGGAAGTCAATACAAAGTTAATGATTGTTTGTTTTTCCTTCGAAGTACTGAAATCCAGCTAGGCTGGATTGCTTCACGCCTCTATGGGCGTGTATTGGTTTTGATTCTTTTGAAACATTCCAGTAGCATAAATTTAGGTACTTTAATACTAAAGAACTCTTCCTCTCCTCTCCTCTCCTCTCTACTTTAATACTGATCGCAATTGGCTGACCAATCGTTTTGCACACTGCAGCAGAACGTTTTTTCCTCTTTGTGAAGATTTGAATGAATTCAATAAAACCCAACCACCTACATGACTGTACATGATTGTACATGTACATCAGTGTACCTAATGATTATGATATTATAACTTACATGTTCTGTACATGCACGTATCTCTCCTATCCATATGAGCGGGTCGTGTACGTGCACATAAGTCATTTGGGGCACCGTTGCATGCATGAGCGGCTGGCGAAGGGCGTGTGGAACCACGGCATGCATTGGCTGGAGGGAGCCTGGCGGTAAAATTGGCAGATTCTGTTCGAAAAGCAGTGAATTTGGCAGAACCGTAGTCATACAACCTGTATGGCAGACACCTCGAATTCTGCTCCATCTCTTTATCCACGTACCAAACATGCATGAAATACACCAGAAAAAGTACCAGTTTTCCGCCGCCATTTTTATCCGCCAAGGGCTGCTACTACCATACTAGATGACTCTCCAACTGCATACACATGTATACCGGTTATTTCACCTCGTGCATCTCATGTACATGTAGCAATCCTTTGAGACACACCACCACTGACTGGTACATGTACCGGTTCATGTACAATCATGTACATGTGCCGGTACATCTACCCTGCAGCAGTCAAAGGGTGAAAAAATCACAGGCACAGCCGCACAGGTTTCTACTCTTCTTTGAGCCAGTTTTACCATTACAGCATCTCTCATTTCCTAGACACCTACCGTAGCTGGTGATGATGTTCCTTTCTGTGGATATTAAACACAGGCCAAGGTAATCAATGGTCTTCTCAAGCGCTCATATTGTTACCACTAATTTCAGTATTTTTTTCTCAGTTTTCAAGTTCATAATACTTAATATGGCACGCGCATCGCCTAGTGTTGGCAGGGGACAACCTGTTGTATCTCAGTCATTGTCTGCATATTCAGCGCAACTGTTTGTTCTTGTCACCAGAGTTACGGGATACCTGGGATGCATTTCCACGGAGCCTGGCACGAATAAAGCCAAGGACAATAGCCATCCCTTCGTTTACTTCTAAACCAGATAGCAGTAATTCCCCGAAAGGCGTTCCTAGCTCCAGCCAGTAGACAAATGACCGGATTGCCTGGTCTAGACCATGCAATGTGCTCTAATGTACACAGTGGCATACGTATACATGTACGTGTGCAGAGTAGAGCGCTCTCTCTCAGTCTGGCTCTCTAGCATGCTAGCCTAGACTCTACAAAAGCGTGCCTGTTCTAGATCAGACAAGAAGGGAAGTCAATGATTGAATGAGATTAGAAGGTACGTTGTTGGTGGTGGTGCGGCTGGGGAAGGCTTGACGTTCGCTTGCCTTGACCTCTGGCATGAGAGTGACAACATGCCACCAGCAGTATGTAGCAGCAGCCGCCGTGTCATACCGTAGACAAAGCCTTGCTGATCAGTGCCTCCAGCCTTGTCTGGATCTCAACACTGTATAAACGGCTTGAATTGTGTGCGTCTTGGGCCCGCGTAGTGCAACTATGCAGGAAATCCACAATCCCCTGGGTTCTGATTCTGGTGGCACCACCGACGCAGATCAAAAGAGAAGAGGCGGGCTATTATTAGCAAGAGTGGACTACGCAACGATCGCACTGAGTCCTCTTAGA
>NC_088645.1:8295793-8370793 GCF_964019385.1 Sycon ciliatum
CGCCTAACCTTGTTGGCGGATGACATGTGTCGGAATGGTTTACGAAGACTACTGATATGCCCACGTACAAAGTCCGCCCATGCGACGCTGACAAGGAGAGGCATTTCCGTGTGAGCTTGGAGACTTGAGAAATTCACACATCTGTGACAAGTGACATGCTGCACCTGGGTATGCTCGTGGTGACACGTCACGGGCAGCAGAAAAATCCTATAAAGTCCGACTCAACACTATTGAGAGGACAAACAGTACCGAACCGTTTTACGTACTCTCGTTGTTTCTATGAATTGGACGGCATTGCAATGGGCAAGGTCAAGTTCAAAGTACTATTGAATGCTGTATGTTTTGACAAGTACAACATAAACGATAAGGGGAGAGCAAAGTGCATCTACATCGCACCACCAACCGGAGTCTTGTCCCATGGTTCTGTCCGTTATATGGAGCGCAACGGGCAGCTGTAGCCAGAGATAGGACTGCACAGCTGCCCGGATAACCTGCTATAATGCATTTACTGTGACATAGACGAGGGATTGTCCACAGACTCTCCACCGTGTACAGGATTGCGTTGCAAGTAGAGGTCCCTACATCTTCATAGAACGGGAAGGGAATTCATCACTTGTGGATGCACTTGTCAACTATTCAGTGTCGTGGGTTGAGCGTAAAGCTCACAAGTGTTCTTCATGTACATGTAGGCGTTAGGTGTGTCCAGGGTGACATCGAGCTCTGCATGTCGCTCGTTGGTCACCCCAAAATAATACCACAAACGGTTTTAGGTTTTTATGGGTAGATGGATCTTCCAGGTGTTACGGGGAGAACTCCATCTTCCCTGACTTTGTACAGCGGCACATTGAATACAGGGTTTACCGTAATATTCTCTTAGCGCTAGAGTATTGATGGCCGTGGTTCGAGTCCTGGCCGTGGCAGTCAACTTTGTGGACAGACATTTTCCGTTTCAACGCGCTCAAACCAACGTACTTGGGTAGTGTGAATACAGGTTTCACGGAGAGTCCATGCTTATGGGCGGTTCGTTTCACTGAAAATACAATGTACATGTACAATCGATATTCCATATTTAGGGCAGTGATGCCTTTTCATTAGCCAAGGGGTGACGTGACACACACACTGAATGATGGAAAGGGTGTGGGTTAAAAGGATGGTTGAGTATGAGGTAGTGCTCATACTCAACCATCCTTTTAATATTAACCCACACCCTTGTTTAATTTTTATGAATAGTTCACACGGAGCGAATCCATTCCTAAATAGTTCATACACTCAAAACAAAGTTTCCCTTGGTGTACGAAAATCCTCAACGCACGAAGAGGAGGCAGCGACACGAGCTTACAATGAATGGGAAGGGGGGAAGGGGGGAGGGGATTACGACACATCTACAATTTCCGCCCTTGCGAACTTGCGCAATTTTCATCTGTACATGTACTGATGTATATAATATATTACTAGATAAACCTTGTATTCAATAATTGTAGAAACACGCTTTGTAATATGCTGTCAAACTAAAAAATGTACTTGTTGCAAGTATGTACATGTACATGTAGGTACGCAAAATGACAATTAGCCACAGTAGCCTACTACGCACACGCTCATGTACATTGTATCTTGTAGTTCAGGGCAGATAAAGAGCGTATTGTAGGGCAATCACAATGAGAGCATACTATTGTAGCGTAGCCACAAAACTCATACACGTAGAAAGGAGACGTGTCGCCACACGTTTAAGAACGTCTGTATTGTATTGTAGGAATTTATTTGAATCCGGCATCTCAACAGTACAAGGTACAACTTATTCTACCGGTATTCCCGACCCTCCCCCCCCCCCGTTATGCTACCTATTCAATATCGTACAAGTCAGGGAGAACCCCTCGATAGGCTACCTGCCTCTGGGTCATCCCTCAAATGAAGATAACAGTAATAATTTTAATATAGCTATGAATAGGATGAAGGCCGCAGACATCACGCAACTACGTTACTTTTTTGCGTTTCCTCTAGTGGTTTTATTGCACTTGTATCTTGATGTTATTTCTAACACCTTTCTATTTACAGTACTTAACTTCAGTTTCTTTGGTTGTATCCTTAGTTCCGTTTTTTCCCACTGATGATAGGAACGAGAAAATCGATTCTGGGTTTTCAATAATATTTTTGTTATAAAATACACAGTAATACATGTCAAACAAGTAACGTAGTTGTGTGATGTCTGCGGCCTTCATCCTATTCATAGTTATATTAAAATTATTATCTCCACGTAGGTTATTTATTATAACAATAATAATAATAATAGCTCAGTGGTTAGAGCATTGCTCATGACAAGCAGGGTCCCAGGTTCGAGTCCTGGTGGGTCTGGCGTTTTTTTCTCTTTTCAGGCAGTTCACTTCCCCGACAGATCCTTTGAATTTGAAGTTCTCCCAATCCTTTCCAAATAATAATAAAGATAATAATAATAATAACTTGGGAAGATCCGAATGACAATATACATGTAAATGAACATAAAACTGGGATGTGAATGTACTGTTAGGGAAGAAGGGATCGAAGGGAAGGAAGCCCCGGCGGGAAGATTAGTGGGGACATGATCGTGTGTGATATTGTGATGGTCTGCAAGGTTGTCCAGGTGTTTTTGGGCAGCTGTTTGCCGGTTCTAGCCGGTCCAGGTCTATCTACGATTGGCGGGTTTCAAGTTGACCCATGGGAAAAGGCGGACATTACCAATAAGCAGTTGTCGATGTCAAACAACTCTCCTCAGTTACTCCTCCATGCCTTTTAATACAGGTGGAAGGGCGTGATAGTATTGAAGGAACATTGGGAGTTACAGGTGTATGACGTACATGTACGTGAGAAGGTGGTGCGGCAGAGCTCCACCCAGATTGGAGTAGTGAAAGTTGTGCCTTATCCGTGCAAGCTGATTGGCTGAGCAAATCCACTCCCTGCAGGTAGGTGACTTGGGCGTCGTGACATTAAGAATAACATCAACACTAACACAGTTATGAGCACAAAGAAACACAGGCATAATCGTGCACAGGTGTCGACAGAAAACGCCCCTGCATTTTGAAGTACCGGTCCAGTTTTCACATATGATAATTATGGCAATTCAGACAAACACTGTCTTGCTCCGCAGCAGTGAGCTAATATTCTAGAGTAACACATGATTGCTCTCTAGATACAACCACCTATACAAAATTAACATCCCACGATAAGCAGAAGAACGTGTCTAGAAATGGAAAACACTACACAGAGGGAGCGCTGGGCCCGCCACTCCCTGAGATAAAGACTCTGCCCTCTCGTCAATCGTACAGATTTCATGAACAGGAATACTTCAACACAGTCAACTGAGGTGAATGGGCTGAACGTTTGCTTACGACAATGACATATTGGTCTGGGGATTTGGATCGTTTGGCCTTGGCAACGGTGGTTGAACCCACGGTTGTGAAGGAAGCCCTGTGCAAGTGAATGACTGGTATGCCGTGAAGGACTGGCTCCACATCAATGGTATACCGTGCAGGATTGGGTCAACGTCATGGAGGGGACACTGAGCGGCGGCGTATTGACAGTTACAGGTAGTTGAAAGGCAAACACTCTCACCGTGCACTGAATGCACGTACACAGAACTCGAGTCTTATACTACATGTAAGTACTAGTCTTGTAGTTGTAGATCATTGTTATCCTAGCCTGAGCTGGTAGGACGTCCCCAGACCCCAGTACAGTGCTAAACGCCTCGGCCCAGTGAAGCAATAATTATTCTATACCACATCATAAATGTTTGGTGTGGCACGTAGCAACGCTAACGCTGAGTGACAGCTGGTTTCAGGCTCGCTGACACTGTGACAGCTTTGTTCTGGCTTACTGACACACTAACCTGACCGCAAGTGTCCTATGCGCGTACACAGTAACTGGCTGATGCTGTCAACAACTAACTGTCAACTACTCGCTGTCAACAACTACTGACACGGCTGAGTTGCAAATAATGCAAAAAGCCTTTTTAAAAGGCTTTATGCACTGTTGACAGATGCGTCGACTCTGCTCCTGTCTAACAGGTTCAGGGAAGATGCGAGCTGTGTTTATTATTATTATTATTATTATTATTATTATTTGGAAAGGATTGGGAGAACTTCAAATTCAAAGGATCAGTCGGGGAAGTGAACTGCCTGAAAAGAGAAAAAAACGCCAGACCCACCAGGACTCGAACCTGGGACCCTGCTTGTCATGAGCAATGCTCTAACCACTGAGCTATGGGACCAGGCTGAACCTAGAAGGCGCTGACAAGTTTTTCACTCCAAAGGCAGCTCACAACACGTGCCACACATACTGATGGCACTTGGGTCTTTTTCCCTCCCCCAGGGGACCAACCACGGTCAGTTTCTGGAAACTACCAGAGGTGAAAGAAAGTGATTAAATTTGGAAAGGATTGGGAGAACTTCAAATTCAAAGGATCAGTCGGGGAAGTGAACTGCCTGAAAAGAGAAAAAAACGCCAGACCCACCAGGACTCGAACCTGGGACCCTGCTTGTCCTGGTGGGTCTGGCGTTTTTTTCTCTTTTCAGGCAGTTCACTTCCCCGACTGATCCTTTGAATTTGAAGTTCTCCCAATCCTTTCCAAATTTAATCACTTTCTTTCACCTCTGGTAGTTTCCAGAAACTGACCGTGGTTGGTCCCCTGGGGGAGGGAAAAAGACCCAAGTGGCATCAGTATGTGTGGCACGTGTTGTGAGCTGCCTTTGGAGTGAAAAACTTGTCAGCGCCTTCTAGGTTCAGCCTGGTCCCATAGCTCAGTGGTTAGAGCATTGCTCATGACAAGCAGGGTCCCAGGTTCGAGTCCTGGTGGGTCTGGCGTTTTTTTCTCTTTTCAGGCAGTTCACTTCCCCGACTGATCCTTTGAATTATTATTATTATTATTATTATTATTATGCAGTGAAAGACTGGGGTGGTGAAGGTGTTCAAGAGATGGTTCATTGGCTGCTGCGGAGCCGCCGAGTGTTGAAGAAACTGACTGCCAACATTCAACAACATCCATGTAATGGGAACATTGCGTTGCTACTTGTAATTCGCAGATGCAAACGGGAGCTTCATCTCAGCAGCAAGGTACTGATTGTCAAGAACTACCTTACCCAGCCGTGATTGAATTGCTCTGGGCCTAGGCCTGGGCCTGGGGCACCCGTATATGTAGCTCTAGCCTCAGTGTCAGTGGTATACGCTCTGGGACTGGGAGAGGTAGAGGCAAAGAAGGAAAGGTAACTGAAACCGGGGGATTCCTGGAACACGAAATCGAAATGAATCAATGTACCGTTGCATGGATACAGTGAATAGATAGTGGAGCATGAAGTTTACTTGGAGACCAAGTACAATAACATAAATGATGGTGACACAGTTTGGCTAGCATTTACATGTGCAAAGTACACGTACCGTTACATAAGCTACAGTTCATATGAAGAATGATGATTTGGTACTCAACTGCAGGGACCGGCGGATTCTGCTCGAAAAGCAGTGACATTGGCAGAACCATACCAACCTTATGGCGGGCAATTCCTCGAATTCTGCTCATTTTTTATCCACATATCAAACATGCAAGAAAATTACCAGAAAAAGTACCGAATTCTGCCAATTTGTCTGCCAGCAGAATCCGCCGGACCCTATATTCAAGTATCTGGTAACTGGTGTTTACCACAATAATTATGAATAAAATGCTCTGCGTAACTGGTAACTGGACGTCATGCATCACCAAGTGTGCAAGTGTGGGGTTAACCTTCTCTTGGTACATGTATGACTCTCGCAATGACGGCGTCATCAGTACAGCGTATTGTGGCAAGGGTGCATAGCACGTGATAACAAACAACTGCTCAGTGCTACAGACGTGCCACGGTTGGGCTCGGTGAAATCCGACCAAGAATGCATTTTGGCGCCCTTAACTAGCACGCCCTTGACGCCCTGGAAGTGGCACGAATGTGAAGTATCCACGACATGTACTCCAGATCTACGAGCAATGGACGTGTACATGACTGTATTCTTCTTTATGTTCAACTAAATGCAAGACGGCCTCTTACTATTCTTGATCGGACAAGGAGGAGATAGGCGACTCTCCACGACTCCAGAGTCTAGACCCAACTACTCTGCACAATCATGCTCGACAATGACGTTACAAAAATGATCACGTGATCCTTTAATGGGCAATTGGGCATTCTAAAATTATAAGTAAATATGCAATGTGCACACAAGGCCAATGCAGACAGTTCTGGTATGAGCGATGCCCGTGGCGGCCTGGAAAAACCGACGTCGCCTTGCAAGTGCGCGAGGCATTTTGTGGTCGACCAGTTCCTTGGAAGTCGCTGACAACCCGGGACAAAAATATCCCATGCCAAGGCGAGTAAACGCGAGTAAAGTAGATAGAGAGAGAGAGGGGTGGGGGGCGATTCTATGGGCCGCACGGTACCTAACAGAGCAATGGAATTGGAGAGTTGGAATCGGGAATCACTACGCACATACTGGCAATCTGGACAGATCAGTGGATACCATCGTTCACTTATGTATACATGTACTTATAATTGGGGTGGCATATATGGGTGGTATACATGGGTGGTATACATGGGTGGTATATGGGTGGTATATGGGTGATGCATGTACATGACATTGTACATTAACATGAACTCAGTATTTGCTGGAACGGTACAATCATGCAGATGTATGCTACCGAGCAAGGCAGTACCTCCAGTATGGGCCTCGTACATCTTGCCAGTGCCCACACGGCCACAGCAGGCCCAACACTACTACATGTACATCTTATCAGTGCCCACAGCATGCAGGCCCAACACTCAACAGATCCAGGAGGACATCACGTGCTCCTCTGAGCCTGTAGGCTGTAGCCCAAACCATCATACTGGCATTAGGCGAAGATCATAGGCCATATCCCGGCCTGCTGGGATGTAAATTCCAATCGCACAGATACATAGTCATCGTACTTGTTGTGCCAATCGTGCATTGGCTGGCAAGCGCAAAGGGGCGTGCGTACATCGCGTCTATATGGGGCATCGCTTGACAGGACGCCTGACAACAGCGCGCTATTTCTGCTCAAGCTGCTTGTCCATAATGACAGGCGCACAACCTTCATTGTTTCTCATCTGGTGATCATGTCGGAGAGTGACAGGAGGCGCGAAGCTGGAAATTCAGAAAGCACAACAACTGGCTCCAACCTCCATAATTGCAGCAATTACTTTACTGTTCGCGTAGCACTATTAACTTGAGTTCATTTTCAGCAACCTTGAACGTTTGTGAAGAAGAGGTTGGTGCGACTTCGGCGATACTTGGGGAATTATGTGTTGCTCCCTATGTGGAAGCTGGCGTTTTCCTGCCGACTTGAATCTCATTTCACTCACTCATAACTGTCATCCAGAGCACACGAGAAGTCCATCGAACCTTCCACTCGACAAATCTGCAAAAAAAAGCACCACTCCACCAGACAGTCGGCATAATGCTCCAGGCATATTTTAGGCATGTTACAGGAAATAGCCTGGTGAATGTTACCCCTTATAAGCCGTACTGTCATGGTGCCAGAGTCGTCGTAACGTTGCGAAGTGCAACAAGAGTGTGAGGGTACAGTATAGCAGCATCATTGACATACTGATGATTCCAGCATAGCACCATCACTGCCAGGCCTGGCATAATTTGGGCATAATGGCAAACATAATTCAGTACTTTACCGAGCATTGTCGACCAAGGGCTGTTTGTACTGAGTTCACCATCCCATTACATTGGACCGCAGCATAGTATAGCACCATCATTGGCATAATTCCAGCATAATGTAGCATAATTACTGGCATAATTTGGGCATATTGGAGAGCATTATTCTGATTTATTCAGCAATTTACTGATCATAATCCGACAAGGGTTAGTGCACTGCACCTCATCAGTCATGTAGTCGGACCAGAACTGCCGTCATTGTGAATACTTGTAATAACGACCTACTTCTTGCGTAGGGATGTCAATTGAATTTTATTTTATCCTATCCACGATGGGGATTAGCCATATTGCGTGACCGATCCTTTCAATGTTATAATCTTTAATTTTCCTTTCCCACCTGGACTCCTCCTTGGTTTCCCTTTTCTCTCTAGCTCTTCTCTTGTACCTTCTTGCTATTATTCACTTAACACGCACTGGGGATTTACACAGTATTATCATTTTTTGCTTAAACAAAAAAATATATTCTGTCCAATCATGCAGAGCTCGCACCCATATCTTCCCGTGCCAAAGTTTTGCCTTGTTTGGAGCAACGTAAGCTGTTTGCCCCTGTTGTCACTCACGCCTGCCACCATGCGACGAGATGTAGCAGTGCACAACCCGTCAACATGTCAGCCAGATCGTGCAGATGCGACGGTAGTACAGTCCTGCTGCCCCCCCCCTCCCCCCCCCCCCAATCACAGGTTTTATCGCCTCCGCTGTGTGTGAAGCCTGGATGTACGAGAGATTTGCACCAGGTTTTGGGATCCCCATACAATGTTTGTGGCATACCATGGCCTCTCCTGTGAGGCAGAGGATGCATCTGAAATGTGCACACTATTGCACGTATTGCGACTTTCTTACAAGGTGAAATCCCATCCAAAAGCGAGCATAGAATGTGACACAACTTAGATGAGCTAGTCTACTCGCACCCTGGTCTACACTGTGCATCCTACCACCAGTTCAAACATGCCTGCCTCCCGTTCTGTCTTGCTAGCAGTAGCACCCACTACTGGACACTACATGACCCTTTGAACGTTTGCGGTATTCCACAGTACCAGTCGTCTGCTGTCTACCGCCTTCCCGGTGTTTTGTTCTAACGTTATTCATTGACTGAGCATTCTTTGCTTTGTACTACACCCTGCTATCATGTTGGGCTATTGTCTACAATAGTTTATTGTTTCCATTCGCTTCCATGTAATTGGTCGACACCGCCCGTTTGGTTCTGCGAATTCAAATAAAAACGTACCCACCTACTACCTACATGCATCGCGACCATAATAAGACCTCAGGTTTCAACCGTTTGCACAATGAATGCGCATGGCCCTGGCCTGCTGGGCGGAGTGGCTGAGGTCACCACGTGATCGTCGTGCCTATACAAGACCCAATACTAGAAATAGATGTAGTAGTACCCTGCAGAAGCCTGGACATGTACCACTGGTCGCGACGACGCAGTGGGTTGTCGCACTGGACCAGTCCGATCACGTTTCACAACGTCTGGCCTGGCTGCCTTGGGCTTACACTTCTAGTAGTCCATAGCGCTATGACTCTGAGACAGTAGCCTTTGGCTGTGTGGGGAGTGTTAGATTTAGACGAGCTGGCAACATCTGCCCCTGGGCTCGTGGCGTCACTTGTGCACCAGAGACGGATAGTATAGACAGTGTAATCCGCTCACCACCCCCACCAGCACCAACAACAACCATACCAGAAAATGGCCGTCATAGGTACTACATCATGTCATCTTGATGACAGTACTACTAAATTAATAGGCAAAATGGCGGTTATACGGTTGCCGGTGACATAATGGTCACCATACCACAGATGTGCTCTAGCATAGTCATCGCACCATACATGTACATGACATGTAGATGTGCGAGCTACACTCCTGTGTATAAGGGCACACTATGGCGCCTGTACTCTTGTACCGGCTATGGCTGGTGTGACGTGCGCAGTGTACTTTCTTCTGCTGGAGTATCATCTCTAGTCTAGACTTGTGCAGGGCGTTGGCACGCGCACGCATGTACTGTATTACTAGTATTAGGGAGGTTTAGTCCCACGTAGTCCGTGGGTACTTTACGTGTGCGTACCACGTGATACTCAGTGACCCACGTACAGACGTTTTCTGATTCACGACATACCGTGTATGGAGGCTCACCCACGGCCACGTTCCGCCAGAACGTGGGTGAAAATCAGAATGGAGCGCATTGTGCGTACTGTGAGGGTGCTCAGCTGAAGAAGTTTCCGAAGCACGAAATCAAAATATTGGATGAGCTTCTTAGGCCCGGGTAGCTTCGTCTTTGACCAGGTTTGGGCCTTTCACTTCATGCTTTTGTTTGTTCCGTGTGACTAAACACAACATTGCAACGTGGGTACCCTTCATCCACTTTACGTGGATCACCCACGTACGCGTTTCCGTTACGTGGGAACTAAACCTCCCTAATTATTATGACATATTTTACTGTTTCCATTCGCTTTCATGTAATTGGGCGACACCGCCCGTTTGGTTCTGCGAATTCAAATAAAAATGTACCTACTTACCTACCTACCTACATGTAACACCAAGAGTATATAAGCGCCATAGCTTGCAGCTGCCTATATCAGTCATATCTTCAGAAAATTGTAGTCAAGTAAAGTTAGTTGCTGTCTGATGACCGTGAAATTTCAGAGTTACAGCAGAAACGCTTTTGATTCCTCTCAAGTGTGTGTAAGCGCCATGTACATTGTACATGTACATGTACATGTACGTGTACATGTACTTATGCTAAGTTATGGTAGATCTACCTCCAACCAGAGTCTGCTAATCATAAATGCATGGTGCATGTCCCACAAAACTGTAGTCGCGAGGCTTCTGGCGTTTGGACCCCTGCTTCAGGTACATGAGTTCAGAGGACGGAGATAGTGCGCAGATAGTGCGCAGATAGTGCGCATATGAGCCGCAGTCACTACGCGCTTTATCCTCAAACTGCGTATCACGCCCAATAGATCTACGCCTCGCCCTTCCTTTCCGCACTTCCGTTATACGTGTACGTAAGCCATTCCAATCGCTCTGGTGCAACACCCCTTACACACACAATGTGCATTAGTTAGTCATAACTCGTAACAATTAATTGTCCTTCTCCTTTTTCACCATAGTGTGCATTACGTACGGAGAATCGTTGAAAAGTACATCGTGCATGACTATGTGCCATGGTTCTCAGACGTATGATGGTATCATTGATATTTACCTTATAAGCTTATCGTACTGTTGTTTACGCCACTAACTAGTAAAGTACTAGTCGGTGCATGTCCACGTTAACAGCGGTCGTTGTCCACGTGCTAAAAAACAGTTCCATGTACGTCACATCAGATAATTATTCATAAAACGCCGAGTGCAGTGTACACGTACTACCCGTTTTTAAGCGTTGACGTCATGTTCACTGTAGCACTGGCCTTGACTATTGCCTTGGTCAATGGTGATGCCGCTCCCCTCACTGCCCCCCCCCCCCCTCTCTCCCTCCGTTATACCATACACAGGCGCCATAACATATACAAAGGCCGAATCTTCAGTTCAGAACATACAGTGTAATAGAGAGAATGTCCTCGTTCTACCTTTCCCTTTCAACCCTGAATGCTGTGCAGCTACGTGTATGCCTTGCAAGAGTATAATTATTATAATTGTTAAAACTTCTCGGACCCTCTCCGTCTTTCTCCGTACCACTACAAGTATCGTGAAAGAGAACCACAAAATCACATTTGCGCAGACAAGCCTCCGAAATAGAGATCGGCTCTTCCGAGTAGCGCGCAACCATACAGTGTACTACTGTACACGCCCAATACACAGCAGTTGAACAAGTAAAGTATATAAATGTACACACCCACACCCCCCCCCACACACACGCGCACACACGCACACGCACACACACACACACACACACACACACACACACACACACACACACACACACACACACACACACACACACACACACACACACACACAAGGCAGTTGAACGACTGCGATCGAATGATAATCGCCATTCTACGTGTGCCACGTTGTACAACGTGATTATTGTTGTTAGTTTTGAACTAGTATTGGGTTATATACTAACGTGGTTATTGTGTACAATCTGTTCATGTGCGAAAGGATGCTGGGGGGCCCCCACCCCACCACCCGCATTGCACTGAACCAGGACTAGACTAGACCTGCAGAGCGGTACAGCCAGAGGCTGGCAATGGTATGCACAGCGGAGCCACGGATCCAGACCAGGGCCTGGCACGCACATCTCAGTCTCAGTTGTCAAGTCTGCCCTTGCTGGCAGGTGCTGGCTTGCTTGGCAGGACGATCCTAAAAATAGGACCTCTTTATCAGCACCAGATGACAGGCCGCGTCAAATCTAGACAGTAGGCTGGCTACTATACCGCGGCTTGTCAGCCGTCGTCTCAAATTAAGCTGTTGACAGGTCCGACCATGCCGTGGAGGTGCGTTTAAAATATGCTCGCACATTACCTGGCAGCAGTAGAATACGTTGGCATGTGATCCATGGGCGGCGTGATTGCCATATTGCCTCCCCACCGTGAAACAGCCCGTGCCTAGTTTACCTGCATGCATATATTCACGGAGCACGAAAGCAAGCAAGTCGGAACGTGTCTATGAGGCTGCTTCTCCATTGGCTAGCTGTGTCGAAGCTCAACTATAAAAGGGCCGGGATGCAGGCCAATCCGGCACGAGTACGATTACTAACACTTCGACTGAGCAAAGCAAAGCGAACGGTTCTGGTGCTCAAGTCGGTCAGTGTTTGCACAGGTGTGAATCTCTGCCAATAGCTCGTCTGCTGTGTATGCAAGTGTACGTACCAAGGTGTGACACTCACTTGGGCAGCAACGAAATGAGGATGATTCAGCCGTCACACGCCGGCAATGCTGCAGTCCGGCAGCAAGGAATGGCCGACCTGGTGGCGAACCTGGGCCTGGGCGACTTCAGCCTCGATCAACCACCGCAAGCACACCACCAGCACCAGTATCTGAATCACTACCAACACCAACCAGGGGTGATGCCGCAGAACATCCCACACGCCCATCAATGGGTGCAGCAGCCGGAGAAGCAGCAGCAGCAGCAGCAGCAACTGCAGATGCCGCACAACACCAACCCCCCGGTGCAGGAGCCAGTCATGGACCCGGTCTGCCCCGGCGGCGGATTCCCGTACACTGGTGGCTGCACAACTCGCTTCCCTTCTTCGGCAAGACTGGCAGCCAATATCCAGCCCGTCTCTACACCTCAGCAGCAAGTGTTGGGTACATCAGCAGGAGTGTCAAGCACGCCCCAGTACCGTATTGAAGGAAACAGTCAGTTTGCCAACCAGTCGAGCCCAATTAGCAGGCCAATGGGCACGTACGTTACCCCTCCCTCAACGCCTGAGAGCATCCCTACTGCAATGCCGACATCCCAAACCAGGCCCCCAAGTAGCCTGGCTTCGACCAGCAACAGTGCAGGTGCTTCCGTGGTCCTGCGGCGCAATTCAGCCTCCAAGTACACTCCCAGAGCCTTCCCGCACGGTGTTCAAATGAAGCCTGCCTCATCACGCCGCTCCTCGTCGGATCGCCAACTCAGCGTGGCCTTTGATACCCTGCGAGACAAGCTCTCCCATGTCGTTCCCAGCGGTACAAAGCTAACCCGCAAGCGAACACTAGAATGGGCACTTCGCTACATCCAGAAACTGGGCGAGGAGGCAAAACGGCAAAGCAAGGCGGAATCGCCCGCCCCCAGCTCCTCACCTGCACCTCCAGCCACTGTCATCCAACCTGCTGAAAGCATCGGCAATGCTGTGAGTAACAGTACAAACCTCCACTCAGAGGTAGACCTCTTCAACGAACTATCGCGTGAGTTCAGTGGCTTTTCTAACTCATACGCCTGGGAGAGCGAATCGGAATCCTCGGATAACTCCATGCACGTCTATACGGGCACAGAGGCACCTCGACTGAATGAGACCGGACCAGTGATCGCCTCCCTTGCTACTGGCAGCATGCAAGAGAACTCGCCACCGAGCCATGTCCTGTTCGCTCCAAACCATCCACACCAATTCCCGGCAACGACATCATCGCTCGGATGTACCTCACTGGCGGCAATGCGACCTGTGACTCCACCATCCTCATCATCCTCCCCAAGAACATCCCCTGCGACGGTCCCACAGCCGAGGAGAAATCCCAGCAAAGAGGTTTGCGCGGTGATCAAGGCCAGCGCTAGACAGTCAGCCAAACTAGGCCGTCCCAGCAGCGCCAGCATCAGAGACGTGCCCTGCTCGGCATTGGAAGCAGAGCTCATTAGTCAGTACAGGTCTGGCCAGGCAGCCAGCCTCCCAACGTGGATCACCACCAGAAAGGTTCGCACCGCCTGAATCACGGCAATAAGAACTTGAGAAGTGCATTACATTCTACCATCATGACTATCGGTACTTTCCAGTCACAAAAGCTTGATTTCTTCACTCTATTGTTGATACCCCTATCCGAACTACTGTGCATGCTTTCACCGTGCAATGATTTGACAGATCCAATCCCGTGCCTGTGACATTCGACCAGCCGCACGCAATCACTGCTGCATTTGCAATGTGTACGATCATTGCCAAGAGATTCTTCCCCACTTGTAGTTGTACCACCAGAGAAGCAGAGATGTCGGAACTCAAAGTTTATTTATTTTATTTGATTCTCGTCGGTTACATGCTTTCTACCTTTAGTTGTCTACTACATTACATTGAATGTGTACATTGTATTTGACGACATGGTGATGTTTTATTTAATATGTCTGGCTTGAATTGAGTATCCCTACACATTCCGGAACTGTATCTGATTGGTCTACGATGCGATTCATAGTAATTATTAGAAAAGAACAACTTCTTGAACATCCAAAGATAAAAGTTGAGCTTAGTCACCCTCCAAACACCTCATGCCATGGTTACAGCTGAGAGTGAGAGTGTTTCGTAAACTGTAGCGTGTAGCTCCGTGTGAAGTGACATGTCATTGTCATAGTGCTGTGGGTCCCTAGATAGTGTTGCCTGTTGGCAAGTAGTTTCCCAGGTTGACACTACGTCGTGTATTGACAGTACTATGGACTGTATGAAGTTGTACAGGTATTTGGAGATCTCGTTAGAGCATGCAGGCACCCCAACCCCAGCATTGTACTTTTCCCCTATAACTGCATGGGACCTGACCTTGGCTCAGTCATGGTCATAGGAATGCGACGTGGTCATTGCATGGCTGATTGTATTGCGCATTAGCTGGGCGCTTGGCAGGCTCCTTTGCAAAATACTTGCACGCATTTTTTTGTAGCTATGTTTGTCATCTGCGACGGTGTGTTCCGTCAAGTCGAGCGAAGAGGATCTCTGACGTCATTGGCCATCGGGCCGTTGTCTGCGCGGAGGCATGATTGAAGGTAGCACGCCGAGCGCTTCAAGATGAAGTCTATTCTTGAAGCTCACCATTCTGTTTTGTCTTGCCTCAGTCTGTAAACTGATGGGGTTCTTTCGCTCGTAAACTCTTTATCGCGGTATCTAGATATGAATCCGAACATGTTTGCAGGAAACGAAGAGCAGAATCCTCAGAGACATAATTCACAGGAAGTAAAAGAAGCCTCGAAGCTAAATTCTTAATTTGTGAAGTTCTTTTCAAACCTGTTTGTTACGGGGACGTGGCCCAATGGTCCACCATGCTACTCTGAGTACTGTTCAGTCAGCAAATGTGTAAAGGTGGAAGGGATTACTAGTATAGCGAATGGACTACCCGAACACTCTAGGTCAGCTCCTTACACAAGTGGACTGCACCAAACTAATCTCCTGTCCCTTGCCGCCTTTGCCTCCCAAACCAAAGTCCCAGAGGGAGGGGGGGGGGGGGAGAGATGAGTGGTACTAATCTCTGCGCGTTCGATTCCCAGATTATGTTAAAACAGAAACTGGGAATTCAATAGAAAGCGCAACCCCATCTGTTTGGAAGACCCATAACCATTTCACCGACAACGCATCCATAGTTGCCGTTACTACACTTTCAGCCTTTGCATGCATCATGCCATATCATTATTTTGGAGGAATGCACGAACGTCAGTGCGCCATCGGTCGGTATCGTGCAATGTTATCGCATGAGGGGACTATCAAGTAACTAGTGATGTTTCAGGAAAAGAAAAAGGAGCAAGGAACTACAAGTTACGCTATGATGTCCACTAAAACCACCAGCTTCTAAACAATCAGCTCATGGCTCTCCATCCGAGTCCAAACTAGTGGTGTTAGTGGACGTTATAGCGTAACTTGTAGTTCCTTGGTACTTTTCTTTACTGTAAATTAATCCTTAGCGCCCCCCCCCCCCGAGTCTATCCTTACACACCTGATGAGCCGCACATATCCATACGGAGAAACGATCGTCGTGTGAAACTGCTGCATATTGTCCATCTAAATTGTCTTTGCAAAATGACAGTCCTGTCTAACTGAGGCGTTCGTTTTTTCATGGTTCATGTTCGTTTACCTTCCATTTACATTTGATTTTTGAATCTTTAGAGTTGTGTGGTATGTTGCTAAGCGTCCTTAAATCGTGGTTTGACCGTAGTGTCCAATCATCGGGTTTTTCCTAACCAGTATCGTCATCGACATACATGTACATGACTGTACATCCGCCAATGTCCTGCACAGCTGAGACTTTCAGCTCCGACTTATCTTGGTTGCGCTCACCTCCCCTCCTATGTTATACATGTAACTTTGAGCCTTCCAAGTAACGTTAGTTGGAAGGCTGTTGGAGTGCGCATCCAAGCAGGCTGTTGTGGGCGGCCAAGAGTCCTCCCTGCACCATATCCAAGCAGGGGTACCACAAGGTAGCATCCTTGGACCAACGTTATTCCTCCTGTACGTGAATGACTGCGAGGACACCTTGCCTGCTGGTGCTGAGCTTGCCACGTATGCAGATGACACGACACTATATCAGTGCATCTCTGCCACCGCCAGCATATCCGATTCTGCAGCACAACTCCAGGAAGCAGTGGACGCCGTCTCCCACTGGGGTTCCAAGTGGAAGGTCACCTTCGAGCCATCCAAATCTCAGGCCCTCATCATCGACCACCGCAAGCCTCCCCCAGCGTTCCCACCAGTGCTCTTCAATGGAGTGACTGTTCCTGAAGAGAAGGAAATTAAACTTCTGGGCATAGCATTCGACTCGCAACTGTCCTACGCAGCACACCTCCGGGCCGTGGCCTCAAAGGCTGCCCAACGCCTACACTTCCTGAGAAAGGTTGCGCCCCTGTTGGACTCCAGCGGCCGCACGGCAGTCTACAAAGGCTTCGTGCGGCCAACAATGGAATACTGCTGCCTGGTGTGGATGGGGTCAGGTACATCCAGACTGGACAAAATCCAGCACAAGGCACTGAAGGTGATTGGCCCAGGCGCCTGGCTCCCCAGCCTGAAACACCGCCGACTGGTTGCTGCGCTTTCGTTCACGTTCAAGCTGTCTTACCTTCCAACAACAAGCCCCCTGAAGCCCATCCTCCCACCTCCAGCCAATCCCCGCCCAGCGGGTGGTCGATCCACTAGGTTAGCCACGGAGACTGCCCACTGCCACCCGCTCCAGCTCAAGTCGACGCTGCCCGTGCGCATTCGTAGCAGCCTCCAGGGTTCCTACCCAGACTGCATTATTCCCTTGTGGAACAGCCTACCAGCGACCATTCTACCAGCACGGCCGCAACCCAGCCAGCTCCAATTATTCAAAGAAAAATGCAACAAGTATCTGCTGCACCTGAACTGGCAAGCAGCCACCGACGCCCTATGAAACGGTTTAGACCAGTGGCTCACTAGCATCCTCCTCCCCCCCCCCCTTACCACAGTGTGACGTTATCTTTCACTCTGCTTCTCTCACGACCATCTACCCATTGTCCTTGTTTCTCACTATTATTCATTTCCCCTCTTCCTCCTCTCTACATGGTTTTACTGCATTATGGCGCGCTTTGTCTGCGTAGACGCGGAGACCTTTGAGGTCGGCAGAGCAGCCTGGCCCCGCCACCACTTCTCGCACATATTCGGGAATATAGTGGACTTTCGTATAAAAAAAAAAGAAAAAAAAAAAAAAGACGTACTAGAGCTGATTCGCAGTTACTTGTAGAACGTCAGTACCGTCGGTCAGTGTCGTGCAATTATGTTATCGCATGAGCTGATGATAAAGTAACTGGTGGTGTTAGTGGATATTGTAGTTGTCCTCAGTTTTCTTTACTATAAATCAAGAAACCCTCGCTCAATAGTCTCGACAGTGTATTTTAACAAGTAACCAAGAGTTCGGCCTGAGTTCACCAGGATTGATAAGAAGCGAATACAAGTAAAGGGTTGCCTTAGCTCTTCCATGCAGCGACTATGTCAGGTGAAACGGCTACACAAATGCCTAAAACTACACCTTTTCTGTATTCACTTACAGGTACAAAAAGCTGTGTGGACCCTGGCTAGCGCCAGACGTCACTGAAGTAACGTCTTTTGCATAGCTACGGGAATAATTGAACTACGTTCTGTAGCTTTTGTGGTGTAGCTGGCGTGCGGATGACTGGCTCACTAGTTATTATTCGTATGAATATTGTTGTGGAGTCTTCTTTGTTTCTCTAGTCTGGGACATGTTGGGCATCACTTCCATTCTTTGCACCACAATCTCAGCGCATGCTGTGATTAGCTTACTCAGTGCAACATTGTGAATTCGTACCATCACTGCATAATTTTCTTCTTCTTCTTGTCTTCGTATTTCCTTTTTCTTCTTTCAATTTGTCTTCCGATGTTTCTATTTTGTTACTCCCTCACTGACTATGAATAACTGCAGAAGTATAGTATTCTCAGCTGATGTACATGTACATGACAGTCGTAGTCTGCAAAACGATAATGCATAGCCCTTGGCGGATTATGCTCGGTAAATTGCTGAAGTATGCTTTCCATTATGCCCAAATTATGCCAGTGATTATGCCAGTGATTATGCTACATTATGCTGGAATTATGCCAATGATGGTGCTAAGCTATGCTGCGGTCCAATCTAATGGTATGGTGAACTCAGTACAAACAGCCTTTGGGGATTACGCTCGGTAAAGTGCTGAATTATGCCAGTGATTATGCCAGTGATTATGCCAGTGAGTATGCCGCATTATGCTGGACTGATTATGCCGATGATGGTGCTACAATGTATATTGTCCTCGCACACGCTGGTTGCAGTGAGAATAACAAGGATGCAGTTTACAGGGTTATGGGCCGTTACACGCCCGATTGGTTGAGAGGCTCACCTCCTCTCCCCTGACTCACTTGTGAGGTCTGCATTCGCCACTATTAAAAGGTGAACAGGCATATTGGTGGCCTCCGGATGCGAAGGCTAGTTTGTGTGTTTCTGAACATTCAAGCGATGCCGACGCGGATCCCGCGAATATTATTATTTTACACGCTGGTTCAGCCTGGTTGCACTTTGCAACGTTACAACGACTCTGGCACCATGACAGCACGGCTTATAAGGGGTGACATTCACCAGGTTATTTCCTGTAACATGCCTAAATATGCCTGGAGCATGACTATTGCCGACCGTCTGGCCTCAGAAGTCCCTTTATGCCAGGGAATAATTTTTAGACAAAATCCGAAGATTTTGCCAGAAATTATGCCTGCATAATCCGCCAAGGGCTACTAATGCAACCTCTGAGACGCTGCTATTTTGGTTGTTTCTTATCGCTGCTGATGTTGAACCCAGGCGGAGATATTTGTTGATATTGTTTTCTCGAATGCCGTGAAGAGGCCATGGCATTGTCATTTGGAAGGCAGTTTTCCATTATTTCTGTGCCTTGATCCATAGAGGGTTGTGGTGTTCCTACGCGGAAGCGGAAAACTCCGCATCCAGCGGAGTCTCACGAGAACCGTAGTTTCTATCACTAAGTATGTTACCTAGGACACACTATGGCATGAATACTCACTGGTCCGTACACGTACTACCTGGGAGTTATGCATTGATGGTTTCGTGTGTAGATTTTGTCTCTGAAGTCTGCAGTGGCTATGGCTATGCTCCTCCTCCATTGTATTATAATGGGAAGCTACCGACATAAAAGTTACACGTAGTTCTAGAATCGTAAAAAAGCGGCCTAGAAAACTCCAAAGGCCACAGTCTAGCACGAAAGCCTACGGAAAGGCGAGTGACACCCAGCCCAGGCTAGGCCCAAGCACGCGTGCACGTGAGACGCAGTGCACGTGAGGTTGCCATCCAAACTGGACGGGACTCACATGTACGAATCGATGCGCCGTAACATTTTTCTGTTCACCAATTATTTTATGAAATGATTGAATACATCGCATTGCACTGTACTTCTAGTTACTTGTTGTTCTTGTTGCTGAGTTCGTTCTCAATGAAGCTGTCATGACACTGCCATGACCTGCAGCTTTAGCGCTGGTAGTGTCGCCAAGGGATAACATCCCCCCTGTGATCTAGCCGAACAATCCGGCCAGATACCGTTCACAGCACAATAAATTTTGCTGTCGAGTATTTCTGGCGGTAATTTCGAATTAGAGCCATTGACGCAGCACAGTGCAGTCAGCGCAGCCAAAGGGTATAGGCTATAGCCTAATACTGGGCGCACGCAGAGTAATTAGAGCGAACATCATTCCAGTATAGTGTCCAGTAAGTCGAAGAGTAGTGTTGGATGACTTGCCCAGCATGGCCAGCGATCGCAGCGCCGTGCCGAAACAACAACAGGATCAGGAGTTGCACGCTGCACATGCTGATGATGGATTGAGATGGTGAGAGCATCGTAGATCTGCTATAGTTGTGACGTTGTGCAATGCTCGCCCGTTACTAAACAGTTACACGCTATACCCATTGGGCGTAGCTGAGCTGGGTACAAATCTATCGCATCCTTTCAGTGCAGACCGGTTCACGCACGTCCCCAGAACCCCTCCGCGCTACGAACGTCCCAGTTCATTTCGCCATGAACTCACTGCATACCCTGTGCATCCTGTGAGAAGACCTCAGTGTCTGTTGGGATTGCCGCAGCAAATAGAGGCGCAGGCGCAATCTTCGCAGTGATGCATGCATTTCACTGGAACTTAATATACCCTTGGTTTAGCTACAAGTGACGCCCATGTCAACGGTGAGCAATGCACACGCACGCTCCTCTCTCCGCACTAGTTTTCTAGTGAAAAAAGAAGAACCAAATGTTTACAAGTTATCCTTTGTTTGTGTCCAACACTAACCAATTATTATAAGCAAGCAAGTGGATAACTAATTGCGAAGATTAGCGCCAGCACGATATATTTCGGTGTGCTTGGTGAGAGGCGAAAATAATAACGCCGCAAGATGGATGTGTTGTCTCAACGTCCCGTACAGGCACGGCGCCTCTATTTGCTGCGCATAATTTCCACATCTATTCCCATCGCTCCTGTCTTATAACCCTGGACACGTGCCACTAGTATCGTTATCTGAAGATTGGTGAATAACAGTAGACCTCGGTGGAACAGGAAGACTATAGGTAGCCTTGTGCCAGAGCTGACTTGTGTAGTTTCAAAGTCATAATTTTAGCACTTTGAATCTCACCACAGGGGTGCAACTCTATCACTGGATACAGGCGTCACTCGCCACTAAGCATTCCTCAGTCACTTTGTGCGCAACATCTTTTTTCCCATTGTACCCAAGCCTTTTGTAGGAGCGAAAGACACACAAGACACACAAGCGCAACCTTAACAGGAAGAAAATGAGCTAAAATGGAGGGAGGGAGCTAACATTGGCGCAACAGTACACCATTACAAGCACTGGCATTGCTGGCATGACTGATTCATATCAAACGTATACTCTGACTTTGGCTCACTTTCCCCTTCGACACATTCTGAGCATTTGTAGAGACAGCCTCTATTGTTCCTATGCCGACTACTGTTGAGCAGCATCTCCCCACCGAGTCTGCATCAATGGAAGTCTGACACTCAGTGCACATTCTAGTTTGCAACTCTGAGTGCTAACGTCGACTGGTCCACAGAACTGCCTCGCTATCTCGTGCTAGTGTCTGCATACAGTGTCTGACCAACCTGTTTCAGTTTGTAGTGTTGCACCATTGGAGAATAGTGTGCTGTATCTCCCCAACACTGTGAGTGAACCACTCTGCACTGAAGCACAATGGCCCAATACCTTGGCTGCTTGGGCCAATTGCCTCTGAACCGCAAGCACGTCCTCGACCTCTTCACGAACCGGTCTGGCCAGCCGTTCGTTTGCAAGTTGAACCGTCGTCGTTCGGGGTCAACATCCGACGTGCCCTTCACCTCTGCTGCTGATCTGGGACCAGATAGTTTCCCCACATTGGATGGTATGGATGACTATGCTGAGCTAGAGGAGGGCAAGGATGATGCGGAGACAGCACGGACGGCTGCTGCTGGCAACGACGGTGAAGAGCAGTGTCGCACGTGTAACTGGCACATGACGCAGAACATTCACCTGGTCGTCGAGGAGGACGCCCTCAACGACACGAACGGCGATGGTGCATTGGCCCGGCAGGCGAAAAAGGAGATAGAGCGCGTAGTCAACAGTGCCAGCGCCTCACGTGCACCACCAAGGCTGGGAGCTGTCAGTAGTTCTGAACCTAGTTCTGCTCGCAATGGTCAAGTCATGGCTGTGATAGTTCCGGGCAAGGAAGATCAAGAGATAATGAGTAAGGATTCGTCCAGGTCGGTGTTTCAAACGGCATCTAGTGTATGTCAGGATATTGTTGCCGACATACAGTCCGGCGGGGAGACAGAGTTTATATTTCACGAGGTGGTCGTGAACGTGGAGCGCGACTTTAACCGCGACGAGGCCTGCCTGAACGTTCTCCAGTCGGTTCTGAGCACTTTCGGTTCTCCCTGCTGCAGTACCTGCACAAAACTGGTTGCTATCCGCTTTGTCTTCCACTCCTGCAAGCTAATCTTCTTCCTGCCTCACGGCTGGATGACGGAGTCAATGACGCGCGCCATTGTCCGTATCAGCAATTTGGACAGCACCTATTCCGTCTACCTTAACTTGCAAAACAGCCAGGTCCAAGGCACACTGCCTGTGTCGGCAATGCAGCCGCTTGTTGACTGGCTCGAGGGGAATCCCCGTATCTCCTTCGTGCAGCTGCCCAAGTGTCCTAATCTTCTGCTGCGTGTAGTGAACGCGGCACTTAAGAACGGCAGCCTTAAGGAGTTGATCATGACGCCGACGCAGGAACCCGACAATCAGCGAGTCCTGCACATCATACTCAACCACTACACGACGTCGGAGCGCTGCGTACCGCGTCTAGCCATACCCTGTCCCACGCCGGACGTGCTCATGGTGCTGGTGCTGCTCATTCGCGACTTTCAGAATGGTCTACGCCGCCTCACCTTGTTCGGTCCACCCGACGAGGTTGCCAAGGATACGATGAGTGTCGAGTGTGCAGAGATCGCCGTGGAGATGCGCGCAATGGTCGACAGGAAGTTTGTGATTGAGTTCCGTAATCCATGACACTGTAGCATAGTTAGGGATAGGCCATATCGGAGATGATCGGCAAACTTACTGATCTTCTTCTACCTTAGGGATCATCCATCAAGATTTTAGTCACCACTTTCTTTCTTGCTTCTTGTGTACTGTTGCATGGTCAGTATATGTGAGATTGATGTGCACATCCAGTGGGCTGTGGACATGTTTGTGTGCGTGCGTGTGTGTGCGTTCCTGCATGCATGTGTGTGTGTGTGTGTGTTTGTCTGTGTGGTGTGTGTGTGGTGTGTGTATGCATGTATGTGTGTATGTGTGTGTATGCGTGTATGCGTGTGTGTGTGTGTGTGTGTGTGTGTATATGTCCACAGTGGATATTGTGTATTGTATCTCACTTAAACTTAATTAAGATGATCCTCACTTCTTGGCATAGTTGCCAAGCTGCGGGTCTGAGAATATCAGTATATTCTGCATTGGCTGACATTGATTTTTGATTGTGAACATGATTGTATGTGCGTGTGCATGTAATTTGTTGTGGGGTCATATTGAATATTTGGGGTATTTTGGTGTAGGTGCAGATACTACATGCTGCTGCTGGATTTCCGCCGCTATTTCTATTGTCATCGCTTATTTCTATTGTCATCGCTTGAAGAGAATTCTGGCCATATTCTAACAATTTCCCGTACATTTCCCGTACCTTCCCCTCCTATGTTATACATGCAACTTAGAGCCTTCCAAGTAGGAAGGCTGTTGGAGTGCGCATCCAAGACGTGCTAGAGCTGATTGGCAGTTAGTTGTAGAACGTCAGTACGTATACCGTCGGTCAGCGTCCTGAAATCTTATCGCATGAGCTGATGATAAAGTAACTGGTGGTGTTAGTGGACATTGTAGCCGTCCTCAGTTTTCTTTACCATAAATCAAGAAACCCTCGCTCAATAGTTTCGACAGTGTATTTTAACAAGTAACCAAGAGTTCGGCCTGAGTTCCGACACCAGGATTGATAAGAAGCGAATACAAGTAGAGGGTTGCCTTAGCTCTTCCATGCAGCGACTATGTCAGGTGAAACGGCTACACCAATGCCTAAAACTACACCTTTTTTGTATTCACTTACATGTACGGTCCATGTACAAATAGCTGTGTGGACCCTGGCTAGCGCCAGACGTTACTGACGTACTGAAGTATAAAGATAGTGTAATGGGTAGCCGAGTGGTAGGCGCGGTGAAATCAACAAGAATTACTTTTATTCTACTTTCAGGTACACACCTGAGATATAATTATTAGTGAAAGAAGAAGCGGCAAAATAACTGACTTTCTCTCCGGTGCACACCTGGAGGTTGAATAGCTCGTTATTATCAAAATCTCATCTTCATCAAAACAGAAATGCGCAGCCGCTTTTATGCAGCAGACGCCGCACGCTTACATACGGAGATACACTAAATATGCATCAGGCAAAGCTCCGTATTAGTTCCGTACTGCTTCCGTATTGGTCGGACAGGGATACTACACCCTCCCTTCCTACAGATAATCACGCCCTCGTGATTTTCAAAAAATTAGTGAAGAGTTATGAACACAGCGTCAACCGGAAGATGGCAAATTATATCGGAAATGATAACGTTTAGAGTAGACAGAAGAAATGAACTGATAACAAATCATAAAGTAGAAGTAAAAGCACACCAGGTTCACACCATCTCACGGGGTCAAAAGGGGAAAGAACTGTCCTCCAAATAGGACCTGAAAAACTACAGCACTCTTGCTGCACAACGCTGGCACAACCCGCCAGGAACATCGCAGTTCAAAAAACCTAACTGAATACACTATAACTATAAGGGGCGTTGTCACACACATTGTCCCACGTTAGCTGGGTAAGCCGTGGCTCACCATGATCAGACGCCTACCAAACTAAACTGGAGTCACACACTCGCATAAAGGAAGACTGAAAAGAACAGGGAGACTGAAGGAAGAGAGGAAAGAAAATGCCATACCTAGAATCAGCGTTAGTAACCACGGCGGCGGCTGAAGCTACGGCCGAGGGCAAGCCAGGTTTTATCTTCATCTTGGTTGAGCCGGTCACTCAGAGCGGCTAGCTCGGCGTCAGACAAATGACCTCCCTCCTCGTCTTGAATCGTGGTTTTCACATTGTCGATAGCATCGCTTTGCGTGACGTAAAGAGTGATGGTCTAGCCAGGAAGAGTGTTGACGAAAATCTGCATTCCACCACGGAGGCGAAGTACCAAAGTGAAGAGTGGGCTCCTGCTTCCGACTGCGTGCCGGCGAAAATCAAACGCTGCTGGTCTTGGGGAATACCCTCCCTTGATTCGTCGCAGGGAGCTGCAGCGGGTTGAGCCATGGGGGTCTGGGGTCGAATCACGTTGTCTACACGTTGTTTTATTTAAAACTACACCGCTGCCACCAATGTAATGGGTAGCCGAGTGGTAGGCGCGGTGAAATCAACAAGAATTACTTTTATTCTACTTTCAGGTACATTGCTTTGTGAGTTGATTTTTTTTTTTTTGAATCGTCGACACTGCATTTATTCGCACTGCAGAAAAGCAACCAACAGAAAATCACGGAATCATAGCAAACAAAACAAGATCATCGGATAATAAAAGTGTGGCTAGACACGGCTACTCCGCAAGAGTCTCAGTCACGCAACTGACAGTCGTTGACTGCCAGCACAACAGGAGTGGCAGCATCCAAACGACTGCGGTAGGGAGAAGCACGGTGACCACGGAGGCTCATGTTGCAGGATCGAACCAAAGCAAAGGAGACAAGAGAGCGGATCCAGGACATGGCGGAGGAGTAGGGTTCATGCCGCTTCTCCGAAACCATATGGCTAAGACGCTTCAGGAAAGCGTGGGCTACCTTGCCGCACCCACCAGATGCACTGAATACCAGTGGGAGAAAGGAAGCATGCTCCACCTCCCTGACGCGTTCTTCGTAGGCCCTTCTCTTCTGCTGTTCGTGCTTGGCATAGGTGGACGCGGGAGTTGAGGAAGTGTTCGAGCGCGCATGAGGGTTAAAAACCCGAACATCACAGAACGTGTGCTCAAAACGACTTCCCCAGACACCAGATGCCGCCACATCAAGACGAGCACCATCTTCCAAGATGGCAGAGCGATACCGGAGCCGTTCACCCTCCAGGGGCTGCAGAGGAGGTTCTATCTTCACATCCGTTGCCACTTCACGCAGTAGGTCGGCTGTCAGGTCGCGGATCGTGTTATGGCGGAGAGCCGGGTATCCACCAGTTGGGCACGAAAGAGCATGGCTGGTGTTAAATGCCTTGCCACACACACAAGTGGATGGCAGGCGGGGAGGGACCCAGCCGAACCGCAGACAGAGTGCGTCTCTGAAGGCGCCTTTGTGGAGGACAAACCCGAACTGCTTCAGGGGCCGGCAAGTGAGTCAGTTGGACGCTCCTTTCTCGGCCGCCATCCCCAGGGTTCGCTGGGTGGGCACATCACATGTGGCCAGGAGCTGACTGGCTTGGTCTCGAGCGGCTCTCCTGGTTGCTGCTGCTGCAGTTAGCTTGGCAGCATGGATGGTGGTGGCCACTTCGTCCATGTTGGTGTCTTGGTCCAGTATCCGGCTCACGAGGATGTTGGTGACAGCGACAGACATATTGTATTGGTCCGTCAAAGACCTCGGGTCAATGAGACCAAGGCCACCTTCTCGACACGGGAGGGACAGTATGGCGCGCTCTTCGTCACCAGGTGCGGGGCGACTGGTTAGAGCAGGGATGAACCGCTGTCGGATGGAGTGCTCCAGCGGGTCTAGCAGTCCGCTGATGCCTGGGACCGTCCGGGCCACAAACGACCACTTGTGGCGGAGGCCATGAATAAAAGCAGCGTATGCCGCTTGTGGCTGAGTGGTGGCGAAGTCAGCCAGTCGTCCAACCTCTAGCGCCCATGTCTCTACCTTCTCTGTGACATATTGCTTGCAGAATTCGGGAGACCCAAGTACCGCACCGAAATGCCGCCAGCCATCCGTGCGAATCTGGACTGCCGTGTCAGCAAACAGGGATTCTGCTTCCTGAAGATACTCCGGCTTCACAACAAGAACCGACTTGGCATCATTGGGGAAGTACCCATATGCTGGGCCTCGTTGCTTAAGCAGTGACCACCAGTGATGCAGCTTTCGAATGGTGGAAGCGGCAGTGGAGTCGTCTGCATACCACGACTGGAGTGCTCCGCTCTGAGACACTTCCTGGATGAGAGGAACGGTTGCCAGGGCATACATAGCCATGGCTAGTGGATCTCCCTGCGTGGTGCCTTCACAAGACAGGAGACATTCACCATCTACAAACAGCCGAGTCGGGCTGCGGTAGCTGTTGATCAGTGCCGGAGCAATGGTGGGGCAGGTGTGCTGGATATTGTGCAGTGAGACAGCACGGTTAAGGGAGTTAAATGCGTTTGACGCATCTGCAAACAGAACGCCTTCCGCCTCGTCTTCCTGAAATGCTGTTTGCATAGCATGTATTGCTGCTTCTATGCCACACTCTTGACCCGCACATAGCTGTAGGCAGCCAGCTGACTTCTGTATTGAAGATGAGGCGCATCGCAGGATGGCTTTCCCGATGATGCGACGGGCCACTTCTCCGATCCCAATTGGTCTGACACCCGGTTGTTTATCTAGTGGTATGAGTCGGCTGGCCAAGAAAGCTTCCAATGCTGTGGGGTCAACATAGGACGAGGCGATGCGGCGGGCACAGCTGGCCAGTGAATCGCAGAGGTCATCAGATGCTCCGTGAAAAGCTGTGCACATTCTGCGCCACGACGCAGCGTCTAGTCCAGAGGGTCCTGCAGCACCTTGTGTGTGGAGGGCTGCCTCGCGTATGGCCTCCCGGGTGATGCTGGAGTAGAGAACTGGATGCGGTGACGGAGGGACATCTCCTGTAATCATCGCCGTCGCATTTGCTGGTGCCGCGGGAGGGTGTTTGCTCTTGAGAATGTCCAGAACTGTCTGGCCATTGATGGTGGTGCCCACGGAGTGTACTCCGCCCTTCTGGTCTTCAGACAACGTGCGGATTGCAGCACTGGTTTTGCCTGTGGTGATGAGGTTGGCAAAGGTACGAGCTTGGTCCTGCGCTGAGCCTTGCCTTGGAAGGCTGTGGAAGATTGCACTAGAGATTGGATAGTCCGGGCTTCTATCATCAGTTCGTTGATGTTGCCTTCCTCCCAGAGTAGCATGCGGCGCTGTAGACAGGTGATGTGCTCCTGTCTGGTTGCAGAGCGGTGCGGACATTGCAGGAGCAGCTGAGTGGCCACTGCAGCTGCTTTCAGAGACTTGCCTTCACCTGCACATTTGTCACCAAACTGTTTGTAGAGTGTTGCAAGGAGCTTCACAAACTTTGATCTGACTGACCCGGAAGGGAGGAAAAGTAGGTTAGGCCTAAAATGCACCACTTCTTCATATGCAGCATCTACAATTTGTGCAGACGAGTTTGAATCGTGGGTCCCAACTGTGATGTTGCAATTTGCTTCCAGATATAGGGGAGCTGGGCTGGATCCGGTGCTTGGGGCTCCTCAGTAACAGATTGGCTTTGTGCTAGGTTGGCCAGCACCTCTGCATCATGCCCTAGGGTGCCGTCATTACTGTCAACTCGATCTGTGGCACTGATGCTTGCTGCGTGCTGCTGGTCCAGTATGTTCCATGCTAGTTGTTGAGAGCTCGACACAGGCATGGCATGCAGGTCAACCCTATTGACGTCACTGGAGGTGGTGGCAGCTATCTGACCAGGTTGTGAATGTGAGCATGGTGCCGTTGGTGGTCCTGTGGATGTCGGGTTTCGGCATTCCGTGAGCAGGGTTTCAGTGAGTGCAGCAGCTACCAGCTCTTCCGGGGTGGCTACTGAGGATGACGGTTGGTTGTCGGTACTTGTATCTGTCACTGCTACGGGTACGGGTGACGGTTGGGATGTCGAGGGGCTGTTGTTTCGGCATCTGCTTTTTTTCCCGGGAGACAATTCTGACACTCGCGGCCCTCCTTCTTGCATTCACACCGAACGCAGGTGCCATTGCCGTTGCACCGGCAACAAGTGGCACTCTGCATCAGTGGGCTTGCAGGAGAGACGCGCTGAGGCCTGAAAATCCACAGAAAACTACAGAGCTCGAAAAACCAATCCTACTCCCACTCTGATCTGCAGTTTTTTCTTTGTGAGTTGAGTGCGGTTTACGTTTTTCGAGCTCCGTCTGGTGAGCATTTGCCAGCTGATTCGATATGCCTGGGCAGGATCCCCACCCACCAGGAACTCTCCAGCAGCATACTAGTAGCCATAAGGTAGCAGACCATGAAGGACAGGATCCCTGGAGACGGCTGACAGCCACCGAGCTGAAAGCCAATACAGTTACTTTTCCTGCCGTGAACGACACCAAACTCATTGGATACGTGCAGTGTCTGGAGAAGCACGGTATTCAAGCCGAAGAAATCCTGTCTCTGCAGATAAGCACTGGGGGTCAGTGCAGATTAACTTTTGCTGACAAACAGTTAGCTAACCAGGTCTGCCAGCATGAGTTTGTTTTTAATGGAAGCCATATCATCCCCAGATCCCCTGTCCTTGAACACAACATTCAACTCCACATACACGATGTGCCAGTTTGGATTGCTGATGCTGTTGTGATCGCCGCGCTTTCCCAGTACGGCACCGTACTAGGCCAGATCAGGCATGGCAGGGTGGAAGTACGGGAAGGCGTCCACGTCTTTGTGGTCCACTTCACAACAATAGAGAGGTTTTGCATTCCGAATTTCGGAATTATTTTGTGAAAGTTTCAACAACTGCCAAGCCTCTTATACGGGCAAAATAAACACAATTACGAGTGCAACCTCAACAGCACCGGCAGAAAAACGAGCAAAAAATGGCTGTGAAGACAGTCGAGAGAGCAAAAAATTAATGGCTGTGAAAACAGTCGAGAGAGCAAAAAAAGGCTGAGAGCAAAAATGGCTGTGAAAACAGTCTAGTACGGAGCCTCGGGAGGGAGCTTTAACCGATGCTGCTCATGGCAACCGCAAATCGGGCCGAGTCGTTTGCATCTGAGGGCACGCGGTGCCGATGGCCTCGCAGACTGGCAACAGCTGCACGGATGAGGGCAAAGCTGAGCTTACATCGGATGTAGGACATTGTGGCAGCGTACGGCTCCTGCTTCTTGTCGGCGAGCATCGATGCCAGCCGAGCATAGAGTGCTGTCGCAGCTTTGCCATACCCTCCAGTGCAGGACAAGACAACTGGTGAGAAGGAGGCGTGCTCGACGTTGGTGATCCGTTCCTCGTAGCGGCGACGCTTCTCCTGCTCATGTCGCTTGTACACAGCGGGCAAGGCAAACTTGGCGTTGGTGGGGGCGTGGGGGTTGAAAACCCGGACATCAAAGTACGAACGCTCGTACCGACCTCCCCAGACTCCACTGGCACCGATGTCTAGGCGGGCGTTGTCTTCAGTTGAAGCTGACCGTAGCGTCATCCTCTCACCTGTCAGCGGCTCTAGCAGCGGTTCCACCACAACTTGGTGCGCAACTTCCTTCATGATGGATGCTGTGAGGTCGCGTACCTCGTTGTGGCGGAGGCTAGGGTAGCCGCCGGTTGAGCAGGAGAGAGCATGGGCCACGGTGAATGATTTACCACAGCTGCAAGCAGAGGGCAAACGCTTCAGAGGCCAGCCATATCGCAATGAAACCGCATCGTGAAATGCGCCCTTCGATAGCGTGAAGCCAAACATCTTCAGTGGTTTGCATGTCAGCCACGACGAGGCACCCTTCTCCGCCGCCAGCTCCCTGGACCGCTTTAAGTCCGAAGCGATGCTCTCTTCCACAGCGACTAGGGTCTCCTTCTCCCTTACGGAGTGGATCCTGCGCACCTTCGCCTTCTCTGCCTTCATGGTGTGGTGAACATCACCTAGGTCCGTGTTTTGCACGATGATCCGCTCCACCAATGGCTGCGTGATGGTCCTGGAGTCATCCAACTGGCTGGCGAGATCGCACGGGTTGATTAGACCCATGCCCCCTAGGCGACAAGCATTTCGGAATTATTTTCGACTGTGCTTTTCCGAAAAAAGCGCGTTCCGAAAAACGGTATTTTCAGTGTTTTGCATTCCGAAAATCTGATTCGACTTCGTTTCCAAGGGTTGCCATGCAAAACAAAATGGAGAGCGTCGAAGGGGTTGAGCAGGATCAGGAAGTCGTAAAATACCTGGTATTTTACGACTCCCTGAGCAGGATCAAATCCATGTGCGCAGGCCAAACTGTTTTTGGGTGCGGTTCGAAGATGAGGACGTACTGATGGTGGACCAAGTGATCCAACAGCTGAAGACGAGGTTGGCGAACTACTGTCTTGTACTGTCAGTAGGCTCCATGGCAAAGGAAGATAGAGTGTGATGGAGTGTGAGAAGATTAGTCAACATGGCGAGATCAGCGAGAGCAGCAAAACCAGCAAAAATCAAACTGACTACAATTGTACATACGTGGAAATTTTTTCAAATAATCGAGAGCAGCAGAAAGCAAAAATACAACCATGAAAAATACACTTTTTGTATTCAAATATGTACTCCCAAACATGAAAGAGCCGAAAATCCATTTTCGGAAAACCATGCACTTTCGCCACCACACTTCCGAAAGTTCGACTACTTTTTCGACTGCTGCCGCCACATTCCGAAAATAATTCCGAAATTCGGAATGCAAAACCTCTCTAATAACACACACAGAAGTCTCTGCTGTGAGCACGGTGGCTCGGCAATGGCTTTATTATTGATATTATTATATCTCCTTCCTGATATTTTTTTTCTTCTTTTTTCTTTTTAATAATTGTACGCATAGGGCCTGATATCATAAGAAAAATTAGCACAAGACACTGCTGCTACTTAGTCGCACAGCAAAACACACAGAAAACGACAAAATGTTACAATGAATGTAACAACATCCGTCCAAGCTAAAGGACCGACATCCCTGCCCCAGGACGGCATCTCGAACCCCCCACACACTCACCACACGGTCATCATCCAGCTTCAGTTCAATCACTGTATTCTTCCCCTGCAGACTCAACCCCCCTGTCACTAGCCATACAATCTGAAGCTGTATGTAACCATACAATGGCCCACGACGCACACACCACCCCTACGTTTTTTAACTAAAAAAGAAAAGCAGTCGTAACTGCAACAGCCACATGGCCAATAAGAAAAACCAATACGATAATAATTATATCGATAAACACACACCCAGAAGTCAGGGGTGGGAGGGTGGGATACAAACTGCACCAACGAAAAGCCACTGCGAAGTGACAGGAATGCGGTCCAGCACAACATTTTTGCGGACGCAAAAAGTTGTGGGGAAATCCCAAAATCGGTGCGATTTTGCATGAGCCCAAATGTTCAGGTTACCCACAAAGACACAATCTTTCCAACTCTCTTTGGCCGTTGGAAAGCGTACCGTCTTTGTGGTCCACTTCACAACAATAACACACACAGAAGTCTCTGCTGTGAGCACGGTGGCTCGGCAATGGCGACAGAAAAGGATAGCCCTGGGTACATGCCTTGCCATATACTCTGTGTTACCTGTCAAATTGTGTCATCCGATTCGGCTGCATAGCGCTTGCATAGATTCCCAATATTTGCCAATACGAGGTTTGGATTCGTCCAGTAAGGCAGACTGCACTATCCATGTTCCTGAACAACACTCTCATTAACATCCTACTCGCGCAGCATCTATAGAAAACAGCTCTCGGCCCTGGTATACGTCATAGAGATGTAAAGGCCATGGTAAATGCCAAGCATGTGTCTCGCCATACAATGGCTGGCCCAGCTGCTGATGTGATCATGCCAAAACGTCTGTATATAGGCCACAGTCCATACTGTACGGTCAGGGCATTGACTCGGTAGGTACCAAATGGCCCCCCTGAACCCAGGCATCTTCGTGCTCTTCAGACCACTGCGATAGCCACACAACTGAGCGCAAGATTAAGACAAGATATGTCACTTCCGTGCCCAACGCCTCCACCTGTGGAAACATACAAGTCACAGAAGCGAAGCACAAACACAACACACAACTGCAGGCCAAAGAGGTACTGTACTGTATTTCTCACTAATTCCCCGACGGTACTCACACCCATCAAACTGTGCCACTTTGGCAATATTTCTCTCACTCGTTTCCCGAAGGCATTCACTAGTACTAGCATTCGCACCCATGAAACTGCGGCATCAGCTCTCTCTTCCTCTCTCTCTCTTTCTCTCTCTCTCTCTCTCTCTCTCTCTCTCTCTCTCTCTCTCCTTCTCTCTCTCATTACCCGAAGGCATTCACACAGACCAAACTGTGCCACTGCAGCATTAGCTCTCTCTCTCTCTCTCTCTCTCTCTCTCTCTCTCTCTCTCTCTCTCTCTCTCTCATTACCCGAAGGCATTCACACAGACCAAACTGTGCCACTGTGGCATTAGCTCTCTCTCTCTCTCTCTCTCTCTCTCTCTCTCTCTCTCTCTCTCTCTCTCTCTCTCTCTCTCTCTCTCTCTCTCTCTCTTTCTCTCTCTCTCATTGCCCGAAGGCATTCACACCCACCAAACTGTGCCACTTCGGCAATATCTCGGTGCCACTGCGGCATTAGCTCTCTCTCTCACTCATTGCCCGAAGGCATTCACACCCACCAAACCGTGCCACTGCGGCATTAGTTCTCTCTCTCTCATTGCCCGAAGGCATTCACACCCACCAAACTGTGCCACTTCGGCAATATCTCGGTGCCACCGCGGCATTAGTTCTCTCTCTCTCTCATTGCCCGAAAGCATTCACACCCACCAAAACTGTGCCACTTCGGCAATATCTCCGTGCCACCGCGGCATTAGCTCTCTCTCACTCATAGCCCGAAGGCATTCACACCCACCAAACTGTGCCACTTTGGCAATATCTCGGTGCCACCGCGGCATTAGTTCTCTCTCTCTCATTGCCCGAAAGCATTCACACCCACCAAAACTGTGCCACTTCGGCAATATCTCTGTGCCACCGCGGCATTAGCTCTCTCTCTCTCTCTCACTCATTGCCCGAAGGCATTCACACCCACCAAACCGTGCCACTGCGGCATTAGTTCTCTCTCACTCATAGCCCGAAGGCATTCACACCCACCAAACTGTGCCACTTCGGCAATATCTCCGTGCCACCGCGGCATTAGCTCTCTCCCTCACTCATTGCCCGAAGGCATTCACACCCACCAAACTGTGCCACTGCGGTATTAGCTCTCTCTCTCTCTCTCTCTCATTGCCCGAAGACATTCACACCCACGAAATTGTGCCACTGTGGCATTAGCTCTCTCTCTCTCTCTCTCTCTCTCTCTCTCTCTCTCTCTCTCTCTCTCTCTCTCTCTTCATTGCCCGAAGGCATTCGCACCCTTCACACTTCTGAGCCGCACTGGGGCTCTCTTACACTTCACTGACAAGGGCAAAGTAAGAATAGGATACCAGATATACGGTAATCGGCTACACAACTATTTCACACTTTTCGGTGTTTGTCTCCTTCATGCTCGTTACTCCTTATTCATGCTTCCGCAGGTACCCTTGTCTCATTCATGCTCGTTATTCCTTATTCATGCTTTCGTAGGTACCCAACTATTTCACACTTTTTGGTGTTTGTCTCATTCATGCTCGTTATTCATTATTCATGCTTCCGCGGGTACCCTTGTCTCATTCATGCTCGTTATTCCTTATTCATGCTTTCGTAGGTACCCAACTATTTCACACTTTTTGGTGTTTGTCTCATTCATGCTCGTATTCATTATTCATGCTTCCGCAGGTACCCTTGTCTCATTCATGCTCGTTATTCCTTATTCATGCTTTCGTAGGTACCTATATACCTTATAATGGATTCTGTTTTTCATGTCCATGGATCATAGTGATGTTTCATCACTGGTTTAGCGGCAAAGCACCGAGAATTATGAGTAAATACATCCCTTGCACACAAATTGCATGACCTACCAGGCCCCTACATTATACTCATCCGCTTGTAAGAAGCTCGTTGCATGGCCTGACCACTCATTCAATGCAAAATGAATACCTTAAGCCCAAAACAGACATTGTTTATCATCATGTACACTTGCCTGATGGATAATTCAGCCCAGGTGGTATCTGAGGGGATTTATATGCCCTCGGCACAGGTGTGGCTGTAAAGCATCTCACTTGTCAGATTGCCGCTGTGGGCGATTCCAGCTTTTTCTTGGTGGCTGCCAAGAACTCGGCTAGCCTCCTCTGCTGCAATACCGCTACTGAGAATAGGAGGCGGCCACATCAAATCCATCCACTTCCGCGCCACTCAAATATTGCAGCATCTCTGCCATCATGGTTTGATCATTCTCCACGGCCTCCAGACTTAGATTGACGCCGGCTCTCACACTACGCTCGAACATCTTTCTGCTTGTGCAGAAGTTGCTTGCTGAGCGGTCGGGGTGTTGCCGCTACTTACTGGAACCCCGGAATTTTGGAATTTTGTGTGAAAATCTCTCCACTCATTCACGCGGCCAAAGAGCCCATGCAGGGGCAGCACTGTGAGGTACGTCCATTATTACCGTGATGTGAGATAACTCGCTGGCTAGTTGCAGCTGGCAACATGCGCAACTGAATGCAATACGCGACATACGGGTACCGACCGACCGACAAAGCTGGCATATACGGATGACCACCAGCAGGAAAATTAGTGGCTGACTGGCTGTGAAGGGCGAATATGGGTGCCCAGCAACATACTGCATTGTGAACAATGTACGAGTGATTACTTATACATGGTCGATGGTTTTACATGTTGACTGACAAACAGCAACATTCACCAGGCCTGCAGCAGATGCCACAATGGTTGGCTGACCAGCTGCACTGGACGAATCATTTGGCAGATTCTCCGCAGATAATACTGTATGTGACGGACTAGAAGTAGTAGCAATGGCCAAATTTGGCATATTCGCAGCAGATGACACTGGATTTGGCTGATAAAACGCAGCAACAAAGTTGGCTGGACAGCATCAATGGACAAACTTGGCAGCCCCGCTGTAGATCACACTATTATTTGGATGAACACTCGCAGCAGGCCGGCCGTACGTAACAATGACATGCTTGGCCGGCAGTTGACGTCCAGGGATCTAGCTGTTCAGCAGCAGAGGTAAAAACGGCCGAAGCTGAAGAAAAACTAACCTGCCTACGCCCCGGCAGGGTGAATATTTGACTTGCCAACATAAAACAGCCAATAAATCGTTCAATCACGTCTTCCCTCTGACCACCAGCATCGATTTTCTTTCCTGCTGTAAAGCTACAGTTGAAGCCCTGTTCTCGTCGAAAGAGCACTCTTCCATGATCATGTTAGACCCAAAATGTCATAGAACTCCAAAATACAAACTGCACCAACGAAAAGCCACTGCGAAGTGACAGGAATGCGGTCCAGCACAACATTTTTGCGGACGCAAAAAGTTGTGGGGAAATCCCAAAATCGGTGCGATTTTGCATGAGCCCAAATGTTCAGGTTACCCACAAAGACACAAGCTTTCCAACTCTCTTTGGCCGTTGGAAAGCGTACCGTTGCTTCTGGTGTACGGTTCGCAACCTTCAAGCTGGCAAGTGGCAAGCGCATCCCCAGCTTTGTGCGTACCAGCGACGGCAAGAGCACATTTCGAGTTTTTCACGAGGGTCAATCTCCCACTTGTAGAGTATGCGATTCTACCACCCATATTGCGAGAAACTGTCCGAAGCTGGAACAGCGAGGTAGAACTCGCACAAAAATCGCGCACGACACCTCTAACTCAACTGGTACGAACACATCTGCACCGAGCACACTCACCTACTCTAGTGCCTTGCAGGGAGTGCAAGCTCCCACTTCTAAGTCCCCACCTGAAAAACACGTGGGCTCGCATGGACTTACTCAGCACCAGTCAGCCATTGGCACTTCGGTTCAAGAAGCTGCAATGAAGTCCCCACCCTGTGCTTCCACATCCGACACCACACAACAGGGAGGCACAAAAGAAAACCATGAGGAAGAGAGTCCACACAGCAGGGCCACCGGCACCGGCGGAATGAGCAACGAAACCACGTCGAAGGCACCAGACATCCCTAATAACAGCAGCAGCACTGAGGAGGAGGGGGACGACGATGACAATGACGACGACGCCCCTGCTCCTTCTTCTGATGTCGAGCGAACCGAGCTGTTAATTGCTAGCGCTCTAAAAGCATCCAAACGCCAGAGGCAATCCATATCACCGGAGTACAAACGTTCCGGGCAAGACAAAAAGAAGCTGCCAAGTTTTTCAAGCAGAAAGCCCCCTAGCCGGAAGCCCGTAGACCATGCAATCATTGTTTCTCTATGCACTCACAACGTTTTTTGTTTGTTTTTCATTCTAATTTCTACTGTTACTATGTCATTGCTAAACACTCCCACCCCTCTACCTGCATTACCAAGTGCATCAGCAGGTCCGGCTCGATCCCTCCGGATCCTTGTGACAAATGCGTTCAGTATCACAAACAAGATGAGTAACCTGCAGCATACAGTTTCCCAGAACGATGTCGACATCGCTATTGTCACAGAGACTAAGTTAGGAAATGGCACTCTGGACTCGGATATCTCACTGCCTGGATACACTGTTGCTCGAAAGGACCGTAACGAGAACGGGGGTGGTGTCGCCATCTGGGCTAAGTCCGAGCTCTCCTTCACGTACCTCTCCCACCTGGAATGTTCAGCGCACGAGGTTCTGTGGGCGTCTGTCTCCACACAATGCGAGAGCCGAGTCATTATCGGTGCCGTCTACCGCCCAGGGTCATGTGCGGAGTCAGATGTGTCCCTGATTGACCACCTAGATGGTGCCCTTGAGGGTGTTCGCCGCCTTGGCACCAATATAATCTTGGCTGGGGATTTCAATGTCCACAACGAGGAGTGGCTTCGCAGCACAAAGACAACTGTGGCTGGGGAAGCTTTGGAAGTGTTGTGTGCAACCCACCACCTCGACCAGCATGTACACCATCCAACACGCGGTGAAAATGCGTTAGACTTAGTTCTTTCCGACTTCACTACCCCAGTATCAACCAACGTGCTTGCCCCCCTCGGCAGGTCCGACCATGCCGTTTTGATATGCAACTTCCAAGCAGTTTCCGCCCGCCGCGATCCAACAACCTCCCGCAAGGTGTGGAAATACGATAGTGCTGACTGGAACAGACTCAGGGCATTTTACCGCGGTCACGCTTGGCAGTCGATAATGTCAGACGATCCCACTCTGTATTGCGAGCGATTAACCTCGGCCATCCTGCAAGGCATGGACCAGTACATACCCACCAAAGTCTTCACCACTCGTTCCTCTGACCCTCACTGGTGGACTCCAGAGTGCACCATTGCTGAAGAGGCAAAGGAGAAGCAGTGGAAGAAGTGGAGGCAGAACCCGCACCGCGATGACCTCAAGACCTCCTTCATTGCTTCTGTCAACCGAGCTGTTCACACACAGCAGAGCGCCCATATGTCTAGCGTCAATCGACTGCGCCACACACTCAGCTGCCAGTCACTTAGTGATAAACAGTGGTGGACAAACATGAAGAAAGCCACTGGCGCTACACGCAACTCCGCTGATGTTCCTTTGCTAGTCGATAGCCATGGCAAGGAGTTCCACACCTCAGCAGAGAAGGCTGAGTGCCTGGCACAGCATTTCTCCTCGAAGTGCAGCTTGGGTGACCAAGAACTGACTATCAATGACCTTCCTGCGGTGACCATCCCGACCCACGAGCCATTAGAGCACGTCCATTTCCGAGAAGCTTCAGGCCAGCGGCATCTTGCAAGGCTAGTCCCATCCAAGGCATCTGGACCTGACAGCATTCCATGTCGGGTATTGAAAGAGTGCTCTAAGGAACTTGCTGCTCCCATCACGAAACTGTTCCGTGTTAGCTTTCGTGCCGGTGTTGTACCGTCCCAATGGAAGCTCGCCCACGTTGTCCCGGTATACAAGAAGCCACCTCAATCTAGGCCATCCAATTACCGGCCTGTGTCCCTGCTCTCCGTTTTATCCAAGGTCATGGAGTGTATTATAAACCAACAAGTCACCAATTTCCTGGAGCGCAACGACCTGCTGCCTGACAGCCAGTTTGGTTTTAGACGTGGCCGTGGCACAGCTGACCTCCTCACAGCACTCCAGAGCGAATGGGTGCAGGTTGTAGCTGAGGGAGGCTGTGTCCCAGTAGTAGCAATTGATATTGCCGGTGCGTTTGACCGCGTCTCTCACGTCGGCCTCCTCAACAAAGCAGAGCGAGTAGGCATCGGCGGACCTCTTCTCTCTTGGCTACGCGACTACCTGAGCAACCGCTGCCTAAAGGTGGTAACTGGAGGCCACGCTTCCAAGAAGTACCCGATCACTGCCGGAGTGCCCCAGGGCAGCGTCCTGGGCCCCACACTCTTCATATTGTTTGCTGCCGATATCGACCAATGCCTCTCGCATGGAGTAAAGCTCAGCTCTTTCGCCGATGACACTACCGTGTACAGCCTGATCAGACCAAACGACAACCTCCAGGAGAAGGCAGCATCCTTACAGACAACCCTCAGCAATCTTGCCGCATGGGGCCAGCAATGGCGGATCCAGTTCGAGCCCACCAAGAGCCAGCGCCTGATTTTGTGCAATGCTCGAAAGCTTTCCACCAACCACTTTTGCCGGCGAGATTATTCCGGACTCGGACCACCTAAAGCTGCTTGGAGTTACATTCGACTCTAAGCTTGGGTTCCAGCGCCATATTCATGCTGTCGCTGTCAAGGCCAGCCAGCGCCTGGGATTCTTGCGCCGTGCCGCTTGGCTTCTGGGTCATGAGGGCCGCCTTGCCGTGTATAAGGGGTTCATTCGGCCCATCCTGGAGTACGCTCCCCTAGCCACCATGTGTGCAGCCCAATCCCACCTAGCACGCTATGACAGGGTGCAGGAGAAGGCAATGCGCATCATCGGACCTGGCACGATCCTTCAGAGCCTGCAGCTCAGGAGGGCAGTCTCAGGGCTTGAATATGTGTACAAGTTGCACTACATTAAGGGTCCACCCCAGCTGACAGCCCTCCTCCCACCACCGTCGGCGCATGCGCCTACTCCAAGAACCCGCCGACAACTAGCTTCTCGCCACCCTTTCCAGTTGCAATGGCCACTTGCTCGGACAGCACCGAACTACCTACTGAGGTCATTCCCCTACACCCTCATTGCGGCATGGAACGACATTCCTGAGCAAGCCATCCCGGAGCCTCCGGCATCGAAGGGAATGCAGGCCTTCAAGTCTCGCATTTGTCAGCACCTGATGCGCCAAGATTGGTTGTGGGCGACAGCATTCCATGGCTAAATTTGACGATGTTCCATTCTCCAGTCCCACAACAATCACCTTGCCTTCACCCCACTGAACTGTACCTTGCTCCCTAGACCTCTCGAATCACCTCAGTGCAGAATGTTTTGCGTTAATGTTTATTTCTTCTCTTCTTTCCTTTTTACTGCTTTTCGTGGCCCCTTTCTCGCTGATCCAGTGCCTGCACACTACTCTGCGTGGCAGCAGCTCAGATCTAACTTCTCCGTATTGCCCCCCCCCCCCCACTGAAAGCAACGCAGCTGTTGGTCCATTGCCATAGTTTCCTGAACCAATCTGGCACTCACCCTCACTCACCCGCCCCCGCTCCCCCCCCTCTCTTCCTCTCTCTCTCTCTCTCTCTCTCTCTCTCTCTCTCTCTCTCTCTCTCTCTCTCTCTCTCTCTCTCTCTCTCTCTCTCTCTCTCTCTCTCTCTCTCTCTCTCTCTCTCTCTCTCTCTCTCTCTCTCTCTCTCTCTCTCTCTCTCTCTCTCTCTCTCTTTCTCCATCATTGTCTGGCTCTCAGGTTCTCACTCTTCACACACAGTCTTTCTTCTCTCCCTTTCCCCCATGGTGCGTGATGTGCGCCTTGATCCCGAGACCATTGGTCGGGGGAGCGCACTTCACCTCACCGGCACAGCTCAATAGCACCTACACGCCCATTGTAGTCCCCTATGTTCTCTTGATGTTGTTGTTGTTTTTCTCTTCCATTCTATATGTAGGCATGTGCACTTTCATTTAAAAAAAAAAAACGTCTTTTGCATAGCTACGGGAATATTGAACTACGTTCTGTAGCTTTTGTGGTGTAGCTGGCGTGCGGATGACTGGCTCACTAGTTATTATTCGTATGAATGTTGTTGTGGAGTCTTCTTTGTTTCTCTAGTCTGGGACATGTTGGGCATCACTTCCATTCTTTGCACCACAATCTCAGGGCATGCTGTGATTAGCTTACTCAGTGCAACATTGTGCATTTGTACCATCACTGCATAATTTTGTTCTTCTTCTTGTCTTCGTATTTCCTTTTTCTTCTTTCAATTTGTCTTCCGATGTTTCTCTTTTGTTACTCCCTCACTGACTATGAATAACTGCAGAAGTATAGTATTCTCAGCTGATGTACATGTACATGACAGTCGTAGTCTGCAAAACGCTAATGCATAGCCCTTGGCGGATTATGCTCGGTAAATTGCTGAAGTATGCTTTCCATTATGCCCAAATTATGCCAGTGATTATGCTACATTATGCTGGAATTATGCCAATGGTGGTGCTAAGCTATGCTGCGGTCCAATCTAATGGTATGGTGAACTATTATGCTCGGTAAAGTGCTGAATTATGCTTTCCATTATGCCAGTGATTACGCCAGTGATCATGCCAGTGATTATGCCAGTGATTATGCCAGTGATTATGCCAGTGATTATGCCAGTGATTATGCCAGTGAGTATGCCGCATTATGCTGGACTGATTATGCCAATGATGGTGCTACAATGTATATTGTCCCCGCACACGCTGGTTGCACTTTGCAACGTTACAACGACTCTGGCACCATGACAGCACAGCTTATAAGGGGTGACATTCACCAGGTTATTTCCTGTAACATGCCTGAAATTAATATGCCTGGAGCATGACTATTGCCGACCGTCTGGTCTCAGTAGTCCCTTTATGCCAGGGCATAATGTTTAGACAAAATCCGAAGATTTTGCCAGAAATTATGCCAGCATAATCCGCCAAGGGCTACTAATGCAACCTCTGAGACGCTGCTATTTTGGTTGTTTCTTATCGCTGCTGATGTTGAACCCAGGCCGAGATATGTATAGGATATTGACCAAGACGAGGTCTATATGGGAAATATAGGCCGAGTAAAAGACCGAGGTCCGCCGAGGTCTTTTACGAGGCCTATATTTCCCATATAGACCGAAGTCGAGGTCAATATCCTATTTATCACGATTCCTTTGCCATAACCCCAAAATTTGAAACTTTAGGAGCTATTTTAACAAATTTAGTATAGCATTTGTACTATAGTGTACATAGGATGTTGCCTATTTTGGGTACAAGATTGTAAGAACAACAGAGTTCAGCATCTGCAGCACAGTGGCTTGGGTGGTATGAGCGGTTGCTTGAGATTCATACTGTTGTGAGTTCAAATCCTGCTTGTTCTCTTCTGTTGTCTTCTTTCTTTCAATTTTTCTTTTTGAAGTGGAGAGAAAAATTCTAAGTCCCTCCAAAGTCGAAAGATTACAATGCCTAAGTGGTCGATACAAGCGGTCGATATAAGCGGTCGATATTGCGGCGATATGGGTAATATAGGACCAGTCAAGGATCACGAGAATTAGTGGAGGTCGATATAGAAGAGTGATAATTGTTGATATTGTTTTCTCGAATGCTGTGAAAAGGCCATGGCATTCACATGATTGTCATTTGGAAGGCAGTTTTCCATTATTTCTGTGCCTTGATCCATAGAGGGTGGTGGTGTTCCTGCGCGGAAGCGGAAAACTCCGCATCCAGCCGAGTATCACGAGAACCGTAGTTTCTATTACTAAGTATGTTACCTAGGACACACTATGGCATGAATACTCACTGTACGTATCTAACATTGACTGAGTACGAGGTCAATATAGGAAATAAAAGCCGAGTAAAAGACCGAGGCGAAGCCGAGGTCTTTTACGAGGTTTTTATTTCCTATACTGACCAAGTACGAAGTCAATATTAGATTTATTACGACAAACAGTCCGTATTTCAAATTCCAAAACCATAACCTCATGAATCCCGGTTTTATGATTGCACAAGCGTTGCGCCACCACCTACTCATGCAGTGACAATGCTGCACTAGGCACCGTTCAACTGCGCAACCCTAAGCAGTCAAATAATTATAAGCAGTCAATATAGCCCTTAGGAGTGAAATATGCAGGAATATTTGACTGCTTAGGTATGGCAAAAATCTATGTGAGTCAATACTAAGGGAGTGATAAATACACGTACTACCTGGGAGTTATGCATTGATGCTTTCGTGTGTAGATTTTGTCTCTGCAGTCTGCAGTGGCTTTGGCTATGCTCCTCCTCCATTCCTCCACACGTATTATAATGCGAAGCTACCGACATAAAAGTTACCCGTACCGTAGTTCTAGAATCGTAAAAAAGCGGCCTAGAAAACTCAAAAGGCCACAGTCTAGCACGAAAGCCTACGGAAAGGCGAGTGACACCCAGGCCAGGGCCAGGCTAGGCCCAAGCACGTGCGCACGTGAGGGATTGCCTTTGCCATCCAAACTGGACGGGATTCACAATCGAATCGATGCGCCGTAACATTTTTCTGTTCTCCAATTATTTTTATGAAAATTAATGATTGAATACATTGCATTGCACTGTGCTTCTGCTTGTTCTTGTTGCTGAGTTCGTTCTCAATGAAGCTGTCATGACACTGCCATGACCTGCAGCTCTAGCGCTGGTAGTGTCGCCAAGGGATAACATCCCCCCTATGATCTAGCCGAACAATCCGGCCAGATACCTTTCACAGCACAATAAATTTTGCTGTCGAGTATTTCTGGCGGTAATTTCGAATTAGAGCCATTGACGCAGCACAGTGCAGTCAGCGCAGCCAAAGGGTATAGCCTAGTATAGGCAACATCATTCCAGTATTGTCCAGTAATTCGAAGAGTAGTGTTGGACGACTTGCCCAGCATGGCCAGCGATCGCAGCGCCGTGCCGAAACAACAACAGGATCAGGAGTTGCACGCTGCACATGCTGATGATGGATTGAGATGGTGAGAGCATCGTAGATCTGCTATAGTTCTGACGTTGTGCAATGCTCGCCCGTTAGCCTGGGAGAACATTTAATTTTATGTCATGAAAATCTGGCTTTGGAAAATGTATTTTTCATTGCTGTCAGGTTCGGCCTCATTTTCTCTGTGCAGCGCTGATGAGTCAACAAAGGACGAAACAGTTCTGTCCGCAGATTGAGTATGTCATGAAACATTCAAGTGTGCCATTGTGCCAGCTATTCATAATGGCGTTGGCACTGTGGGCATGAACATTAAAGTTAATTTTGTGCAATCCGTTACAAAACTACAGCTCTGGGCAGAGAAATTCGACCTCATGAATGTGGTCGCGCCACGTTCAAGTGCACAGAACAGTGTGTAGGGCTAAGGGCCAATCTGCGCATTACCCAGTCCTAATGATGAGGTTGGATTTCTTTGGCCAGTACTGATTGCCACATGACTGGCGGGTGTGTGTGTGTGTGTGTGTGTGTGTGTGTGTGTGTGTGTGTGTGTGTGTGTGTGTGTGTGTGTGTGTGTGTGTGTGTGTGTGTGCAAAAAGGTGTATTTTATGCCCATGCTCCATACATGCAACTGAGGACACTCAACACAGAGTGCTGAGCATGGATCCTGTGTAGCAACAGTGCGCTACTAAGCAGTTACATGCTATACCCATTGGGCGTAGCTGAGCTGGGTACAAATCTATCGCATCCTTTCAGTGCAGACCGGTGCACGCACGCCCCCAGAACCCCTCCGTGCTACGAACGTCCCAGTTCATTTCGCCATGAACTCACTGCATACCCTGTGCATCCTGTGAGAAGACCTCAGTGTCTGTTGGGATTGCCGCCTGCTAGAATAATAAAATGCAGTAGAAAAGAATACAAATAGAATACGACTCGGATTGAGAGCCAAGGATTAAAGTGAAGAAAGAAAGGACCAAATGTTTACAAGTAATTAGTTATCCAGTTGCTTGCTTATAATAATTGGTTAGTGTTGGACACAAACAAAGGATAATTTGTAAACATTTGGTTCTTCTTTTTTCACTAGAAAACTAGTGCGGATAGAGGAGCGTGTGCATTGCTCACCGTTGACATGGGCGTCACTTGTAGCTAAACCAAGGGTATATTAAGTTCCAGTGAAATGCATGCATCACTGCGAAGATTAGCGCGAGCACGATCAATTTTGGTGTGTATGGTGAGAGGCGAGAATAATAACGCCGCAATATGGATGTGTTGTCTCAACGTACCGTACAGGCATGGCGCCTCTATTTGCTGCGCATAATTGCCACATCTATTCCTATCAGTCCTGTGTTATAACCCTGGACACGTGCCACTAGTATCGTTATCTGAAGATTGGTGAATGACAGTCGACCTTGGAGGAACAGGAAGACTATAGGTAGCCTTGTGCCATAGCTGACTTGTGTGGTTTCAAAGTCATAATTTTAGCACTTTGAATCTCACCACAGGGGTGCAACTCTATTACTGGATACAGGCGTCACTCGCCACTAAGCATTCCTCAGTCACTTTGTGCGCAACATCTTTTTTCCCATTGTACCCAAGCCTTTTGTACGGGCAAAAGACACACAAGCGCAACCTTAACAGGAAGAAAATGAGCTAAAATGGAGGGAGGGAGCTAACATTGGCGCAACAGTACACCACTACAAGTACTGGCATTGCTGGCATGACTGATTCATATCAAACGTATACTCTGACTTTGGCTCACTTTCCCCTTCGACACATTCTGAGCATTTGTAGAGATAGCCTCTATTGTTCCTATGCTGACTACTGTTGAGCAGTATCTCCCCACCGAGTCTGCATCAATGCAAGTCTGACACTCAGTGCACATTCTGGTTTGCAACTCTGAGTGCTAACGTCGACTGGTCCACAGAACTGCCTCGCTATCTCGTGCTAGTGTCTGCATACAGTGTCTGACCAACCTGTTTCAGTTTGTAGTGTTCCACCATTGGAGAATAGTGTGCTGTATCTCCCCAACACTGTGAGTGAACCACTCTGCACTGAAGCACAATGGCCCAATACCTTGGCTGCTTAGGCCAAATGCCTCTGAACCGCAAGCATGTCCGCGACCTCTTCACGAACCGGTCTGGCCAGCCGTTCGTTTGCAAGTTGAACCGTCGTCATTCGGAATCAACATCCGACGTGCTCTTCACCTCTGCTGCTGATCTGGGACTAGATAGTTTCCCCACATTGGATGGTATGGATGACTATGCTGGGCTAGAGGAGGGCAAGGATGATGCAGAGACAGCATGGACGGCTGCTGCTGGCAACAACGGTGAAGAGCAGTGTCGCACGTGTAACTGGCACATGACGCAGAGCATTCACCTGGTCGTCGAGGAGGACGCCCTCAACGACACGAACGGCGATGGTGCATTGGCCCGGCAGGCGAAAAAGGAGATAGAGCGCGTAATCAACAGTGCCAGCGCCTCACGTGCACCACCAAGGCTGGGAGCTGTCAGTAGTTCTGTACCTAGTTCTGCTCGCAATGGTCAAGTCATGGCTGTGATAGTTCCGGGCAAGGAAGATCAAGAGATAATGAGCAAGGATTCGTCCAGGTCGGTGTTTCAAACGGCATCTAGCGTATGTCAGGATATTGTTGCCGACTTACAGTCCGGCGGGGAGACGGAGTTTATATTTCACGAGGTGGTCGTGAACGTGGAGCGCGACTTTAACCGCGACGAGGCCTGCCTGAACGTTCTCCAGTCGGTTCTGAGCACTTTCGGTTCTCCCTGCTGCAGTACCTGCACAAAACTGGTTGCTATCCGCTTTGTCTTCCACTCCTGCAAGCTAATCTTCTTCCTGCCTCACGGCTGGATGACGGAGTCAATGACGCGCGCCATTGTCCGTATCAGCAATTTGGACAGCACCTATTCCGTCTACCTTAACTTGCAAAACAGCCAGGTCCAAGGCACACTGCCTGTGTCGGCAATGCAGCCGCTTGTTGACTGGCTCGAGGGGAATCCCCGTATCTCCTTCGTGCAGCTGCCCAAGTGTCCTAATCTTCTGCTGCGTGTAGTGAACGCGGCACTTAAGAACGGCAGCCTTAAGGAGTTGATCATGACGCCGACGCAGGAACCCGACAATCAGCGAGTCCTGCACATCATACTCAACCACTACACGACGTCGGAGCGCTGCGTACCGCGTCTAGCCATCCCCTGTCCCACGCCGGACGTACTCATGGTGCTGGTGCTGCTCATTCGCGACTTTCAGAATGGTCTACGCCGCCTCACCTTGTTCGGTCCACCCGACGAGGTTGCCAAGGATACGATGAGTGTCGAGTGTGCAGAGATCGCCGTGGAGATGCGCGCAATGGTCGACAGGAAGTTTGTGATGGAGTTCCGTAATCCATGACACTGGAGCATAGTTAAGGATAGGCCATATCGGAGATGATCGGCAAACTTACTGATCTTCTTCTACCTTAGGGATCATCCATCAGATTTTAGTCATCACTTTCTTTCTTGCTTCTTGTGTAGTGTTGCATGGTCAGTATAATGTGAGATTGATATGCACATCCAGTGGGCTGTGGACATGTGTGTGTTGCGTGTATGTGTGTGTATGTGTGTATGTGTGTGTATGTGTGTATGTGTGTGTGTGTGTGTGTGTGTGTGTGTGTTTGTCTGTGTGGTGTGTGTGTGGTGTGTGTATGCATGTATGTGTGTATGTGTGTGTATGCATGTGTGTGTGTGTGTGTCCACAGTGGATATTGTGTATTGTATCTCACTTAAACTTAATTAAGATGATCCTCACTTTTTGGCATAGTTGCCAAGCTGCGGGTCTGAGAATATAAGCATATTCTGCATTGGCTGACATTGATTTTTGATTGTGAACATGATTGTATGTGCGTGTGCATGTAATTTGTTGTGGGGTCATATTGAATATTTGGGGTATTTTGGTGTAGGTGCTGATAGTACATGCTGCTGCTGGATTTCCGCCGCTATTTCTATTGTCATCGCTTATTTCTATTGTCATCGCTTGAAGAGAATTCTGACCATAGTATAATAATTTCCCGTTCGTTTTGGTGTTTTGATCGTACCCAGCTGCGCACACTCTATTATCCACCCCAGCGTCTGGAGATAATGTGGGCTTTGTAGAAAAAAAAACACTCCCTGCTCAACTGATGAGGGATGAATTCCCCAGAGCACCGTACATTGTCCGGGGAGCGGTGCTTTTTTTCAGTTTCCAGACTAAAAAGACTTAGTATAGATTTTGTATGGCCTCTGGAGGTATGGTATACTGACTAGTCACTGTAGGAATACGTGCAGTTAGCTGCGTGCGCAGAGATCCCCGGGTCAGAGTAGTGATACTGACCAGATTTCTGTACATGCAGGCGTAACAGGAACTCTTCTCCCCCCCCCCCGCACCCCTGGGTTTCGGTTGAGTTCGCAAAGTAAGCACCCTTCTGGATGTTTTCACGTTCTCCATCTTAGTACTGTGTTGGTTTTCATCTACATGTTCACTCCGTACAGCCTGCAGAAGTACCTGGATGAACTGCTTGCCGTGTGCGAGCTGCGAAAGTCCAGACTGGAGTTTGAGTGTGATGAGTTGGCACGAATCCTCCACAAGCCCTGGCCCAGGCTACCGAGAGAAAGACAGCTAGCAGCAACAGCAATAGCAAAAGGTGTAATGTCTGCCCCTGCCCTGAGCAAACAGCCATCACACCGCAGTGTGGACAGCGCACACGGCATCAACAAGCCTGATCAGTTCCCTGCGCAGGTGCAAACCCAGCGGCCTAGTGAACCACGCACCGATGCCACAGCACCCGTATCAGTCTCTGCCACGCCGGCCGCAGATTCAGCGGCTGCGTCGGCGGACGAGGCTCTGCTTGCTGAGGTACTCGCAAAGGCAAGGCGTGTATGGAAGCAACCGCCCAGCCAGTCATCCCACTCCACGACCTCCGCCTCCACCACCAGTACCAGCAGTAGCACCAGCACAGCTGCCAGACCAAAGCAGACTGCAGCAAGCAAGGGTAAGTGTTGCTCCTCTGTGTGTCTCTGTGTGTCTCTGTGTTGCTCCTCTGTGTTGCTCCTCTGTGTTGCTCCTCTGTGTTGTGTGTAGATTGCGTGCACGAGACTTACTACGGCCACGCTCACGATCCAGATTGCAACCAAATTGCATTTCTGTATTGTGCATGATGTTTTAGAGGTGACGGTCCTGTGTCTGCTCCAGTGTCGGGTCAGCCGGGTCAGCGACCCAGGGGGGGGGGGTACTTGGACCCGCTTGGTAAAAGAACCCGGGTGGGCCTCAATCAGGGAGCCCTAAGATTCCCACTTCTCCCACGACTCCCTGATATACAATAGCCGCACTTGAATGTACCCGGGATTGACCTGTTGCTTGAGTCGTGCCCAGGTACACGTGGACCCGGTTGGTTTGAAATCCTAGAGCAGACACTGGGGTCCCATTGATATGATACTGTAGCAAGAAGGACCCATGAGTGTGTGTGATCCCCGGTAGCCTAATCAGTAGGGCACTGTCCCGGAAAGACAGGGGTGCTGGGCTCGAATCCCGCTCGTGGGCCCTTCTTTGCAACAATACTTACTGACGTTGTAGCTTTGGCCTAGGTGAAACCATGGAAACAACCCAATTTTTGACCAATCGTCAATCATTGTTGAAAGGTAATTTTTTGTTCCGCAGATCTGAGTATGCGATGCATGTTGTGGCAGAGTAGGCTGCCAGAAAACATCATGAATTTGTAATAGCGGTCGCTCATGACACTCCTCTTTTCATCATAAGTATCACAAGGTGTTTGGAGTATGGGAGCTCATAAAAAATCCATTGCGGTTGCTTTCGTTCCTTGTGCAGGCACCTGCCAAATACTACACTCATTTTTTTTAATGTACATGTATGCTGATCACTCACTCCTCCCACACCCCCTTCCCCACCACGTTTATCCATCTTTCATTTTGTTCACTTTCAGCTGATTCTGGTTCCAGCCATAGCGCTACATTCAGACGTCCTCCAGTGCATCCGGACACAAGAAAGCAGAGAGAGCAACCCGGTCAGAAACCCAAGCCGGGTGCAAAGGAGCGACGGCGCAGCTATAGCCCTGGCGTCGCGCGTGCCCACGTGCCCAAAGACGGCCCAAGAGCGAAGAAATCCGACCCAGTGGCAAGACGGCAATCTGACAGTGCTGGACCTGACGTTGGTGGCCCAGGCTCTGCATCTGTGAACACGTCGCCGCACAGTATAGCTGTAGGGAGTGCGTCACCTGCAGGTCCAGACCAGTCTCACCAGGTGCTTCCATCCAAGACACTACCCAGCGAAAACGTGGATGATGATGATGACTGTGCCAGGAGCACACATGACAGTGATGACGAGAAGTTCTTGTTACATAGAGATGGGTAAGGTACGAAAGTGATCGCATGGGGTAGTAACTAGTTAGTCTGGTCCAGATGTATGATGATTTGTCATCACATTCCCTCTCTCAACTCCCGTACTACCATCTCCCATCTCTATTTTACGTTTGTCGCTCCATTCTCTCTTTCTCTCTCCCTCCCTCTTCTCTCTGTCTCTCTCTCTCTCTCTCTGTCTCCCTCTCTGTCTCTCTCTGTCTCTCTCTGTCTCTCTCTGTCTCTCTGTCTCTTTGTCTCTGTCTCTCTCTTTCTCGCGCGCTCTCTCTCTCTCTCTCTCTCTCTCTCTCTCTCTCTCTCTCTCTCTCTCTCTCTCTCTCTCTCTCTCTCTCTCTCTCCCTCTCTCTCTCTCTCTCTCCTCACTCTCTCTCTCTCTCTCTCTCTCTCTCTCTCTTCTCTGCCCTCATCCTATCATGCCTGCCCACCTGTGTCCCCTGCCCATCTATCTCTCCCTCCCTTGATCCCCCCCCCCTCACATGCACCGTCCCTCCCCTCATTCCCTCTGCTTTTAAATCTTTATTTGGTCATACTGTTGGTCCAATGTTTTGTCTGTTATCTGCTGTGTTTGCTGTGCACATGGCAGGGCAAGTCTGAAGTTGCCCGGAAGGTACAGCAAGTTGCTTGAAGATCACAATACGTGAGTAGTGCCCGGACACACTGAACGGTAGTAGCACCCAAGCACACTTACTCACATTTGCTAGTATTCACTTCATAGTTCCTACACTTTTCGTGTTATTGCGCCCAGGGCACAGGCTTCAAGTGGTATGTTACTTTAGCTAAGCTATAAGCTCGCAATGTTTCTCGCAGGTAGAGCACTCTGACTTTGACACTGTGAGCTGGTTTCAAAGTGCTTCGTTTTTCACTGGACTTGGTTGCGATTGGTTCAGCCAGTCTCTGTCAGCTCTACTGACGAGAACTAACAAGGGAGGATCAGCTAGCTGTAGCTGACCAGAGATTGAGCACACCGGGGTGGTTTTTATCTGGTGTGATTTGAATGTCATCGTGCCATGTCTGCATACACAGCACAATATGACTGTTGTGTATGCAGACTACACAGTTCAGTCTGATAATATGCAGTGCTGCTTACTGCAATCCGATCGAGTGAGTCAATGCCACGCCATGTGCAGCCATTGCCGGACCTGCGGACACTGCAATACTAGTATAATTATGTGAGCTGGTGCAGGACACAAATTTGACTCGCACGAGTGGATTTCATAAAGTACATATTTTATGGCTCTTGGATATGCAGTTCCACCCCTATTCACTGATCTGTTTCACTGTGTGTACATTGAATATCTATCCCCTGCTCAGGCTGCTTACTCAAATACATGGAGCAAAGCAACCAGCTGCAGCAAGTCAGGCCCGGCACAAGTTCCTCTCACGCTTCACTCGCGACGTTGATGGCGCATCTCCATCATCTGTACCACCAGGAGAAGAAGCAGCAGAAACAGCAACTGCTGCTAATCCGCAAGACGGTAAGTATCAGTCGTTGCAAAATGATATCCAGCCCCTTTGGCTCGGGTTACTTGACTGAGCAGACACATCACATCAAGCCATGTGAAAGCAGGGGGCTGGATTTCATTTGCTACCACTGCATGTTGCAAACAGTGATTCTCATATGGGCATTTTTGGCAAATGATTTCATCCAATTCAGTTCAAGGTAAGGTGATTTGTCCATCTAGCTGTGTCTGCACTTGTCAAAATGAGAATCCTGGACAAAAGGGATGTGCACTAATATTGTCCTGTTGTCAGCGTTGTACGGGTATCGTCAACGTCCACGCGTCTTTTACTACGCATGCCCAGTCACGGTTTGCTGCTGAGATCCTGGATAGGCAAAGCTGAGGCCATCTCCCTGTCTCCACCCAGTCCTCCATCTTATCCGGAGGTGATAGATGGTTGTCATGTGGCAAAGCGACTTCTCGCTCCACATATACTGGCATACACAAAGACATGGACAGCAATAGCGACAACACACAAAGTGAAGGGTAGTTGGCCGCAGCCAGATGTGAACCGGATAACGAGTGAGGTATGGAAGCAAGGACTGAGAGCAGAGTGTCTCAGATAGAATAGGCGTGCCAGTGGATAGCTGAAATAGGCCATGATGCAGAACCACTTGGGACCGTCAGATTAATTTTCCTGGACCGAGCCAGCCGGGAAAAAAACTAGGGCTCAAACGGTTAGTCCGATTAACCGGTTGCAGACCGGTTACGAAGAATTAACGGTTAACCGATAAAGATAACGGTTACGCACTAACTTTTCAGTCAATTTTTCAAGTATCAGGTCGTTGCAAAGTATGCACTTTCGCGCAGGCTGTCGCACGCGTACGCAATTAATTCTGGGCTGTCAACTCGGTCATATCTGGTCTCTTGGTGTGAGAGTATGTATGAATGAGCATGCAAGAGAATGTACATGTGTGCGTTGTACTGAATAGGGTACATTTTTTTGAATGAGTATAGTCAAATATACGGTTAAAAAAGAGTCCGCAGGATTGCCGTGGCTGGCCTTAATATAGGTTATAACCGTTAAACCGACCGTTAGCTTAGCAGTTAACCGTTAGGGGTAAAACCGTGACCGTTTGAGCCCTAGAAAAAACCCTCGCGCCGACGGACGCAGTTGTGAGGGAAAAAGCCGGGTGTATATCCCCAATGGCGATTAGGCATCATGTAGGCATGGCAAGCACATCACGGCAAACAGTGATAAAAAAGCAATGATAATATGCACAGAAAAGAAGGGTGGGAGGGCAGGGACACTGGTGAGACTCGAAACTGACTGAAGAAGTCAGGAAAAGAAGCGACAATAAAGAACACACCAGATGCCATATTTGCAACTGAAAATATTTCACGAGAAATCATTTCTCGCGTATCTCGCTGCGCTCAGCGCCGGCGAGAAATACAACTTCCTGCATTTTCGGCAGAATTTGTTCATGTTTGTTGAACATGAATAGAACTTGCCCGTCTGGGTTTCACACATGCAGACACCACTAACACACACAGAAACGGACACACACACACACACACATATATATATACATACACACACGCAGAGTTTATAATCGGCAGCATTCTGCAAATGTACTACAATCTTATGTTTGCCAGACGAGCCACAGTGACTATGGTCATGGCTGTAACTTGGCACCCCAGGTGGCAGAGGAGTATTATTTATGAGATGCTACACATCCTGTTTTGTAATGAAGAAGACCAGTGGAGAGTCCTAGTACCTCTCACGCATACTACTCTGCAATATATGCCAATTTTTCCTTGCAACATCGGATCTAGACGTTACTGGAACACAACCAGTGCCTATCATGAAGAGATCCACTAACATTCAAACTTCCGGTCACTCCCGGCGGTTGTGCATGCACAGAACAAGTTACTTGTTGGAGCAGGAGCTTCTGATCGCACACTATAATGTATACTCCAAAGCAACTTGTGCAGTATTTCCAACATACGAGTATTGTCTGTGCGAGGAGCCTGAATGGGCTCGTGACAGTCAGTGGAGTTCTTTCACGCATGTACACAGATGTATACTCCAAAGTAACTTCCGCTGTATTTCCAAAATACGAGTATTGTCTTTTGTCTGTGCCAGGAGGATGGGCTCGTGACAGTCAGTGGAGTTCTTTCACGCATGTACAGAGCAGTAAAGCTGCTAGTTTCTTACTAGTGCTCAGTCAGCTGTCAAAACATTTTCCAAACGGTTTTCAACTTTTCAACCCACTGTTCTCAGTAGTGGACTACATTGGAATGAAGTAAATAGAGCGTGAAATTTCATTCATGGGCATACCACTAAGAAGGTGGTGGAAGGCTAATATATTAGTACTCCGCAATTCAAGTGCAATGGCAATAGCATGGTGTGTGTGTGTGTGCGTGTGTGTGCGTGTGTGTGTGTGTGTGTGTGTGTGTCACCGATTATGCTTTAGACAATAGGGTATCAACAAAAGGATATATTAGCAGAATGTCACTGCTCAAGGGGAAATTGTGTGTACAAAGATTTGTCAAAAAGCAGGGTTTCGATATCACAATGAACGTCGATTTTCACTTTCATCAACAATTGAAGTAACACCTCTCCACACAGTCTGACGTAAAAAACATGTTGAGTGCTACAATACGTATTGTGTGGTAGATGGCAGAATGTAGAACAGTGTACGTGTATGCGTAATGTGCAATGCCCTATCGTTACAGGATTCTCCGCAAAGTGGTTCAGGTGTCACAAAATCTCTATGAACGTAGTGCTCCTTTAAAAAAAATTCACTTTGAAAGTAGGATTCTCGCCTTCATTCTAGATTGTTATAGGGTTTTGAAGCTTCACAAAGACAAGACCTGCATAGCTGATAGATATGATTGTGTAAGACATTGGTTGGAGTAGAGCTGGTCAAAGAGTTCACTTTTTTGACTTGGTGGATTTGATCTTGGTTTGGAAGCGGACGAGTTGAGTTCGCAAGCTGGCACGCAGCCACCACTGATGACGGCTTGGTCGTGTGCTTTCCGGCGAGAGTGTCTTGCTGCGGAAATCGCTGGCCTCCGCCACCCAACTGCCGGAGTGCTTGATGGCGTAGATGTCGGACTGCGATCGTCGTCGCTTCTCCTGCACTTTCCTTGTCATGGCCGAGCGGCCTAGCGTGAGAACGGAGCCGCGAGCTGCGAGTGCCGACATGCCGCTCGGCCCCTCCATTGCGTTGCCGGGGGCGATTGCGCCGCCGCCGAGAATGGCACTGCCACTGGTCATTGGCGACGTCGGCATTTTATTGGGTGTGCCGGAGCGGCTGCCGGAGTTACTCGGTGTCAACGCGCCGTCCTTAAACAGACTGGGGCTGCGCATGATCTGCACCAGCATGGCCATGACGCGGTCCACGCCCTCGTGCCCGGACCGTGCCGACACCTCGTCGAAGTAGCAGCGCGTCTCCAGGCTGACCTGGCGTGCGTCGCGTGTCGGCACTTTGCGCTCGCTCTCCAAGTCACACTTGTTGCCGATCAGGATGATGGGCGGGAAGTCGCGCGCACTCCATGCGTCCAGGCTGTCGCGTGACCTTGCATTCGACTTGTCAATGTGTACCAGTGGTATACTGTTGGCTTGGCTTGGGCTCGTGAGTAGCGGTGACGCAACGCCCGACGCAGTTACCGTGCTCTCAGGCGACACACCGGGAACGGTGGGTGTGCTGCTATCGGAGTGTTCCGACGTGGCCGGCGAGAGCGATATGTGCGGCGGTGGCTGAGCCGCGGGCACGGCTTCCGCGTCGCGGTCCGCGTGAGAAGGTTCCTCGTGTGGCGATTGCGCGACGCACTCCGACATTGACGACCGGTTGCTGTTGGAAGCCGACGGTATGGTCAGAAGCTCTCGCTGTATGTGATCGATGGTGCGTTCGGCCTCGACCAGCGTCGACGGATCCGTGATGTCATACACCACTATGAACCCATCTGCACCCAGCACCTTGGAGCGGAACAGCCCACACGACTCGGTCAAGTTCTGAATAGGAAAAAAAAACAATTCACAAGAAAACCGAAGAAGAATGACGTCAAAGCAGAACAAAAACCTTTATTATAAATCACTCTAGTGTTGAAGTTGGTTGCTCCAACGAGGAGCAACAAGTTCACTCTAGTGTTGTAAAAGAATGACATCAGTCAGTAATGACCCAGTGAGTGTTGATATGTACAATGCCAGGATGCGAGTACACGTGTACGATTGTTTGATGCCATTGTTGACGCAATGACTGTTTTGATTATTTCAGATCAATTACATCTAGACTCGGATGGAGAGCCGATGGATTATGTTATAGTAAAGAAGAGGACCAAGGACTGGTGGTGTTAGTACACATTATAGAGCAACTTGCAGTTCCTTGGTACTTTTCTTTACTATAAATTTCATACGAACTTAGAAGTTGCGACTTCGGCGGTAATAGTCATGAAGTTGATTGTTCCAACTAGGAACACACGCTTCTTGCCGAACTTGACATTTGACTGACTCACGACTGCCATCCGGAGCACACGGAGCAAGTTCGGGAAGAAGCGTGTGTTCCTAGTTTGAACAATCAATTTCATTTAAGGAGATGTTTACATGTTATTCTGGCCCAGGGTATAGTAAGTTTTTGCTTTTGCGAGGTTAAAGTCGATATGGAAACATCAGTAGCAAGTTGGGCAGTCTAGTCATGGGGTTACCCCGTCCCTGAGAGTCAAACATGGACCCTGGCTGAACATCGACTTATGATGTCGATGGTGCACCTTAGATCCATTTCGAACCTATGCAAACAATTATAGTCTTGTGAATCGTCTTGTGATAGTGGAGGTTATGTACTTGGCAAGAGAGGAGGTATCATTTCGCGCACAAAATCACCCTGAAAAGGTCAAGTGAGCTGTATTGCAAACTACAATACTGTTTGTTCATCAATACAATACTCTCAGCACTAGTACGTCGTAGACAAGCGGCTCACTCACCTGTCCAGCTAGCTCTGTAATGTCCAGTTCAGCACAACAGCCATCCAGTGCAAGGAACGAATGATAGCTCTCCTCTGCAAATAAAGATCAGAACATGGACAGAACACCATTGTTATGCACTGTACAGAACAGCATTGTTATGCACTGTACTGTCAAATCAACCTCACTGTTGTACCGTGCAGGTACATTGTACATTTGCTGTATTACGATTAAGACCTAAAATTAACCACTCACACCATCAGCATACTAGTACTAGTTAGTAGAAGTGGACCTACCGACACCAACGGGTTAAGTTCTGTGGGAAATTTTCATCAGTTTGGGGAATGAAAAGGAAAAAGTCCGAAGAACACCTTGACTGCCAATACCAGCCAGCCCTCGGACCGCTCCGATCGCTGTAGTCCAGCGATAGAAGCATACTATTTTCCTTGTGCCTGCTGGGATCCTTGATAGGCGAGGAATCTTACATGGGTGCGCGGGGGCACACTAGTTTGCAGCATGTATCATCAGTATAACAAGGATCACTCGATCTGCAATCTACCCGATGATGGACCTCAATATTTTTATCATGATCTGATAGATACAATGTACTGCATTATCAAGAGCTCACTCTTCAGACTTGGGAGAAAGGCGGAGAAACATTTGCGGTAGGAAAGCGAGCAAGAGATATAGACAGATGATAGAGAGTGAAGAGAGGATGACACATGGGGGAAGGCGGAAGAGATATAGACCTGAACACAGCAATCATTGTCGAACACATCCTAGACCTAGTGCGTTTGCTTACCAAGTGTGGGATCATAATCGTAGATGAACCTGTGCGTTAGATACTGTACTAGCAGAGCTGCAGGAATCATATTCAGACGCGGGGAACACGCACATACACATACACACATGGGGGTACAAATGGTCAGTATAGGTACACTGGATCTTGGACGAATCATTATTACAAGGGTGTCTGTAAATAATAATTATTACGGGTACACGTTCAGGCCAAGTAAAGTCCACGCTTCTACCCCAGAGACACTGCAACGACCAAAATAGAATGGTTTTGAAACGTTTAGGCTTCATCGCCTCGCAGACGTGACCGATCACAGCATTGCTACTGGCTATTTAGAAAAGAATCTCCTATCTTCAAACAGACAAACTACTTCTCTTCCCGTGATAACAAGCCAGGATAAAAGCGGAACGATACAAAAACGCTCTATTTGTTGGTTTTACTAGCAGTGTCTAGAAACGGTGAACTCGTGTTCCTCTTGTGCTCCCATGAACTTATGTTCCCGTGCGTTAGTTGCTGGTTGAAACATTGAACCGCTGTGTTCCCCTACGTGAGTTGCTCGTTCTGCTATCTGTGCTTCTGCTATCATCCCCTGGCCTTCGGCAAGTACATAGACTAGATACCTGGACGGGGCGCGACGGAACTCACACAATCCGCTGGGATACCGTTGAACCCTTAGAACACTATAACTATAAGCATGCTGCATTATTTTCCACTTCGAGGGCTTCCTGGGGTCACCAATGCGCGCGGAATGCGATACATTGACACCGATTTCTGGCGTGTGACTTCCAGAGACTTTATCACCCATATGGATGATATGGGCCGTTCTGTTTTAGTCTTTGTGCTGGTGGATCTTTTTAGTGGACGGGTACCACTGCAAGAACCGCTGACACCTTTCTCTGCTTGGTTACAGTTGTACGCCATTATGTCTCTGATCTGTTTATAGAGACACCCAAGGACGAATAGGTCATTGTTCTTTACAGCATGTCTACATTGTAGTTCGTTTGTGTGGACCGGTTATTGTGAGAGCGTGAGTCTTGCGCGGCGGATATGTCTACCGTCCCGAGTACATTGGACACCTTGTGCGCTCATCCTTACCCAGTCTACCCACACTGCACGATTGTACACAGCTGCTACTTGCTGACCTGTTGAAATGATCGTACACGTCTCGACAATATGCTCTCGACATGTCTACACAGTAATCCAAGCTAGACTTTAGGTCTGCATGTAAGTTCATGTACAGGTACATGTACATGTACACGCAATGTGGCTATCGACATCATTTTGTGTGGCGACCACCTTGTCCGTGGAAGCTAAACATCGCACATACTTCGATCTGTGAATGATTTTGTAACATGTCAATTCGCCCCTAACGAGCCCTCCATTGTTCGTCTATATATAGCACACTGGATTCCTGGGTTTGTGGCGAGTGGTTTGAAAGAACGTACCCAGTCACCAAGCTGATAGTGTTTTGCTGTCTGTGGAGAGTAACCAGGTAACATCGGAACGCGTCATTCATGACTGCGTGTGGACGCCCAACGTAAAGTGTAGATGGGCGGTAAAGAAATAGGACTGACTGGCATGACCTGACCACGGAATATATTCACCTTGTCCAATCGCCACATTGCATACGATCACATGGATTAGGTGGTTGTGCAACTTCGCTACAATGCCGAGCCAGAACATGTTCTCCATGGTTAAAGAACGCTAGCCAATGCAATGGCCATGTATTCCATCAGCGCTACTAGATCTAGTATCATGTCGCCTCTGATGACATCTCCACTATGTATCTGGCCTTTCACCGCCAGTGGTCGTGTTGAGCTCTGAATCGACATCGCTGAGGAGTGTTCTTGCGTCCGGTACAATACATGAAATCATACGTGAACTGGCACTCAATAGTCGTACCAGCGTTCTGTTACACACTTATATCATTGGATATTTTCCTTTGCAATTGCGTGCCAGTTCGAGCGAGCAGATACATGGCCGCAAATGCGCAATGATGATTGTCGCATGCGGTCGCAATCGCAATTACACTCGACGCCACTGACTGTGCCAATACGCATCGGTAACTGAACAGTGGTCCCTGTCAATCATCTCCCTTCCACAGTTCCAGATGCTGTCAATAGACTCAGTACTAATCTACCTGGGCCAGCATCTGTCTCTAGTTCTGGCACGGTGGTACTTGCTTGGTCCACAGTTTCCGGGCGAGAGGGTAAATGCAGCCCTCTGCAATCCCATTCACTCAGGCCAGAACGATGGAAGCTACATCCTGCAAGGCTACAGGCAGAGTTGAATTAGTTCCTTCTCGATGTTACTCAAGCTCAATGCCTTCGCGAGGTACATGACTATTACAGCCTGAAGCGGGAGAGTAATCGGAGTCATCTCTATAAATACTGAAGAAGTGTAGTCTTCACGCGAAGATACTGGGTAATGACGAGATTTTCATGGCTCGGCATAATCCACCCAGTGCCAAGAGTCTATAAGATATTAACCCCCCCAAATGAACTCTTGTTAGCTCTGATTAGGTACGCAGATCCGCGCCTGAATGTCCAGGAAAACCAGCCAACACATCACCTCTTGCACAATACACAAGACAGTCATGCATGGTGAAGATCTTCGCAACTTGTTCACAACCAGAGTCTGGGTGCAAGGTGGCCAGACTCTATTGCAGCCTACATCCAACCATCCCCTAGCCATGTACAGTGTAATAGCACTACATGTACGTGATATGTAGGTTTACAGAAGGGCACTAGACTCACTCAACAAGTGTGCCACTGAGCATGCCATGCAGATGCTGAATTCCCTCTACATGACGCGCACACCAGTGCCGACAACACGAGGCACATGTAGATCAATAAGTTGTGAACTTCACAATGCGACCATCTACAGATGAAATTCAACCAGTAACATTAAGTTTGTCTTCCTGCCAACGTCTGCCACGAGTCAGGATGCCGCGTTCGATTAGCGGCACTGACTAGTTTGTGCTGTTTTGGTGATATTCGCCTCATGTCGACGTGGACACCTTGCGTCCTAACATATCACCCAGCAAACCATGCTGGGCTCCTCGAAAATGCAACCTATCCCCCATTATGCTGATTCTCTGTTCATGTGGGACGTGTGCGTAGATCTACTATACCGCAATGATGCGACCACCGACAGTACAAAAGACGTTGTGCACTGTTCATACCATTCCCCGTCTTACTTCCCTCTTCCGGAACGGTGGACATACGAAGAGAGGATAAGACAGCTGTTTCTTTTTGTTGTTTTTTCTAACACAATAAAATACAGACCTGTGAGTTCATCTGCAAAAGTCTTACCTGATTTTCCCACTCCGCCTGCACCGCATACGACCACGTTGTGATGTGTTTTCCGCCACCGACACAGTACGGCTCCACAGCGTCGACACGCTCCAGTACCGGTGGTCGGCGAGGCTGTGTTGGAGCGTGGCCGAACTGTCAGGTGCTGCTGGCACTGCGTGGAGCTGGCGTATCCAGACGACTTGCCGCTATCACTCCGGCTACTACTGGCACTGGACGGCACGGTTGGTGTCTGTCGATGCGGGTCAGCCGTCTGCCCCGCTCCTGGCGTTGATTGCTTTCTGGACTTGGACAGAGAGAATGAGGACAGCGAGTGCCAGGATTGCGACTGAGGGATACCGGCGACCATTTTGCGACCAAGTGTGTTGCTGCTGCTAATGTTTGTCAAGGTGGGACTATCAGCAACAGTGCTAACAATACTCGATTCTATCGTTCTCTCCAGGTCCCCCTCGTCGTCCTCTTCACGTATAAACGCTGGACTGCGTATCATTGGTATACGACCGAGCTGCTCCAACTCGCAGCACGTCTAATGAACTCCTAGCTCCAACACCACCGAGCGACACGTTTTTCGTGTAGGCGCTGTACACCATCTGCAGGTTGTGAAGAATTCTGACAGCCTTCTGGAGACTAATATACTGCGACTGCCCCAGCTTCTGACCGCTTCTCCAACACGGAAGTTGCGTATCCCGTTTTCTCCCAAAGTCAACTACGCCGTTCAGAGATGCGACAGTGAATATTTATACTGAATGCTACCTGCTGGCTATCCGGCTTTAACCGCTCTGGACACGAGTGTCCTATTCAATTTTATTATTCCTTATTGGCCGGAGTGCCTCTCTCTTTGCCTTGCTTCTAACCGACCATCTTCCGTCGACCTGGGGCTCCTTTTAAGCTGGCGCTTCGGCGCTTCGGCCAGCGCAGGAGAGGAAGGCGCGCAGAGATAGCATTTACGCAGCGAGGTCTGTGTGTGTGTGCGTGTGCGTCTCCACTGCTAGCATGTGGTAGGTAGTTCATATCTTCCCCGTGGCGCATGTCGTTTTCAGCTCGCGTCCTGCTAACACCAGTGCTCTTCCTCCTAGTAGGTAGCAGGGTGTTGAACAGAAAGCCTGTGAGCCTCGTCGCCGTGCTCGGTTTCCGTGAGTTTCCGTGAGCTACTTCACTGCACCACCGGCGTGCTGCAAATTGCCAGGTGTGGAGCGTGAACAAGCTGTCCTCCACGACTTGGCCTGGCCAAAGCTTAGCTTAGTCTAGCTTGGCTTGGCCTAGTCGCACAGATCCTGTTCTCTTGCCCCATCTTCCACTTCCCCTCTGCATTGGCCCTGGTAGCGCAGTAACCCTTTGTGTCCTTCTCATAAGTGTGCTCTCCACACGGACCCTACTGCCTCAGGTGCCGCCACCCATGTGATGGCGTGCCGTGTAAGGTATTCATTCTCTATTCTCTGCTCTCTCTCTCTTTTTCTCTCACTCTCCCTGACCACTGCATTGTGTCACCTTGGATCCTGGCGTGTATACCTCGCACTCGTTTTGTGTGAGCTCGCGAGGTGCCAACACTAACTACCACTTGCAGCACCTTCACAGCTTTGTTCTCGCATCCTGTGCCTGTTGTACTACTGCTTGAGCATGCAGCACCATGCAGGAGAAGCAATTCTGCACTGCAGCGCATAGACAGCGGAAGACCAGGCGGGCAATTAGCACCGGTCGAGGTACACTATATCCTACACCAGCTACCCTACCATCCACAGCGTTTGTTTTCAGTCTCCCCTACAAAGTACAATGCATGCAGGGTCTGAATCACTGATTCCAGGCTTTGCACGCTTAATCCGTACTGTGTTATAAAAATGGTCAGTGCAATGTTCATGTAACGTCCATGTGCATGGTTATTACGTACAGTGGTCATGACTGTACATAACATATGCGACGGCGGTTACGGTCAGTGGAAACGCACATGTACATGGTTGCAACGTACAGTGGTCATAAAAGGTGATGTACATGTACATGGATATTACGTACAGTGGTCATGGATGGACACCGTTGTTCGTTATCTCGTGTTTATGCATGCATACGTGTATGGACATGATGTCCTCTAGTTGCAGTCTGACGGTCGATGGTGTTGAGGTTGGAGAACCACTAACAACGTTACGTGTTCCATTTGTTCTCATTGTGTCGTCTACTAAGTAATTAGCTATCATTGGAAGTCATTAGATCCAGACATGCATGACCTTATACAACGACAACGTACATGCCTGTACTGAAGGAATTTAAAAGACAGTATTCACATACACACGAAGCCGTATACAAAGAACTCGTTTCATTCTGTTCACAGTCCGTGTGTCGTCTAGTTTATCATAAGCAGCAATCAGATCTAGACGTGCATGACCTTATACAACGACAACGTACATTGTACTGAAGGAATTTAGACAGTATTCACACAAACACACACACACAGTGGAATAGGTTCAGTGCCAATATTATTCGAATCAGCTGTCTCTATGTCCACATAGGCATGGCACAGTACAATCATCATTCGGAGACGTTCCCAGACAGTACATGCAAGTACATGGACACGCTAATAATTATTATGATTATGTGTGTGGGGTAGACAGTACGCGCAAGTACACTCACTGCTCTTGTGGAGTAGACGGTATTCATGCCTTGGTCATGCTATCTCGTCTACACTCACATTGGCCCATGGCATAGGTAGTCCACACTCACAGTTGCTAGGTGAATGCAGGTAAAAGCTGTACATGTATGATAATGTACATGGGCGATGTGGATGACTTGTGTGCTGTGTCTCTGTAGTGTACTGTACGGAGTCTCAACTGCTGCCCAGTATCGTATCGCCAATATTGGCAGTAGATCTAGTGCTGGTACACATTAAGTACTAGTATGTCGTTGGCGTGACCCCGTGGGGCCTACGCGTGACCTGATCATGCGATTCCAAGTTGATATCACGAGATGACATGAACAATCTGGTCAATTATGCATGTACCTTAAACGCATTGATTGACATTGCCGCTACATGTTTGTGATACATCAGAATACAGACTATCACAGCACTTGCCAGGCATTGGGTGTTTGTTAAAGCTGTGGTAGTACCGCACACCCGCAGTGTCGCCACCCGCCGCTGTTTGGTCAGGGTTAAAGGGCCTCGCGTTATGCTGGTGTTGGCAGTGCTGCATGTGTGGGCATCTCTCATCCCCCACCACCCCCTCACTGGCAGTGAAGACTCAGTGTAGAGCCAGCAGCCCTACATCACACTCTTCCTGGATCAGAGCCGGTGCATTCCATAGTGTTTTGAGGTGGTGATTGCCACCACCACATATGTACATTAACACATGCATCGTCATCAGGCATCACATCATCTGGATGACATCATTTCGTAAAGGCCCTTATGTACATGTATGTGAAATACTCTTAAAACATATAAGGTTATAACGTTGTGTTGACGCCTAGTTGTTCTTGATACTGCTGGGCTGATACATGTATACTGGTTTCACCGGATTTGAAGGACAAATCAATGTGCACCCGTACTTCTGCCTACGGAGCATGTGTTTAATGGCAGAGTGAGAGGATTTGCTAGATTGTGATGTGTAAGGTAGAGTGATCCCACGTCCGATACACACTAGTATTGCAGTATGGACTGGATAGTGATTGCTCATTGTGCGAGATCAAGGACCACTGTTTGATAACGTGCCGATGATCAGAGAGATGCTTTATCATCGAATTGACATGCATACCATATTACATAGATAAAGTGCTTCTGATAAGTTTGGTGTAGATTCTGCGGAGTGGCGATATGCTCTTGTCACCGCGCTATCATACTACTACTATCATACTATCATAAACATGAATTCTTGGAGTAGATGTTGTAGTGCTGTCACGGCGTCTCTTCGCCCTGTACTCTGTAGCTGCCTCTGATCTGGACCATTTTTCTGGTGGAGTACTTTCAAATTCCACTCTGCGTGGGTATACAAGATGCCATGCTCACAATGCCATGCGGCCATGACTCGGCAGGATTACTAGTATCATTCAAACAATAGCGCAGCTCTGCGGCTTTGGCCAAGTCCACTTAACGCCTTTATTTGCACATGTGTTCGACTGCTACTGTGTCTTTGACCCGTGGCAGGCAGGGCACAGTTGTAACATCTGTCTCTCCTTTTTGGACCTTTCCCGCGTCCAGTGAGTTCATCGCGCATTTGTTGTGTTGCCGATCTCTGCAAAAGGTTCTTTCATCGCAAGGCGCTGGGGCGCCTCTCCAGTTCCATTCTGTTCTTTTGTCGGTGACTCCGCATTATCACTGGGATCAGTGATTGTAACCGAATGTTTCAGTCATACTTGTCAGGTGGTAAAGGCATCGCCCTAGTAGGCCGCATATCCTGCCAACACCCAGATGAAAGTGTTCGAATCACGACAAATCGCCAATCTGTCGCTGAGCTCGTGGCGACGCGATACATCCACAACTGTGGCATAAATTGGCGATTAATCCTACAGTGGCTTCGGGTGACAGCGGGGGAGACTTAGTACGAGATATCCATGCGGTGTTGAGCTATTACGCTGCCGCTCCACTCTTGGCAAGCAAAGCTGGCACTTCAAGCATGGCATACTCATACAGCCCTGTCTCGGGTTGATCGAGATCCACAAACGCGATGATGCGACCACAAAGGGTTTCCAAGATGTGTGCCCACACAACCTTAGTACCTTGCAGCTAGTAGAGCGTGTATGGTGTACCGCCGCGAAGGCTCATCCGGAAAATGAATCCATGTTACATCGTGACGATACGTTGACTAATGAAAACGTTTAGGAAATGGCTGTGGAAAGCGTGGACTGGCATAGACAGAATTATTGAATTTTTCCTGCGCTGGTTCTAGAAGTCAGCACAAAGCTGACAGTTTGACTTAAACTCGTGTCTAGTATGTTGCAATATTGCCAATAAGACGACACGTGCTTGGGCTGAAGAGCAGCTGTGCGTAGCCTGAAGACTAGGAAGAGCTTGTGGGTGGTCATTCCTGAGTCTGGGACGAGCTCTGCGGCTGAGTTGAGTGAAGCAAGTGAACCATGACCGCATGCTGTTGCAGTGTGACAGTCGTTATGCATGCGCTGGCAAGACTGGTTTGAGGAAGATACACGATTTTGTAGCGACTCATAACATTGTACCTGATTTGTGCCCAGACACACACACACATACAGCACACACGCGCGCGCACGCACATACACACAGAGAGCAGTAGTGGGGGTGCAGGAATCATGAACAGTTTGTGAATGTCAACTACATGTCCAGTTTTACAATCTAGTTGTTTGTAAAGTGTGTCCATGTCTAGCCGGAGGGCCAATAACTGCAGGCGCTCACAGCTATGGGGTGACTCTCAGAGACTGTACTGTCTTATGTTCGGTGTGATAGGAGTCTCGTGGAAGGTGCTTTAGTCTTTGAAATACATGCCATGTCGTCGTTGAGTTGGTCTACACTTACTTACGGTTGAGGGACTGCTCCACGTGCTCCACGCATACACTATGCACCACAACTGTCACAGGTAGGAGACGAAGATGCAGCAGTTGTGCGAGATCTTCAGTCTTGGCATTGCGGTGTATACAGTGGAGGTGCTAATCCGAGCATACACCATAAAGTTAGGAGACGAAGATTCAGTAGTCTTGCAAGGTCACTTCCATCCGCAACTGTACTACTGTATTGTTCGCGTGTTCACTACTGACTTTAGGACGCTTCCGCGTACACGATTAGTGCCAGATGTCAGCTGTCCAGAACTCAGAAAATACCCCATTTCCCCCGCCAACGTCTCCCGAATGCCGAGTCTAAGATCCTAGTGAACTTCGCAGTAGGCATGCCCCCACTGCATCTGTTCATCTGCTTACAGTATTCGCTTCAAGTACATGTACGACCGCTGACTGTCGACTGGCAGTGTACAACTGCTGATTAGCACTGTACAACCGCTAACAGGGACAATAGGATCGCTGGCTGGGACAATAAGTCTATGGGATCGTTGGCTGGAACAATGGGATCGCTGACTCATCCCGGTACGGTACCTTTGAACTGGCGTGGGTCGTCAGAAACTGCCGAAATGAACTGTTAGTTCATCGTCCTTTATAACTCCCGCCGAATGCGCCGTAAATGGGGATATACATTGTATGTCCATGAGTGTAGACTCGAATACATTGTATTTGATCCTGTGGGAATTTGAAACTCGGAGGGACAGCACATTTTTCTCTCCTCTCGGCGCTTTGCTGTGTGGCAAAGCTTTGCAATATGGTGTGGAGTACTCTTTGGGTAGAGGAGTTAGCACTCAGCTTGCGTACGTGCCTAGAAAACTGCTCATTGCCAGTCCACTGAAACTCTTACTACTACAATCACACCATCACAAGTCTTGTAATACTATAGTGTGTTTTTTTAAATACATGTAAACCGGTGGCAGCGGAAATCCGACCCCCTGAGCTGTGTGCTCACTTTCTAGCGGCCTCTGTTTCGTAGTGTTACAATGCCATGTGAGCGCACCGCTCAGGTGGGTCGGATTTCAGTTGCCAGCACTGTAGTAGAAGTTATTTTTTATTTCTATCAGGTTCGGCCTCGTTTTTCCTGTGCTGCACTGATGAGTCCACAAAGTACGAATCAGTTCTGTCTGCAGATTGAGTGGAATAAGACTAAGAGTTCTTATTGTGCCAATTGTCCCAGAGCACAAGGGTTCGCAGCAAGAGCAGTTATCCTGTACACAAAACCGTGTAGAGGCGTGCTTGTATAGTTGCACAGATAGTACTAATCACCCAAAGGTTGCTCGGACATGCTGTTGAAAATGCAGGAAGCGGTTATTGCACTGTAGTCCTCCGGTATCAATGCTCTGTGTTTCCATAGGTGGTATTCGCTCTGCATACCTGAGGTACTAAGATGCGTCTGTAAAGGTTCCCCTGTTTCAAACAATGTTATGTGAACTGGTACCAGTGTTAGCGGACTACTTTGTATAAACTGGATCCTGTTGTCGCATGATGATACTGATGATTGTGTCTTTCGTACTGTTCCCCATCCGTGATGGAAACGAGGGTTGCATATACGTGTACGTGTACATACACGACGTGTACGTGTACATACACGACGTGTACGTCTACATGGTTGACCTACACACCACGACGAGTACCTACACTATCGCAGTGGCTTGTATTGTAGGCTGATTATCGCCTTTGATGAAGTACTCAATTCAACAAACTTAGTTGTCGCTGATACCTTCCGGGAATCTTGCCTTACTGCCTTGTTGTGCCAAAAACTGCCAATACTGTCAACAAGTATATTGTGCTGCGAGCCAAACATTATAAAGTGTGCGTACATGCGTGGTTGTGACATTCGCCCATCATACACACACGTTATCATTATCAAGCCGGCCCGCACCTGCAAACCAATGTGCCCATGATCCGCTACTGCTGCGCCTTAAAAGGTTGAACCGAATATTTTTCAGAACTACAGTGTAGTACCGACTTGGCTTGTGCTATCCACGAGATATTCCCTATTTTCTGAGGGTCTAACTATGGGGCTGAGTTGCTTGTGTGTCGGGTGAGTCCAGATAACATGATCAAACTGGCCAGAGATCTGGATGGGCCAGGGTGGGGATACGAGTCAAACACTCCTCATCTAGCATGCTGGTCAGTATGCTGTCAACTGGGCTACTGGCATGCACTGGGATGTCTGCCTTACACTGTACCTTGGTGATAAAAAGAGAAAAAAATCACGGTTCGTGTGAGACTCGGCTGAAAGCCGAGTTTCCCGCATGCCCAGGAACGCCACCACCATCTTGGGTGGTGACACATGGTGATACGATAACAACAAGTGTAATATTATTACGTTTCGCTGCGCTCACCTGCCCCCTCATTGGTCCTACCATAACCTTGAACCTCTCAAGCTGGAAGGCTGTTGGTTTGCAGACTGGGGATGTGTTAGAGCTAGGTCTCAGGTCGTTGACTGTCTCAGTAGCCTGTCAGTTTTGTGCCCTGTTATCGCACTTTCTGACTACTTATTATCTTGTTGGGTAGTTGCTTCACAACTCGTTTCCATGTGATTTCTTCGATTTTAAGTGTAATGTTATTACGTTTGTTGTGATGAATTGCGTATCCGAAAAAGGAAAGGGATGTGTTGATGCGAAGGTCGAACACATGAACATTCGGTGTCAAAAGAGCCTTGGAAATGTTTCTCACCGTATCTGCAGAGACTCTGAGATGTACCTTACCGTCTAGATTGGGACTCTGACAGATGCTATCACCCGAAATAACCTACTACTTGTATGTGCTGCATTGTACTTGTACTGTCTTGTAGTATTTATAACTATGGTGTCACATTGGTGTGTGGTGATAAGACACATTCCGACAATTGGCACACAGCAAACAGAAGAAAGCATCTGCACCTGTGTTTGTTTCAACACGACAAACGCCTTGGACGTGGAGTCTCTGGGAGGATCTGTACGTTAAGTACAAATAGGTGCATTGGCCCCCGTTTCTAATGTACATGCACCATTGCCATGGTAACACAGACCCGACGCATGCCCAGTAAATCCCATGAAGTAAGTTAGTTCACTGGAACGACATGGGTTCTGCTAGCACACCATCAGACAGCACGGCAATGCGAGTAGGTCTATGCACAGCCTGGTACACGGTGTGTGTCGACGACTCTTTGTTAGACCATTGTACTGGCGGTTACGGTTCGTTCATCTCTTCACCTGGGCATATAATAGCGTTTCCGAATCGTCTGTTACCTGTCTCCGCTCATGTGTGTATGTCTGTGTTACACTATCCACTTAGAAACGAGCAAGTGCATTCGAATTTGCGAATAGGACCGCAGCCAGGTGTGGGTCAGTGGACACCCTGGTACTTTGAGTAGCCATGAGAGGAAGCTTTTCATGTTTGGAGGAAACATTTTCCGACAGCCTGTACAAGGCTAAGATGCGGCGGGCTCTCGCTCCCAGACGGTGCTGTTCTTTCGCGCCTCTCCACCTCGTTAAAACAGATGAGGTGCGTCAATTGGTGGCTCTGAGCAGAGTCTGTGCGGGTTCCATGCCCTACATGTAGTTCAGGTAGGCATGATTTCACCGTAGGTGTAGGGACACTGAGGAGAAGGCTGATAAGCCCAAACTCAATAGCTAATCCACGTTGAAGTGTTACAAGGTACAACGCCACGGCGTTCTAGCAGTAGATGTGTTATCCTGGTCTTCCGTCGCCTGTTCACGGCCTGCGGCAGAGCAGTGCACGGCATGCATGATCTGAGCCGAGGAATTCATCACTTCAGTCCTTTCAGTGCAATGGTAGCGTATGAAGCGTTCCGCAGCGGGCACAGCCGCAGTGCCGAAAACCGGCGGCATTGACTTTCTTCCGAGTCGTTCGTGCGTTGCGTTCATGTCTATTAATATTATTCCCATTTCCATGGGGGCTTCAGTCAGGTAAATTAACCCGGCGGAAGAGCGAGATATAAAAAAAGTCAGGAAAACCGCCGTTTTGTCATAGCTGGACGCCAACTAATACTTATGATGTGTGTCAGTGTTTTTAAAACCACCTACTCCAGTATCCTCGTCACGTGACCTTCACTAGCAGTCGCAGAACTGTATCTTGCTCAGCTGTTGAGCAATCAATTTTGGAGCGCTTGGGTTGCAATGAAGGCGAGACCCTATGGTCGGTCAAGCTGCCCCTGCCTCTCTCCTACTCCTGCCATTCCATATGATTGTCTCATCGCTGCCTTGCTGCTTTGTGCCGTCAAATGGTGTGTTGTTTTTTCGTAAAAAAATCAGCTTATACATTATCAGCAACGCACTGCTATAAAGGAGACCGAATTTCACAATAGGAGTTCAGTATGCAGAAGTATTGAGTTCGAATCTGATTTTTTCATTTTTGTTGTTGGTGCTGCCAATTCCATGTCATCACGAACTCCCCTTCCCCAGAGCATGTGCAGGGATATTCATACAACGATCATGGCTTGGTCAGGAGAGATCGGGTTCTACAGCGGTCGACATCGATCATCGCACGTCGTTCACACAGTTTCCTGTCTCAACTCACAAAGCACCAGTAACGCGTATCTCACGGAGCTCGATCTGCACCACTGCACTTCTCACGCGTGCGAATGTAGTGGAGCGCTCGTAGATCAAAGGCCAAGCCGATGCGGATGGAATATTTCAGGTTGAGTCACTCAAGTCGTGGTACCGTCTCAGATTTCAGCTGTTCAAAACGCTTTCCCTCTGTTGCTTTACGCATCCGGCTCAGCCAAGGTCGAAAACTCAGTTCGCTGTAGTGTGCGACCGGCGGTGTGTGCACGTCGTTCCAGTCCGTCCTTAGTCTTCTGGTGGCATTGTCCTCACGCACGCCCTACTGTTACTAGTGTTAGGCCTGGATCACGTTGTTTCTAGTAGTGTTGAATGGTCGGCTCATCCCCCCCCCCCCCTCTCTGTGGTAGTACGACACCAAAGACTATGTATGTACAATGGACGAGTCGTATGTCCGCTCACAGAATATTGTCTTCGCCCAAAATGAACACTCATGCACTTCTGTGGACTGACATTTCTTTTTTGAGATTGGTTCCCCGCACTGTGTTTATTGAACTAATACTTGATGTGCTAACTGAAGTTTTACACACCGTGTCAGCACAAAACCATGTTTAGAACGTGTTGAAAAATATTTTGCTCACAAGAATTTAGAGACGAAGAAACATTAGCGGGATTCGCCTGACCATGACACCAACCCAAGTGTAAAGGCACAAATTGAAGCATAATGGTAGACGTTCGCATTGGCGTGTCACCACTTCGCTCTCACACCCAAGCACATAGTCAGTGTATGGTCTCCTGCACAGAAAGTTGTGCTACCAGTACCTGGAACCTGGAAAGTGATCAAAGCGCGGAGTATGTAGCTGAATTTGACCTCGCCTACCATGTTTGTTCACGTGGATTTCTTGAAAAAGAGGTTGCAGTGACTTCGGCGATACTTGAGAAATGGTGTGCTGCTCCCTACGTACATGGGAGCTCGCACTTTTCCTGCCAACTATTCACTACTTGGCCCATGTTCCTGCATGATAATTATACGAATGAAGCATCGTCTGCAAATTTCCCAATCACCGCTCGCTCACTTGTAAAATATTTTCGTTGTACTTGTGGATGAAGCGAACATTCTGTTACGGATGTTCCAATTTTTTTGTCTTTTAGGCTTGTTTCAGTGTTGTCTTGTCATTTGTGTCGTAGACAAAAGACGTAGGTGATTACGGAAGTCCAGGTTTTCCTTTCAACATTGACACTAACATAATTTGATACGCGACTTCGTCAGAGAAGCTTTGCTCGTCGAATGGAGTGCGTGTACAGCCTTCAGGACTGGATATCTTGACGCGTTTGCAAGTGGCAACACTCAACAGAGCGGTTGCCGAATCGCAACTGGGAACCACAGGCTATAGTATGGAATATATTCTGGTAATTTGATCAGGTTTCAGCGCTCAACAAACGACCTCTGCCTGCCATGGACTATCGTCGTAGATTCGTTTCAAACGTCTCATACAACCGTCCAGATTTGAAATGGAATGCGATACGTTTCAGCTCTCGTTCAACAGCATAGACCTGTCATGTATTGCTCTGGAAGATCCTTTTCGAAAAGTTGATGAACTGAAATACGAGGACCTTCATGGTCACACCAGGCCGAAGTACGTTTATATCACCTAGAAGTACGTTTATATCACCTAGAAGTACGTTTATATCACCTAGAAGGGCTCACCATGGAGTGGTGCTCTTAAAACCTTGAGTACCAGGATTTAGTTTAGACACCTCAATCTAGTGGAGATACTAGCCCCGTATCCATCTAGCGTTACACTTCACAAAGACGACCGCTCTGTCCTTGTCCAATGCTATCGGAGGACATATTAACAAGTAGACTAGAACAAATTCAATCCATGTCGATCTTGCGAAGACCTTGGCCGTTATCCATCTAATGTTACACGTCATCAAGACCACCCCATAGCAGTCCTTTGTGTGTCGGAAGACATCAAATGAGCGGGCCTAATACATGCGATGAGTCAACACGGTGAGGTTTAGGTCTTTAGGATAGAGTGCGATGCAATGCTGACACCATCACTGGCATGGTGCGATAATTCAATACCATGGATTGGTGATAAACAACATGGTACCTTGTCATCTGCTGCGAGCAGGAAAATTGGCCACCATTGTTTTTGCTTTCTGCTGACCATCCAGTATCCATCCTGTGCCCGTTCGACTGCCGTAGCGTTAAGGAATTACATGTACATGCACATGCAGTCTTTGGGTTAGGTTTGGGTTTTGTAGCATGGTATTGTGCTGCTGAGGTCTGCAGTGTTCGGCCGATCTGCGGTCTCGGCTTCATAGGGAGACCAGATGTTCCTGGGTAGAACTGAAGGGTGTGTGGGGAGGGGGGGGGGGGGAAGGGGTGCAAACTCGCTTGTCTGTGTGGTGTACATGTATGACACGAACTAGGAGGAATAAGGAGTATTAAACACGGCATGTGTGGAGGATGGACAACAACCATGAGTAACACATCACCATTGTGCCAGGTCAGTATGAGCTGGACCAAGTAAGACGCACATTATGGAATGTACGTGTAATCAACGCACCAACCCCTGAGGGACAGAAAGGATCTTGCTATTCTAGATAGACATTCTGATAGTTCAATTTGCAGTTGCGTTCCTTGGTGGAAGTACAACTTCACCTTATTGCGCAATTGTGATACCAAATTATTAGCGTCGATTCAGAGCAATATAATCGGGACGGAATAACTTGCTGTCGATTGCACCCCGTTGCCGGCTTATTTTCCTTCCTGGCTGCCGTTGCTGCCACTGCATATGGCAGAGTACTGGTGTCCAGTCTTCCCTGTTCTGTACATCGTACATGATCGGCCTTCCTCCTACTACTCCTAGCTTGGCTCCTGTCATTCCACGCTCTACGCAGTCACGCTGCAGCTTTGCGACATACTACTAGTGTATCCATTTCTTCCTTCAAGTCGACACCCGGAGAATGTACGCGGCCATACATCATTCACTCCTTACGCTCATTGTGCGAAGTTAATATCGACTCTACGCAACTTACATCATTCCGAGAACCCTACGTTTGTTGTAACCGACAGTAACAATACAGTTGCTGTGCACTTCTCCCATTCTCGATATACTATAGAGATACTTCAACATTATTGTATCCTTGAGATTGCTGCCAGTACTTCACCGAACCAAGGACTGACGAGATTGCGCCATTTTCGCGACATTCACCTACTAACGTCGCGATCATTTCCGCGTGAACTCTCCGTGACACGGTGATAATATTTCGATAGGTCTAACATTGTGCAATTCGCCGCATGCACTGCTTCGGGTGACAGCTTTTCAGGAAATAAGACATACTCGAGAAAATTTGTTCCAGTTCGTTCTCTTGTAGAAATGCAATGCCTGTAGTGGCAGTAGCATCTGGCGGAACATGTGAGTGGGTACTCGTTCAAGAGAGGACCTCACCACAATCACACAGTTCTATTGATTCTGTCTTGTCTAGCGTACCGTCATTATGACGAAGCCGATGTTTATCACCGCATCGGAGATGGCCTGTTTAGGGCAATGTCGGTCGGGTCTTGCTCGCTCCGTCGGGGAACTCCTAATTATTGTTGAGTCTCATCCTGTATCTGATTACTGGGTCCTCTCTGCGTGAAACCCTAGATGCATTGTCTCGGGAAGACAGTGACTCACGTTGGCTCTCGTGATGGCCGCTCTCTAGTTCACAGTCCACAGGAAGTTGATGAAGCACAGTATGATAACAATACCCGGAGGTACGATGAGCAGTATGCATGCGAGCAGGAGTGCTTAATCATAGTACATCAACGGGACTGTGCGGATGCCTAGTTGAGTGGGACAATGCAGCATCGTACAAAGCAGCCGCTTGTCCAAGGCAATTGCCCCAGAGATGAGAGTGCTCACTTTCCTCTGCCCCCTACCCGTAGTCATTACAGTGTATCGCGTACATTGTGATACAGTGTACCAGTGTAC
>NC_088645.1:8375793-8378293 GCF_964019385.1 Sycon ciliatum
ACAACATTTGGGCCAATCGCGGTCATCCGTGCTTTTATAAGAACGAAATAATGGCGCTTTTAGTGACATTTTGCATACAAATCCCCATCTAGTAGGGCGCAGTCACCCAGTTTCGGTGGAAGTGCGCGAGTTCGATTGGGATTCAAGTAGGAAGGGAGCGTCTCAGATTTCTCGGACCAAGACCATTCGACTCAGTACCCCGAAGACTACAACTGGTGAAATTTTGATTTTTGCCTTAACTTCCCCTTTAAAGGCCGATTCATACTAAGTCTTCATTTCGCGTACGGGAAACGCGTCTCGTCGCGAAAAAGCTGATCTGAGCTCAACTATTTCGCGTACGGGAAAGCCATCGCGCGACGGTCCAGTACGCGAAATGAAGTATGAACCGGCCTTAAGGCATGTACCTCCAACCCGTAACAGAGATGTTTCCCTCCTGGGCGAAAGCTTGGAACCAAGTTTTGTGCGTGGTGCAGCCTAGGACTGTTCCTGTGTTACAGGTTAGGGTTAGAGGTGTAGCGAATAGATGGCAAGGCTACAATGGAGCTGCCCAGTTCTCAAAATCATCAAGGAATTTACTTCATGAAATCTACCTTGTTTGACTGAGGGCTGGAGACTGGAAGAAGTCTGTGAATTGACAGACCTATTTTCACGTATCGTTTTAAACCTGTAATCTAATACCTGGATAGTGATCTCCATACCACCTCTTTTCTCTCTGCTCACTCAAGCCATTCATCCGAATTTCAACAGTAACTTGAAAGGCTATGAAAGAACTCGATATTTTACTTGTTGACCTCAAAGAAAACATGAAAATTGTGGTACTTTTGAAGTAAAAGCACTATATCCACACATTGTGTTTTGTACAGGAATGCTTGGCTGTTTTACTACCAATACTACAGGATAGCAGCACACAAAACAGGTAAAGGTAGGAATTTGTGTAGTATTGGTGGTGGTGGTGGTGTTAGTGGTGTTAGTGGTGGTGGTGGCGGTGGTGGTGGTGGTGGTGATGTGTGTGTGGGGAGGGGGGGGGGGGGGGGGGCATGCAGGCAAAAGCTGTTTCATAGCTTTTAAAACTATTGAATGTTCTCACAACGCAAGGTCAACCGTGCATCAAACAGTGTGAAGTATCTCATATGAAATGCAATGTTGAGATATACACAAGGTTAGGATGTTGAGCCAAAGTAATCATGGATAAAAAGAAAGGACAAAATCACGGTTAAGAGTTATGACTTAAAGGGGAAGTTAGACTTAAAGGCGAAGTTAAGGGGGCAGACTGCTCGTAAAATCCCTGAAACGTCGAATTTGTAAATTCATATCGAGTGCTACATCAGTTGAAAGAGCATGAATAGCTGCAAAATCTCTGAAAATGTTGTCTCGATCTGACCAGCCGTTCAAGAGTTATGGCCGAAAATGTGCCCTTGCAAGGAAAGATTTTTTTGTTGCGCGCTGTCATTTTTGGCAGCACTGTATTTGAATGTGAGCAGACCGTGCGCAACTTGTCGTATCATGGAAACACGCGAAAGTGTGCAGAATTTTGCTCCAAGTCCAAAAAAGTCCAAAAATCACGTGTTTTAGCCCGCCGTCGTGCAGCAGGACTTTTGCCAGCACACTCGTGACGTTGCAGATATGTGGCTTGATTATTGTAGTTGACGTTGATTTAGTGACTTTGGCAAGTTTGAGTCGTGTCAAGAAGTCAGGTGGTATTCAGTACTAGGCAGTAAACTAGTGGAACGTGAGTGGTAGTCTTTGCTGATTTTTGAGGGTATCCTGGATTTGGTGTGCAGCGCTGTGGAAATGGCTTGCTGTGGAGGTCCCAGCACTGGATGTTGTATCAAAGGTACGACCTCGTAGCACGTGCTAAACCTAAAAAAATTCAAAAATTGACTTGGGTCTGTGGGAGTCTGTGAGAGAACGCCCACTCGTTCCGTTGTGACAGATTCCAGGGCCACGTTGAGGGGCCCTACCCGACCACCCATGGCTGCTTCTGGACTTGTTTCAGGTTTGGATCCCTCGTACGGACAGAATGGGCACGAAAATGTGAAAAAATTGTAAATGCCTTTTGTTGGCTCCTGGGTGGCTCGCACACCGTGGCACTATGCTGGAATTTTGAGTTTTTCCGGCCTGGAAAGCCTGTCAGTGAGGCGTAAGAACTTTAAAATCATGTCCAGAGGGCCAGCATAGTGGCAGGAGTGTGTGGTGAAAATTTCACTCAAATCCATTGAGAGACACCAAAGTTACGGTGAATTGAATGCCATTATGAAATTTACGACCAGTCTGCTACCTTAAGCCTAAAATCAAATTTTCACCGGTTGTAGTCTTCGGGGTGCTGAGTCGAATGGTCTTGGTCCGAGGAAGCTGAGACGCTCCATTCCTCCTTTATTCCCAATCGAACTCGCGCACTTCCACTGAAACTGAGTGACTGCGCCCTACTAGATGGGGATTTGTATGCAAAATGTCACTAAAAGCGCCATTTCGTTCTTATAAAAGCACGGATGACCGCAAT
>NC_088645.1:8380793-8390402 GCF_964019385.1 Sycon ciliatum
AGAGAGAGAGAGAGAGAGAGAGAGAGAGAGAGAGAGAGAGAGAGAGAGAGAGAGAGAGAGAGAGAGAAGGGGGAGAGAAATGTGCTACACCTACACACACGCACACAACCGAAGGCCCTCTCCTAACTTACTGGAGTACTAAGTTCAAAGTACGAGTAGATCTACTCTCCAAAGCTCCACAAGTCCACTGTTTCATCGCACAGCAGACAGGCAATGATCTACATAATCATACAGAGCAGAGCTGCAGAGCTCACTGACTTGTCAGTTTGAGTACTCTGGCAAGGTACGTTCCGTCCTGGTTTAATATCTGGCTTTGGAATTTTTATTTTTCATTGCTATCAGGTTCCTCATTTTCTCTGTGCTGCGCTGATAAGTCCACAAAGGACGAAGCAGTTCTTTCCGCAGATGGAGTACTTATACTCTACCAAAGCTTGGGCCGTCAGCAGGTAAACGTTCGGAGGGTATTGTGTGGATGGTACAGCTATCCTGCATGAAGTATTAGCAAAAGTGCCAGATAACAATGCCATCAGTCTTGGGCCGTCAGCAGGTAAACGTTCGGTGGGTATTGTGTGGATGGTACAGATATAGCCTACATGAAGTATTAGCAAAAGTGCCAGATAACAATGCCATCAGTTCATAACGCAGACTGCACACTGCACTGTGATACACCAACACGATAACGAAGTCTGCACTGGGTGTTGTTCTTGTCCATCATGCATGGGGGTGAAAACAGTTAGATTGGGTTTACTGCTAACCGCAGGGCGTGATAATCGACATTGCCGATTGTGTTTTGGGGTTCAGGTAGGTGGGGGTGGACGACGTACTGGCGCATCATAATAATGACATTTTCGTAATACTATTATTACGAAAATGTCATTGAAATATATGCTGTGAATTGACTGTGTCATATTTGTTATGGGGACCATCAGGTGGTTGGGGGTGGATGACGTTCTCACACATCACATCAACGAAAATAATGTCTTTCAAACATGCGGTGAATTCACTGTGATTCTTGTGGGTATGGCTTTTTGAACCATGGATGGCTGAGAGCGTTAGTACTAGTACATGTATTTGGGCTTTGCCTTAGTCATTCGAAGGTGGCTGTCGTAACTGCTCCCGTATTGTCCAGGGACAGAGCAGGGCGATCACACATCATTCGCCCTTGACACGCACATAACAACTCGTGAATCTGGTGTGTCATGTGATGAGCACAAGTGCCAGAACAATTCCACACGCTCAAGTCATAACGCAAACTGCACACTAAATAAAAGATAACGATGTCCGCAGGGTGTTATTCGTGTCCATCATGACGTTGAAACAGCTAGACAGGGTTTTGCTGCTAACCGCAGTGCGTGATAGCCGCCACTGCCTATTGTGCTATGGATCAGGTGGGTGGGGGTGGATGACATTCTGGCACATCACATTACCGAAATGTCATTGGTTGAAACATGCTCTGAACCCCTGGGATTTGTGTTACCTATGGCTCTTCCAACCATACATGTATTATGGCTGAGAGCATTCGTATGTGGTTTTTACCTTATAGGCATTCGAAGATGGCTTTTGTATCTGTTCCCTTATTGTCTAGGGATAGGGCGGTCGCATAGCATTATCCCATGACACGCGCATAACAATTCGTGTATCTGGTGAGTCGTGTGCGTGGCTCGTTGACCGGCGAGGTTATGGATTGGTTTCTGAGCGACCCAGCCGTCACAAAGACAGCTCAGCTCCGGCCAACCCGCTTGATGTGTTTCCTGCCGATGAATTCAGCAATAGGCGGACAGGATGCAGCTTGCCCGGTCGCTTCTGCGGCTACTGGTCCATTGTTGCGGGACATGGCATTCATCCCTCACGTACAGCCTCGCTAGTAAGTCTAGTATTGGATCAACTAGGACGTGGACGGCATCATTTCGGCGTTCACACTGACTGCAACATTATACAAGAGATTGTTTCGCGACGGCTGGCCTGCCGAATACACTTGTCTTAGCCCAAGCATTAACTACGAGAGGACACGGAACAGCTGAGCTTCTGTCTTCCTCTTTTCTAGCCCTTACACCTTTGTACATGCGGAGCATCGTGTGCTACATTATCATGAAATTTAAGCTTCGACTGCTACAACATGTGCAAGTTCAGACTTTTTTCCAGCATATCATCGTGCACAAGTTGTTCAAGCTAGACGTCATGTAAACGTGTTTTTCGTGCCCACCGGGATATGCTTTCTCAACTTCCGACGTCGAAGGGTTACGCATGACTATGCCCGAGACTCACAGTAGAGTGTATAGACATGGGGCGATGGTAATAGCTTATCGGCTAGCATGCTGACAGAATGTGTGAAGACAACACTCGATCTTCTAGTCGCACAGAGAATTATTGTTTTGATTCCTGGACACATAACGTTTTTTTTATTATTATTATTTTTATTCCAAGCAATACATGGCTGGGGTAGCCAATGACCACTTTGCGTGGCGATTGCAGGGTTTGTATAGCCGAGTACGGCTAACGCTAACAATAACTTGAACAGTACACCTGCGACCTGGTGGTATAACTCCGAATAGTGGACAGGAACACCAGACACACTGTGACACTGTGACACAGTTCCAACCATAATATAGCATGGGGAGATGGTGATGATTATTGTGTTGACAGTCAACAATCTCTGTCAACAATCTCTTTCATACTTGGTACACAGCTCGCAAGTGATGAGTGAAGCTGTTGCTGCATGATTTAGAGATGTTCGTCAGCATGTCCTCGCTAACATTCGCGGGGAACAAAACTGAACTCTTAGTGTCATGCGGCGAGGTTTGAGCCACAGCTTTAAACCAGATCTTTACCCTTCTCCTACATTTTACCTCCCTGAGAGACCATGGTGCTCCGAATCAGAAGATATAAAAGCTAGCGGCAGTGATGTGTGACCTGAAGAACTCTCCCATTTACTTCCCCTATAAGATGCAAAAATGATGTTGTTGCACGCTCAGGAAGATGAGTTTCGTTGAAAGTGCAGCTCCTGTATGTGGCTATGTCAATCTTGTAGTGCTCGCCTATCCTTCCTTGTCTTTATCACTGATCAATGTGTTGGGCCATGGGGCCATGGGGCTGTCGGCAAGAGTACGTAGGCTGGAGGTTGGTCAACACCGCAAGACGCCAACTGTTCCCGCACCAGCATTATAACCGGCAAGCGGAGAATCGTCCTGATAGAAGGCTAGATTCGCTAGAGCGAGTAGATTAGCAAGCATGCCATAGAAAGCGAGTGAGTAGCATGTAGTTCTCCCTGTCGTTGTCCCTGTTGTGTTCCCCAGATTTCACGGATAGAACGTAGACGTCTGTGTTCGAGCTGCAATGTGTAACCTTCTCATCGTTGTTAGTGTACCAGTTGATCTTGCCTGAACATCTGACAGTGTGGCAAGAAGGACGCCGTAGTTGGGGGTCTCAGGAGAATGTCCTCCATGATCTTCAGAGGCGTGTCGAGTCAGGTCAGATGCGCTGGTGATGTGATACAACACACACTAGAGCCACGTTCTGTGATAACTGTATTATTTTTTCTTGCTCTATTGGATGCTTTACATCCCTACGGAGAATGGAACGCAACGATAGCAACAAAACATCGGAGACACGTTGGGTGTGTATGCATGTGCTACATAAGCTATGCGGATGAGGTTCTGCACGTTCCTTCGGCCAAGTGTCTCTGCACCATGGCGGTGTATTCGCACACCTAAACCGTTGGTCGTCTTCACACAGCCACCTCTGTATGGTATGGTTGTGAGTGGTGATCACACTGAGGAAGTTGCTATGACTCGTGCGTGGGTAGCGCATCACATGCGACCCGTTTCGGAAGGTTTTGCTCGACGTTCGACGCCAGACTCGAGGACGTCGAATGCCCAGGAACGCACAGATAATGAGCACCTTCCCTTCACCATCATCGTACGAGTCCAACATAGTGTCTGAGCACTCTTAGACTGTATCACCTAATCCTAGCCTTGGGTTAAACTACCTTCATGGACACTGCGCCAGCAGCAGTGGCGCTTGTTTGTCTCAGTGTTTGCGTCCTCCAGCTGCGTTGACACTTGCCCTTCGGCCACTGTCGACCTTAGGCTGTACAACCTATGAATGCGAGTATCTGTATAATACATGTGTCGGTGTGTCTATGTGTATGTGTATGTGTAGATGTCTTTGTGCGTGTACGTGTGTGAGAGTGTGGGTGCACATGCATGTGCAGAGGACTCGTTATGCAGTATCCTCAAGAACTGCTTATGATATCCGTTGTTCAATGGTTTCAGAGAAAGATGCCTGAAGAAGAAAATTGACAGTGACCACTAGGACTCGAACAAAGGACCTTCGCTTGAGGCCAGCGGCACCACTGAGCTATGATAATAATTATACGTTGTAGCTGGATTCCTGCAGGTCTACCTGTGGTATATTCGTTGTACTGGCGTCAGCTATATCTCTGTCACTGATTGTTCCCCAAACTGAGCTTCCGCGTTGGAATTATGCTGCCCCAAGGCAACGGTTCCGTATACTGCCTGAGGGCCATGGTCCCGAATTTTAATGCATGGTTTCCAGGTACATTGTACATGTGTACTGGAAATGCGAGTGAGAGAGTGTATTAGTAAAGACGTCAGTCTCGCACCTCAACTTCAAATGGAGTGTTTAAAGTATCGTGTTTCTGCTCATATTCGCCAGGTAAACGGCGTGCAGACTTGTCATTACTAGAGAGGTTAAGATGCACGTTATTTCTGACGTGACGCGAAAGTTCAGCTCGCGTTATTTGGATCGCACGTCGAAAAATCAACGCGAGTGACCTGCTGCTCACGTCGAAATTTGGAGTTTTACGCCAAATTTGACGTGAAATTGCGCGTCACGTCGGAAATAACGTGCACCTTAACCTCTCTACTGACAGTACTGTCTGTATGATGGTGCTCGGAATGCCTACCACTCACTCCCATGCAATGTGTACTAGTATCACAGATATGTAGCTACTGAGTACTGCATAATACAGGCACAGGTGCTGATATACTGTACATATCATGTGACTGTGTTACTTCTGTAGAATATACGGTAACACCTGTCAAGGCGACCACTCGGATAAGGCGACCACCTGTCCTAGAAGACCACTGAAACCAGGACCAAGAGATTGTGTTTCCAGTCAAATGACCCTGGATAATGAGACCACCTGGTAACAGAGACCACGTTTTGAAGGTCCCGTGAGCGGTCGTCTTTGACAGGTTTCACTGCATTTGTCGTGACATACAGCTACAGTACTGGTAACTCAACGAGCTATAGGCAGCTATATGTACAATCATAGTAATAATGCAATGATCCCGCCGTTGACAGAACCGTGTGACTAAAAGAGTGCCCAGACCTCAGTAAATGCATGTACTAATATCAGATTCTGTTGCTGATCACATTTCACGATAAGTTCTTGTAGACATCACTCGAGAAGGGAGAGTTATCCACGTCTTGTGATAGAGCTTGTTTTCCAGGATGAGAGCGAGACAGTCGTTCCACGATGCTATCCGCCACTCTTCTGTTGGAACATTAGGTACCTTTAAGATTAAATTTCTTTCCTTCCTTGAGCTGCTTCCTAGTAATTAGCTACTTTCATTTAGGGAAATTAACTAATGAAATAAGCGAAAATAACGATCATCGCCATGTTGTAGTTACCTAGAGAAGAGTTCAAATTAATGACGGTATGTCGGTGGACAGTTGTGATCGAGCATTTGATTGGTGTACCGCTCAGCACGGGATAACTCCACTAGATAATTGCATTAAATGTTACCCTGGGGCATTCGCGACCTCGCTCAGGATCCTTGCCGATGTTAGCTGTACGCCTGTACCGCGGCTTCATTGGAACGTTAGAGTGAGCCAAAGAATGAAAGAGGTACTCACTGCCAGGTACTATTCCCGGGGTGTGACCGCTGCTACTGGAGACCAAGATCACAATCCTCATTCCAAAATCATACAGTACACCGTACACGCACGCACACACGCGCGCGCGCACACACACGCACACACGCGCGCACACACACACACACGCACACAGCAGCAGCAAGTTAAAACCTGCTCCGCCAACTTCCCTTGCTTGCTTCCTCATTCGAGTCTGCCCGCTTCCCTGCCTCTAAGCTACCACGGGTAGTTTCTGATCACCTGCTTCGTTGCCAAAGCGCCAAAAGCAGCTCGTTTGGGCCTTGGCTGGCGGCGCGACTTTCCGCTGGTAACGCACAAACGCCAGTATCGCACTTGGCACCGGCCGCACCGGCGATCACTGCGCCAGTTCAGCTACGTTGTATAAGGAGAGCAGTGAATACGTGTACGTCACGTGAACTAATACTTGCTTGTACCAGGCATTTCATTTGAAGGAGTTGAAACGGGAAAATCTGAAGAAATATTGACTTCCACCACCAGGATCCTAGGACTCGAACAGTGGTCTAGATGAGTGGCACAAAAATGAGAAGCGCCATCCGCGACGCAGCCAATGCCTGTGCCAAGGTGACTGGTACTTGAAGCATTCGCGCATCATTTTCTGTACACGTATCATTTTCCATACCAAATCCATTCGGAGCGTAGGAGCCATTGTTGGTCTCACAGTGGCCATTTCCTACATACTCCGAAGTACTTGATGGAGAAGTCGTCGATCGCTTGCTTTTACTGATACGAGCCATGGTGTAGAGTTTCATCACCGCAGCCGTTATGCTTCCAGGCATTTCCTTCCGATCGGCTAGGGGAGAGGCACGCACTCCAGAGAAAGAGTAAGATAGAGAGTGGTAGGGGAGAGTGAAAGCGAAGCCTCTTAAAGCGAATGCACCAAAATGGCTGCGTCCGCTCCGACTGACGGACCAGTTCCGCCAGCGGAGAGCTCAAGCGAAGCGACAGCCACGAAAGGCAACAGGTGAATGGGTCAGAGGACGCACGTGCATAGGCTCTGTCTGTGTGGTTGTGCTAGTAACTGGGTGGTTGTTGAGAGCTGGACCATGATGAAGTGCAGAGTTTACTGAAACACCCCGTACCCATGCGCGATTCGTGCATGATGTTTCACTGCTTTCCGTGCGTGTGTAGATGTACTAGCATAGCCTCATACTCGTCACCTGAACTGGTACCAGGCCGATCGTGTAGGCACGCGCTTGGCTCGGGTTCATTATGACTGTGTGTTTTTGCTAGACTTTTCGCACGCATTCTATGCGTGAGAGCACCGGAAACGTCCTTGTCTCACACGTTTAGACCGTCATCATTATCAGCGTAATCAATGTCACACATACACACACACGCGTCCACACACAGACACGCACGCACGCGCGCGTAGGTGGCCCAGACAAGACTTCCTAGACCTGACCCCTAGTGCAAGACCAAGTGGCACATGCAAGACAGAGAGGCAATGCGGATGGTGAGGATGCTCACACTTTCCTGAGTCTAATAGTCGGTACATATCGCAACGGACAACATTCCCCAACTGTAGACGTGTCAGGTCTAAAAACGTGTAGTCTGCGTGTCACTGTCAATTCCTGTAGTCCCATTCGTGTAGCCTGTAGGGTTGTTGAACAAGACCTTGTCACTCTTTCCACCAATGGTGCAGTCAGTCTAGGCCATTGTGGTCTAAAGCTTGGTCTAGTCTGCCAGTAAGGGTAGGCGAAAGTGTCTGCCAGTCTTTCGGTCGCCATTGCGGTAAACAAGGGTGCTCATGAAGGTGATACTCAACGGAGTGCTTTCTCAGAGTTCGTGTAAGTCTCTGGAATGTGTTTTAACGCCACCTTGTATATTCTCATAATGCGTGAACTAACTGAGGCTACATGCCTGAACTGTCTTAGAAGCACGAGAGGGCCTTAAGTTCAATATTTTATGGAGAAACCTCTGCTCCTTGTGGCAGCAGAGACTTCTGCTGCACACCGTGGGCTGGAACAATAAACACTCGGCCTACCTTCATTTTTTCGTTTGTTTTACTAGATTCGTGTGTAAAACCTCTCTTTCCATAGCCATCAAAGCGACCGTCATGAAAAGTTATACGCATGTTGTTTTGGACGTAATGGGTGGGCCGATGTGATATGCAAGATACCTATCCTAACCAGTGCAGCAGGAGGCCGAGGATTCAGCTCCTCGCGTGCACAAGGATGGTTACCCGATGATGCTAGAATAGAATTGCTATCTCTCCTGGGCTGTGGTCGCGACCAGTAGCAAGGTGGTTACACGTTAGCACGCCGCTCGATTCTAATCTCCGTATTACCTTTGAAACTTCGAAGAGAGCTAGGAAAGTCAAGTTGGCTAACGTGAAAGCTGTCCATGGGACGAATGATAAGAACTAGAGCAACTGAGCTGCATGAAACAGGGCAGATGAGGGAATATCGTGTCAGCAAAACAGCTACTTTCGTCACCAGAACACAGACCGTTATGATGTTGGCCTCAAAGCGAGTCATGACTTGAAGTTCAATCTCAGCCACCTTCACACACACTCTGACAAACCTAACTGCAGCGATTCAGTTCCAGACGTTTGTGTAGGCTTTAGCATGATACAAATGCTATACCGTTGCTCCATTGGTATTATGTACATGTACATGGGAAATGCAGACAACTCCTCCAGCCCCGCCTGCGGCCTTTACACTACGTAGATCTACATATAGTCGCTTTCATCTCTTTGGGAGATGCGCTTCATTTTTCGCCATCAGCGAACAAACCCTGAGGCTAGACTGACACACTGTTCGATTTTAGTCATGACACCGTCGCACGCAACATCCTGGGGGACCTTTGGCTTCGTGTCGTGGTAGACTGACACACTGTACCATTGCAGTCAAGACCGGCATCACCATGATCACCCTACCCTGGCTTAGGAGAACTTAGGATTCGTGGCGTGGTGCACAATCATGCAACCTGTTTACCGTCTCAAATATCCGTCTCTATGGTAACAATGGCATCATGGCTACGGAGAAACGTATTCAACTCAATAAGTAACGACGTTCTTGCGACCTAAGAAATACCAGCATCAGGTGCGGGACAGTCCCTTTTCCCGAAGATACTTTTGAAAACAGCTAAAGCTTGAATTGTAAATACGGAGACAGACTGGCATAGGCCAAATCCACTGTGGGCTGGAGCCGCTGAACGGGCATATTCTTAAACCACTGACTGGTACTGTGGTAGATCATTGAGTTCATGGTATGTACCAGAAGGAGAGAGGAAAAAATTCAGTGATGCTCAGCGCAAGAGTCAGGAATATTCGAGCTTTATTTGTTGAGGGAGTTGAAAAGGGGAAAGTTTGAAGTTCTAAATGACTGTCACCACCGGGATTTGAGCTAAAAGTTAACTTATCCAGGCGCGAAATTGGGCTAGTTTTAATACTCGGCCAGACATCGTTTCCTTTCTGCTCCTAACTTTGGTTTCCTGGAAGTTAAATGTTCCCTTCTTGTTTGTGTCAGTGTTTGTCAAAGCGCATTCAACTGTTCGTTCACACACATGCACGTGCATGTATGTATGTATTTGTAAAGTAATCGCATGGCATGGTCTAACGTAACGTCATTATGCGGCAAGGCCAAGTGCAGTATCAAACGTGACGTCAGCCTCGGTCTATAATTCTCTAAGTCTCATGTTTGCACGCCAAGTCCAAATCAGTCCCCACAACCCTTAGTCGTAGATAGG
>NC_088645.1:8390602-8419003 GCF_964019385.1 Sycon ciliatum
CCTCAGTCATGTACACTGTCCCACTTATTCGTGATCAATCAGAAATGCAACAATGCAGTCGTTCACGTTGTGCAGAAGGCGTCAGTCGCCATCAGCCAGCTATGGCGCCATGGGCGATCTCTGCCCATAAGAGCCCGCAGACTTTGGTACATTGGCATTGTGCAAGCACGACTAACGTACGCATCCAATGCATTCTTCCCGTCGCTGACACAGCAGCTGCAGAGTCGTTTAATCAAATCCAGCAAATCCAGAATTCGTGCAATTTTCCGACTCTCCAGCCGTGCATCCACAGCCCCCCTCCTCGTCAGCTTATCTATTCGATCTCTAACTCACATTTTTCACTACAAGGTTTTGTATTTTGTTTTCCGTTGCCTACATGATCTTGCAAGTCCTCTTTTCTGCACCTACTTTCAGTTAATGGCTAATACAGGTCAAGCATCCCGGGATGATCGCCGAATTACTCGAGGACAGGAACAGCGGCTACTGCAAGTGCCTTTCCTTCCTGGCCTTCCGGTCGTCAGTCATTGACATTTGTAGGAAGCACTCTTTGGAATGCCCTTCCCAGTTATATTCGCCTCCACAGTGCGGCTTTTGCCTTTAAACTGGCTCTATACAGAATTAATTGTAATGTGTAACCAGTGTTAATTGAGCTCCTTCCTTGCTCGGCATCCCTACACATTACTGCATGCTTTCTCTGTGTGTTCTTCACTGCATGCTTACACATACACCCACCCATTTGAATTATATACATACGTTGTGCTTTGGAATTATCATGTTATGATTCTTTTTAATAGTTCCTTCTCTCATAATATTATATTCGTTCTTAGCAGAAACCAGAGGTTTTTCCTCTGGTGAGAAGGCAGAATTGCCTGTGCTCAAAACTAATTCAAATAAAAGAAACAAACAAACACGGCAAAGCCAGGGGCTACACTTATTGAATATGAGTTGTGACTAATGATGCATGGCAAGCTCTTTGACTGGGTTCATGGCCTGGTAATGCACACCGAGTCACTCGGTGCAAATGCCACCAGAGAATGCATTCCAGCTACTTACGTGAGCAGCTTGGAGGTGTTCCAGTCCACCCCGCACTAGTACGGCGACATTCCCAATTACCGCTAGTATGGCGATTACAGCGGCTTGCACATCTGCGAATTCTATCTCCATGTCCACTGGTTGCGAATCCTCTTGGACATGTGTGTCGAACTTGACCATTGACCAAGGTACCAAGTTGCGGGGTAAGAGATGTTGTTTGCAGATGTGCAGTTACATCCGGTGGTCCGCAGTCCATGGCTGTACAAGCATATTAAGGTTAAACCAATGATTGGGCTAGGTACAGTCGTAGACGAGGTGCGTCAGTTAAGACTGTATGACTACTCGCTGGGTGGATTTGACCAGTTTTTTTTGGATATTACCAGTTTCTTTTGGATTTTACCAGTTTCTTTTGGATTTTACCAGTTTCTTTTGAAATTCCACACTTCGATGCACAATCAGCAGTACTCGCAAGGTACTCTGGCTGCATTCTTACTAAACTACTGCCGGTTTAAATGGACTAATCCAAGTACTGAACTCTGAGCCAACAACCTGAAGATTTGCGACTCGCCTTTAGGTGTGTATGTGCATCACAGATAATGAATGTAGGCTGCTGCCATACCATGGAAGATCATTTCTTTGGTCAGTAAAATGATCATTGATTTGAATATCTGTCTGTCTGTCTGTCTGTCTGTCTGTCTGTCTTTCTGTCTTTCTGTCTTTCTGTCTGTCTGTCTGTCTGTCTGTCTGTCTGTCTGTCTGTCTGTCTGTCTGTCTGTCTGTCTGTCTGTCTGTCTGTCTGTCTGCCTGTCTGTCTCTCTGTCTGCCTGTCTGTCTGTTGGCCTGTCTCTAGCGTACCAAACAATAGTCTAGAGCTTGCATTATCTTCCACTTGACAACAGTGTGTAGGGTTGCAAACAACCTCATCCATTTCTCCTCTTTGTATCGCTTTCAAGGATTAATCCCAACTCGCACACACACACACACGCACAAAGAGGATGCACACACACGCACACACACACACACACACACACACACACACACACACACACACACACACACACACACACCTTGACCTTGACCTTGACAAACAGCTGCCGTTTAACGGCTAAGCTGCCCTCATGAGGAGGGGAACAAAGGGGTAGCATCACGGCGTCGCAGCAGAACATCTGGCCTCATGCCGCTGCAAATCCTGCTGCCTGCGATATCTCTCGCCGCACGTACAGCAGAACTTGAACTCAAGACGCTCCCTCGCTGTTGGTCGCTTGCCACGCTCGCAATTGTGCCGTTTAAATCCAGCAGCAGATCGAAAGCACCGGTTACATGACGGGCAGTGGAATGGGCGCCAATGTTGGTGTTGAAGCACTAGGCGAGGTGCAGGATCGACACAGTCCGAAGGCTGTTGGGAGGAACTTGCGAGAGGGCACTTATGTACCTTCAGCCCACCAGCACTCTTGAACACACACACACACACACACACACACACACACACACACACACAAAGAGGACACGTAGGCCTGCTTGGATTGCGGATGTGAAGGCAACATAACTATGGTCCTGTATATCTTCTGTGGGCCGGTGGCCACACTGATGCCATGCATACAGTGTACAAGCCTGTGCCATGGGGACCGGAATTGCGTGAATACACTAGCCTGGATCATAGTGATCCGTGAGGTATAGCTTGGCTATTGGGCTGTGCCATGATGACCCACGAGGCATAGTCCAGGGAGATATAGATATATACACAGACAGACAGACAGACAGACAAACAGACTGACAGACAGACAGACAGACAGACAGACAGACAGACAGACAGACAGACAGACAGACAGACAGAGAGACAGACAGAGAGACAGAGAGACAGAGAGACAGACAGAGAGACAGACAGACAGACAGACAGACAGACAGACTGACAGACAGACAGACAGACAGACAGACAGACAGACAGACAGACAGACAGACAGACAGACAGACAGACAGACAGACAGACAGACAGACAGACAGAGAGACAGAGAGACAGAGAGACAGACAGAGAGACAGACAGACAGACAGACAGACAGACAGACAGACAGACAGACAGACAGACAGACAGACAGACAGACAGACAGACAGACAGACAGACAGACAGACAGACAGACAGACAGACAGACAGACAGACAGACAGATAAACCAGAGAGGTTCTAGGCTATCGAATAGAGTGCTCAAAACCGAAAGGCAGAGCTAGTTCAAACAATAATGAGAGGATGAAAAAGTGTTTTTAAAAGTGTTAAAACACTTTTCATCCTCTCATTACTGTTAAAGATAGATACATATACATGTAGATACTCAGAAAGTGGTGGACGTCACGCAACTGCATTGTAAATAAAATGGGGCTTTGTCAACTGACAACCGCTCTATTTTATTGCAATTCACTCTTTGGCGTATGCACTGGATGAAAAATTCCCGTAGCTATGCGAAATACGTTACTTCAGTAATGTCTGGCGCTAGCCAGGTTACACACAGCTTTAATTCCCGTAGCTATGCAGAAGACGTTACTTCAGTAACGTCTGGCGCTAGCCAGGGTCCACACAGCTTTAATTTGGTATTTGTTTGTTTGTGTGTTTGTTTGTTTGTTTGTTTGTGTCACGCCTGGCGCTATCCCGTATCTGACGGCAAAAAACCATAGGGATGTTATAAATTTTTCAATTCTCCTATTTTTTTCAGGCATATCCTGGGATTCGAACCCGCACTATCGCCCTACATGCATTCCCCCATTCACTTCGCATTCATACCCATTCTTCCAAGTTGCTTCACGTTATGATCTTGCGTTTGAAAGCCCTATTTGAATATTGCGGGCAGCTGTATGTGGCTAGCTGTGTTTGATGGTACGGTACGGGAGACGGTGTCGTATTACCCTCGATCGTACCTGTCCCGTACCTATCCCTACCGTACCGTACATTCAAAGACGGCTGGCCACAATGCATATTCAAATAGGGCTTTCAAATTCAAGATCATAATGTGAAGCAACTTGGAAGAATTAGTATGTATGCGAAGTGTATCGGGGGATGCATACAGGGCGCGATAGTGCGGGTTCGAATCCCAGGTTATGTTTAAAAAAAGGAATTTTTTAAAGAATGTATAACATCCCTATGCTTTATTTTGTCTAGGTCATCAAGGAAAAAAAGCATAGCGTAGGGCCCTGAGCTTCCAAGCTCTCTCGTTCCGTTTGTTTGTTTGTGCCTGATGATGGCACGCCATGCCTGTCGCTATCCCGTGCATGTACCGTACCGTACCATCAAAGACAGCTGGCCACCTTATTCAAGCAACAAGATTCAAACTTTGGAGCAGGGTGCAGGTTTTCCCGCTCTGAGGCTCCCACAGTTTCCCGCCAGGAAACCGGCAACAGGCCGGCCCGGTTTCAAACAGTAGGTATTGTAGTAGCAGTAGGAAACTAGGTAGACATCTGATAGCTTTGGCTCACCTCCGCTATGCCTCCAACTAAAATCTGCCGTTCTCGGGCTGACGGATTCCGAGGTAGTACCTCGCCCACTAATCCTTTGGCGACAAAGCCAGCGAGCCAGCACTATAGCTTGTTTTAGCACACCACCGAAGAACAATACGTCGCTACTGTTGTGCTCCCTCCCCGGGATCGAGTCGTCGATTTTAAACGGAGTAAAGACGCTGGCAACATTTGTGATGGAGTGCGCAGACCGCGAGACACGAGAAAAGAATAGGATCGATGATTTGTCGAGGCAAATTGCAGGCTTGAACGAGGTTGTCGCCCTCAAGGAGTCCGCAATTTCCGCGGGAAGTCCTTCTCACCGGACTCCTCCAGCAGCTGGCCTAAACCAGCACAGCCAGCGTAGATCTGCGATGGAGAGTAGAGCGGGAAGGACCAGCAAGCGTCGTACTATATCTACCCGTACTCGCGCAGGCCAGCCTGCCACGTGTACCACTAATGCAGACGAACACCGCAGCATTTCCTGTAGCGTGGGTGACCCTGGCAGTGACTCCGAAACGTCAACCAAGGATGAGGACAAGTCCCAGGCAATCGAGTGGCCCACTGTCAAGCCCAAGCCAATGAAGCTAGAACCAATCACGGATGATACATGAAAGCTGGTATCGAATGAACCTCACAGAGTGAGGAAGGCCGTAATCTACGTGGGAAACCTGAACTTACATAGCAGTGAAGAAAGTGTTGTTGTTGTTACTTTATTTTACTTCACCAGAATTACAGGCAGTAGAATGCCTTCTCACTAGACCTGGTCTTGTTCTCACAAATGACGAAGATTGTGAATGAACTTGAGTGTCAAGGAATTCACTGAGCAACGCTCTGCAGCTGTCGGTTTAATGAACTCACGTGCACATATTGGAAGCAGATTTGGTTTCCACTCTCCACTCTCTGAACAGCGGCGAGCTAATGTTGTTCCTTCATCACCAGACAAAAAGAAGTTCTCATCACAACCAATCGTCTCAGTACTTCCATACGTTGAGCTTGGTGCAAACCTCCAACCGTTCCGTGGGGATTCCTGCTTTCTGCAGACCACAACTGAATACACACACAAAGCAAATTACAATGATAGTGCAGTCCAGCAGCCCGGCTTACACTTACAGTGGTCAATGTGCATATTCACTGACTATAACCCATTGTATTTGCGATACGATTACGATCGTACTAATAGCCATTCATATTTTTACTCCAATGTCTTCCACATGCCATGGCCTTCTTTTTTTCTTTCTTTTTCTTTCTTTTTACGGCCTTCTGGTACTAGTACGATGAACAGTGCACGGAGGAACATTTTCTTCTTTGTCAGAAGTTTCTGGGGTTTGAACTCAGAAGTTTGAGTCAGAACCTTGCAGTCCTACCTCAAGGCACCAGAACGAACCACTCAGTCAGGGCTACACCGGCCCATGACGTTAGGGTGCACTGGCGAAAGGCTAGTAATGGGCAGCTCCACTAGCACGGATTGATTTATGGATATAGGAGGAAGCAATCGTTGTTTGTAAAAAGCACAACAAATATGACGAAAACAGCCCAAATCATCGTTCACATACCTTTGCACGTATTCTCACAGGACTTCTTGCTTGCAAAATTGTTCTCATTCCCAAAACAGCCTCCATATTGAAATGACTTGCAGGTGTCCTCAGAGCTGTCATAGTAAAACCGTTCTGTCATCTGCTTGCATGGGCCTGGATCAGGACTTTGATCACACGCATTGCCTATAACGCAGCGGCATGGAATCAAGAGACGAGCATTAAGTCAAAGATAACATAATATCAACGCAATCAGTAAAGCAAGGTGAACAAGAAATATAACCTGTGCCAATGGTGTGTGTTTTGAATGCGCAACTTGCTCTACTTATTGCGCAAATTTCATTTCTGTCTCCACGAAAACTGGATAACATAACGAGAGAGCTTGGAAGCTCAGGGCCCTACGCTATGCTTTTTTGCCTTGATGACATAGGCAAAAAAGCATAGTAAATTTTTCATTTCTCCTTTTTTCCCCAAGACATAAACTGGGATTCGAAACCGCACTATTGCCTGCATGCATCCCCCGATACACTTCGCATACATACTAATTCTTCCAAGTTGCTTCACGTTATGATCTTGCATTTGAAAGCCCTACCGTAAAAGCCCGTGTATAGGCCCCGGGCGTATAGAATAGCAGCCTCGATTTCCTGGGCGTATACAAGGGCACGGGCGTTATTTTGGAACCGGGCATATACTTGGAATAGGGATAGCAGTAAGTATTGGGTATCAGTACCTGTACATGTACTGGTGTTTCCGGCATACCTGGGCGTGTACATGGGCATGGGCGCTATTTGAAACAAAAGTGTTGACGTCCTCTGACTGGGCGTGTACACGGAAGGTGGGCGTATTTTCGAGTGGGCGTATACAGGGGCTTTTACGGTGTTTGAATATTGTGGCCAGCTGTTTGTGGCCAGCCATCTTTGATGGTACGGCACGGTACAGGACAGGTACGGTCAAGGGTAATACGACACCGTCTACCACCTTGATGACCTAGGCGAAAAAGGATAGGGATGTATAAATTTTTCAATTCTCCTATTTTAAAAAAATCATAACCTGGGATTCGAACCCGCACAATCCCCCTACATGCATTACCCGATACACTTCGCATTCATACTCATTCTTCCAAGTTGCTTCACGTTATGATCTTGCATTTGAAAGCCCTATTTGAATATTGTTGCCAGCTGTTTGTGGCCAGCTGTCTTTGCTGGTACGGTACGGTACGGGACAGATACGGGATAGCGCCAGACGGAGGTCCGTCCACCACAAACAAACACCAAATTAAAGCTGTGTGGACCCTGGCTAGCGCCAGACGTTACTGAAGTAACGTCTTCTGCATAGCTACGGGAATAATTAATTATGTGCATGGGGAGTGCAGTGACCCCAGATCAGATTATCACTTTTAGATGGTAAAACAATCTGCGTATCTAGGAAAGCCTTGTGTCACAGACACTGCCTGGCTGCATAATATCCTTCGCCAGCGCACTTCCCTGCCCTGCTTTTATTCTGATACCTGAGGAAAGGAGCAATGACACCACAGACATGGCCTTACCGCCTTCGCAGGTAGTCATACATTGGGAAAGATGTTGGAAAGAGTTGTCACCACCAGCAGTATAGCAGCGGCCTACGTACATACTCCGGCAGGTACGGCTGCTGTTGTCATAGAAATATCGATAGCGTGTTTCGGCGCAGTTCCTGTTTGGAGGTGGTCTAGGCTTCTCTTCATGACACTTGCCAGCTGCAATGGACAATCAGCAACACGAAGCCAGAACAAAATGGAACGTTGAAAGTGATATCACAGGCACGGATTGTTATGAGTTCCCCTTCATGACCGATTATAATAGTGTCGTAAAACGATGTAGTGGATACCTGTTTGGTGATATGTCTCAAACCGACCCATGTCTTGAGCGCATGCGCGATACGATCATGTGTCATTTCGCAGTTTCGAGTCCTTTCTTTTCAAGTCTTCTTGTCCGTCTCTTTCGGTAGCACCTACTGTTTTTTCTGTCAGTTTGAGTATGTGAATATTAACAATATGACATACTGTAAAGCTAACAAATACTTGCCTCTTGTGTTTCTGCGTCTCAAAGCACAGAATGTCTATGATTCCGTGACGATGTGCATGTAGTCCGAGCTGGTACTGGTACTCACCTCTCTCGCAGAATCCCTCCCTGGCCACATCGATGGTGGTGTTCATTGCGCACTCCTCGACCCTGGCAAGGCATCGATTGTCATGCTCAGAGGCATCAGTGCCACACACCGGTGAATAGTCATCTGGACACATGTCCCAGGTCAGGCAAACGCACTTCGGCCTGTGAGCGTCATGCGGATCTTGCACGCACACCTCACTCCGTCTTGGACATCTAACATTGAGACATACCGCTGACAGGGTGGAAAACACGGGCAGAACAGGGGAACTAAGCACAAGTACAACTTTTCTTTACTTTTAGACTCGGGTGAAGAGCCAAGGGTTAATTTATAAGAAGAAATGAGGACGAAGGAACTACAAGTTACGCTATAATGTGATTGCCAGTTAGGTGTAGAACGTCAATACCGTCGGTCAGTGTCGTGCAATGTTATTGCATGAGCTGATTGTAAAGTAACTGGTGGTGTTAGTGGACATTATAGTGTAGCTTGTAGTTCCTTGGTCCTTATTTCTTCTTGTTGAGTCACCTCGCACCCTGGAACTCATTTCTTCTTTACTTTTTTTGGCGTTTGTTTTATTTCGCAAATCCAAACGGAAATTTCTTCCAAAATAACTATGATGTCCCTCCCCTCCCCCTTGTATACTGTGGTTAGGGAGTTCAGTTCCGGTCGCTGAAAAGCGAAAAATACAGTACAGCTCGCCTGTACAAAGCGAATGGGCGCATTGTGGCAGCAGTTCGGGATGCAGTTCGAGGCCCAAGTATCTTCTCCCGCGGCCCTTTCGGCCTTGTCGATGCTATTTTTAGGTAGCTGAGGTCATTACCTTTCCAATGGTGCCACACATGCCATGCTTCCAAAAATAATGCTTCCGCGCAATGCACTTCGAAGTACTAATTTCGACCAGATGCTTACTCGGCCCCGCGTGTTCAGCGGCCTCAAATTAGTCTAAAACAAGAGAATTGTAGAACATTTAGGCTCCCGCTTAATCGCGGTAGAAGGACAATGATTACAGAAACCAGCACATGGTGATTTCCTGGTGGTTGACGAAAAAGTCGAGTGAACTGCGCGCACACTGTAGAAGCAGTGACGGTGAAAACGTGTGACTTGTGCAAGTAGGCGTGCACGGCATGCTTGCACACTGCATGCATGCACACATCCTGTATCGCCATGTACACACCAGATAGTGCAGTGCTGGACGGAAACCACACGGCCCACATACATAATTGCATTTACTTCTGTGACTGTTTTCACCCCCATTTTCCGATCTTCTATCGACTATAACACTAGATTGCCTTGGAATTTTGGGTTTAAATTTTAACAGGTTGTTTCTCACATCTTCCCGGTTTAGAAAAACTAGTGTTTTATGCGAAACTCGCGAATTTGGTTTTTGATTGAACTCCCTACTATGGTTGACTTGGCCGTAGTGACTGAGGCCATTACTGAAGCCAAAAAAACGTCAAATGTGCATAGTGCAGATTTTCATTTGGTGAAAGTCATCTAGTGAGTTTTTTTGTCAATCAATTCCCGGACGCTTCATTTGGTTGACAAGCCACAGGGTTCACCCACGTGTGTGTTTACTGTACATCACACTGGCACTGGGTATGTGTGTAGGGTATGTGTGTAGGGTATGTGTGTAGGGTATGTGTGTAGGGTATGTGTGTAGGGTATATGTGTAGGGTATATGTGTAGGGTATGCGTGTAGGGTATATGTGTAGGGTATGTGTGTAGAGTATATGTGTAGGGTATATGTGTAGGGTATATGTGTAGGGTATATGTGTAGGGTATATGTGTAGGGTATATGTGTAGGGTATATGTGTAGGGTATATGTGTAGGGTATATGTGTAGGGTATATGTGTAGGGTATATGTGTAGGGTATATGTGTAGGGTATGTGTGTAGGGTATATGTGTAGGGTATATGTGTAGGGTATGTGTGTAGGGTATATGTGAAGGGTATGTGTGAAGGGCATATGTGAAGGGTATATATCCGTTAACTCTCACAAAACAACTCAATACCATTGCCCCAATGCCACGTCTTTACTTCTCACATATGCACTAACTTCCACACTAGCATCAAATATCTACGCCTGCTCGTAGAGAATTCGATAGTGAATGCTGCTGTCTGATGATCGCTCCGATGCGTGAAACTTTAAGTTACAGCTAACACAGCCTTTCGCCTCTGTTGTGTGTGCATACTGCTCTGTACATTCGTACATTGAGCATTCTACCTCGAGCTTCCTAGACCGGCCTGGTTTGTGTAGGGTATATGCAGGGTATGTGCATGATACAGCAATGAGATAATAATGACGTATGATGTGACAAAAGCAACAACGGCAGTAACAGAACATGACAGCAAGATGTGTTGGATTGGAAAAAATTCAACTTACGGACGCAGATTGGCTTTCTTCCCAGCCACTGACTAGCTGGACCACATTCAAATGTGTTCCCACCGGCACCAAGCATTTTAAAGCCATCGTTACAGCCAAATGTCAACTTTGTTCCATAAACACCAGCAGCACGCTGACCATTGGTGATGTTTGTTACTTCTCCTGCCAATTCAGAAGTTATTATCTTCCCGGACGGAGGTGCTGTTGTTTCCGCGCACGGGATTCCTACATTGAAGACAGGAATAGTACAAGCAGCCATGGTTTCAGGGGTTTTGAGACTTGCCTGTTTGGATGTGGGTTAGGGCCCCGAGATATTCCAAATGTTTACAAGCAGGAACATGAGACTTGCACTTATATGACACTGGTTGGAGAGTATAAGATCAGATGGGAAACAACAGTATACTGCGTCTGAGTTGATCCAAGAGCAATGTAAGTCTGTGATTTTAGATACATGCCTCGGACCCTGGCCCTGAATAGCTTGATGAGCACACTGTGAATCATGATGTTTCCCGTCACTCAAGCTCCTCAGTCATGTACACTGTCCCACTTATTCATGATCAATCAGAAATGCAACAATGCAGTCGTTCACACGGCAAAGCCAGGGGCTACACTTATTGAATATGAGTTGTGACTAATGATGCATGGCAAGCTTTTTGACTGGGTTCATGGCCTGATAATGCACACCGAGTGCAAGTGCCACCAGAGAATGCATTCCAACCACTTACGTGAGCAGCTCGGAGGTGTTCCAGTCCACCCCGCACTAGTACGGCGACATTCCGAATTACCGCTAGTATGGCGATTACAGCGGCTTGCACATCTGCGAATTCTATCTCCATCTCTACTGGTTGCAAATCCTCTTGGACATGTGTGTCGAACTTGACCATTGACCAAGGTACCAAGTTGCTGGGTAAGAGACGTTGTTTGCAGATGTGCAGTTACGTCCGGTGGTCCGCAGTCCATGGCTGTACAAGCATATCAAGGTTCAACCAATGATTGGGCTAGGTACAGTCGTAGACGAGGTGCGTCAGTTAAGACTGCACGACTACTCGCTGGGTGGATTTTACCAGTTTTTTTTGGATATTACCAGTTTCTTTTGGATTTTACCAGTTTCTTTTGGATTTTACCAGTTTCTTTTGAATTTCCACACTTCGATGCACAATCAGCAGTACTCGCAAGGTACTCTGGCTGCATTCTTACTAAACTACTGCCGGTTTAAATGGACTAATCCAAGTACTAAACTCTGAGCCAACAACCTTGGAGATTTGCGACTCGCCTTTAGGTGTGTATGTGCATCACAGTTTTATTAATGTAGGCTGCTGCCATATCATGGAAGATCATTTCTTTGGTCAGTAAAATGATCATTGCTTTGAATATCTTTCTGTCTTTATGTCTGTCTGTCTGTCTTTCTGTCTGTCTGTCTGTCTGTCTGTCTGTCTGTCTGTCTGTCTGTCTGTCTGTCTGTCTGTCTGTCTGTCTGTCGGTCTGTCTGTCTGTCTGTCTGTCTGTCTGTCTGTCTGTCTGTCTGTCTGCCTGTCTGCCTGTCTGTCTGTCTGTCTGTCTGTCTGCCTGTCTGCCTGTCGGCCTGTCTCTAGCGTACCAAACAATAGTCTAGAGCTTGCATTATCTTCCACTTGACAACAGTGTGCAGGGTTGCAAACAAACTCATCCATTTCTCCTCTTTGTATCGCTTTCAAGTATTAATCCCAACTCGGAAACACACACACAAAGAGGACACATAGGCCTGCTTGGATTGCGGATGTGAAGGCAACATAGCTATGGGCCAGTATATCTTCTGTGGGCCGGTGGCCACACTATACCATGTATACAGTGTACAAGCCTGTGCCATGGGGACGGGAACTGCGTGAATACACTAGCCTGGACCATAGTGATCCGTGAGGTGTAGCTTGGCTATTGGGCTGTGCCATGATGACCCACGAGGCATAGTCCAGGGAGATATAGATATATACACAGACAGACAGACAGACTGACAGACGGAGAGACAGATAGACAGAGAGACAGAAAGACAGAGAGACAGACAGAGAGACAGACAGAGAGACAGACAGAGAGACAGACAGACAGACAGACAGACAGACAGACAGACAGACAGACAGACAGACAGACAGACAGACAGAGAGACAGACAGAGAGACAGACAGACAGACAGACAGACAGACAGACAGACAGACAGACAGACAGACAGACAGACAGACAGACAGACAGACAGACAGACAGACAGACAGACAGACAGACAGACAGATAAACCAGAGAGGTTCCAGGCTGTCGAATAGAGTGCTCAATACCGAAAGGCAGAGCTAGTTCAAACAATAATGAGAGGATGAAAAAGTGTTTTAAGTGTTAAAACACTTTTCATCCTCTTATTACTGTTAAAGATAGATACATATACATGTAGATACTCAGAAAGTGGTGGACGTCACGCAACTGCATTGTAAATAAAAGGGGGTTTGTCAACTGACAACCGCTCTATTCAGTTGCTTATCACTCTTTAGCATATGCACTGGATGAAACATTCCCGTAGCTATGCGGAAGACGTTACTTCGGTAATGTCTGGCGCTAGCCAGGTTCCACACAGCTTTAATTCCGTTTGTTTGTGCCTGATGATGGCATGCCTGACGCTATTCCGTGCATGTACCGTACCGTACCATCAAAGACAGCTGGCCACCTTATTCAAGCAACAAGATTCAAACTTTGGAGCAGGGTGCAGGTTTTCGCGCTCTGAGTCTCCTACAGTTTCTCGCCAGGAAACCGGCATCAGGCCGGCCTGGTTTCAAACATCAGGTATTGTATTGGCAGTAGGAAACTAGGTAGACATCTGATAGTGTTTGCTCACCTCCGCCATGCCTCCAACTAAATCTGCCGTTCTCGGGCTGACGGATTCCGAGTTAAAACTGTTGTGCTTCCTCCCCGGGACCGAGTCGTCGATTTTAGATGGAGTAAAGACGCTGGCAACATTTGTGATGGTGTGCCCAGACCGCGAGACACGATTTTCGCCCGAACTCGCGATTTTCAGCAAAATCCGCGATTTCCCGCGTTTTTGTTGTTTTCTGCACTATATCTCACTTTTTTATGCACTTTTCACGCAGTGCTTTCCATGATCCTGTAGGTTATTTGCACAGTACGACTCGTACTACTCCCGAGTAGATATACGATGCAACAAATTTCGTGATTTGGCCGAAATCCGCAATTTCTGTAAATAATTCCGCAAATTCCTGGCAAGTTCTGCATCATTCCGCACTGTTCGTCGCATTTTATGTTGTTTTCTGCCGCAATTTCTTGCGCAAGTTTTCGGGAGTTGTTTTCGCAAATTCCCGCAGGGACAGAATAGATAGACAGAATAGATAGAATAGATAGATAGAATAGAACCGGAACTACTGCTGCATAGCCCCAAGTCTGAAGACTTGGCAACTTCACGCCTGCACCTGACTCTTGCGCTATGATACGCGTTGCCTATGATACCCCTCAGAATTTCCCACCTTGCTCCCCCTTATGTTCAGGCTGCCCGTTTTGGATCCATCAGTTGCCTGATGATCGTAGTAATACGTGAAACTCAGAGTTGTAACAAAGCTTCCAATCTCTCTCTTGCGTACAAGGCTCTACCCTACACGGGTGTTGAGCACTCTTCGGACAGTGAAGCACACCACTTGACTAGATAGAGTAGATGGACAGAATAGATGGACAGAGTAGATGGACAGAATAGATGGACAGAGTAGATGGACAGAGTAGATAGATAGGATAGAGAGATGGATAGATACTAGTACATAGATCGCTAGATAGATCGCTCGATCGATAGATGGATAGATAGATAGATAGATAGATAGATAGTACGAAATAGAGGTTGCGACTTCGGCGATGATTTTGTTTAAGAATGAGTTTGCTCCCACACTGGAGCTTGCGCTATTCCGCCGCCGACTTGACACTTGACCGACTCACGACTGCCATCCAGAGAACACGAGAAGTCCATCGAACCTTCGACTCGGCAAAGCTGCAAGAAAGCACCACTCCCTGCTCAATACACAGTGTTTCAGGGAATTCACCCCTCATCGGTTGAGCTTGAGTAGGCTGAGCAAGATTGTGCCTGAAGAGCACCACTTCTATAGTGCTGTCCAGGCACAAACATCACCAGGGATACAAACGTACAGAGACACTCCGTTTCCAGCGCGACAAACACCTCGTGAACACCAGATAGCAGCGTGAGTCAGTTATCGCTCCTGGACGGTGAGAACAGACCTAGAGGACCCTCGGTCATTCACAACGCTGACACCTCCAAACCAGCTAGTCGCACGCCCGCGCTGGGCACAACAGTGCGATATAGAGGTTGTGACTTCGGCGATGATTTTGTTCTCTGCGGTCCTCTACGTCTGTTCTCACCGTCCAGGAGCGATAACTGACTCACGCTGCTATCTGGTGTTCACAAGGTGTTTGTCGCGCTGGAAACGGAGTGCCTCTGTAAGTTTGTATCCCTGGTGATGTTTGTGCCTGGACAGCACTATATAAGTGGTGCTCTTAAGGGACAATCTTCCTCTGCCTACTCAAGCTCAACTGATGAGAGGTGAATTCCCCGAAACACTGTGCATTGAGCAGGGAGTGGTGCTTTCTTGCAGGTTTGCCGAGTCGAAGGTTCGATGGACTTCTCGTGTGCTCTGGATGGCAGTCGTGAGTCAGTCAAGTGTCAAGTCGTCGGCGGAATAGCGCGAGCTCCAGTGTGGGAGCAAACCAATTCCTAGATAGATAGATAGATAGATAGATAGAGATAGAGAGAGAGAGAAGAGGTACGGAGAAAGAGATACCCTTCCTTAGGTGATTCATTTCAGGATATACCACGTGAGATTGAAAAATAATAGTTACACGAGGAATATAAGGAGATGGCAGGTGGGTGAGGTGAAGCAGGGCCATCCCATCTGAGAGAATGTTTCCAACAACCAAACAGTGATGGAGAGAGAAGGGTGCAAAGTGTTTTTTTCTCTTCCTCAAACGCATTACAGCACTGATAGGCAGGCAGCTTTACATTTTTCGTATCGTGGAGTACCCTACGCAATCAGTGCGCCGCAATTGTTGTGGCACACATGCTCCAAAGGACTAAACATGCATGAGCTTCACATTGGCCACAATTATGCTACTTTTTTTCATGGTGTCACTGTATGTGAACAGTAACAACTACCAAAATTGGAGCAGAGATGCCAGTGAGTTTTAAAACTTGCCAGCTTTCATTCTGCTAGAGGAATAGCAAGTATGTCTTTAAAATAGGTTGTGGCGACAAACACGATTAGGCCGGCTGCAGGGACACCGTAATGTCGCACCCGCCCCAGCACCATTCAAACATTTCTCTTTGGCAGTTCACGGTACGAACTTCAACAAAGCCCTGTGCAATGCGTACCAGGGGAAGGCTAGACAGCATGTCTCTAGACATCAATAGGCATTGTATGAAAAGCCAGTCAATAGCACTAAAGAGCGAAAGCCTTTTCAAAGTTCAGTTTCACTCGCTCACCGGGCCCGAGCTGGCAGCACAAACAAATGCCGTACTCACACGAATACCGTTGGGCCAACGGATGGCCATAGCCATCAAAAATAGGAACAAACCCATCCACGGCTTCTTTCTCTTGCTAGTTGTGCTGCTGCGTGCATCCAACTGTTTTGCAGTTTCTCCCTCCCACCCATGCCTCCTGAAATTTATTATCTCTCTACACCTCCAGCAGGTCGTTTTCGGCGATGCCCGAGGCAGTACAGAGCCCTGCTCACGTGGTGTACCACAAGGCTCCGCGTTAGGTCCCTTACTTTTCTGCATTTATATCCGCCGTACCCCTCAGAAATTTCAAAATTGCCGCGCTCTCCTGTTTGCGAACGACATCGCGTTCTACGTCATTGGTCGCAAGGCTTCAATCGCGCTCATAATGCTGCAGACAGATCTCTTGAATCTGGAGGACTTCCTCAGCGAACGGGGACTGGTGCTGAATCCCAAAAAGTCTCAGCTACTGCTGCTCAGGCGACCTGCTGCGCACCTGGACGTGATCCCCAGCATCACCTGCAAAGGCATCGTAATCCCCGAGTCCAGCCATGTTCTGTACCTTGGCCTCCTATTGGACTCATCGCACAGCTTCGAGCAGCAGGTGAAGCGTGTGTGCGCAGAGGCACAGTGCAAGGTTGCCTCATTCCGCCACGGGCGCCGCGATGTCTCCATGACCGGCCGCCGCATGTTTTACCTGACAATTGTCCAGAGTACCTTGGACTATGCCAGCACATGTTATGTTCACTGCTTGTCTGCTGAACTCCGAGACAAACTTGAGTCAACCAGCAATAGGTGCCTAAGGCGAGTGTTTGGCCATGATCAGTATACTTCTATTGATTTCATTCTCACCAAATATAACCTTTATACTTTCTCTCGCCGTGTAAACTTGAAGCTGTTTGTGTTTGTTTTAAGGTGTCTATCTCGTTGCACCAGTCCTCTTTTAAGCACGAAATTTACCCCCACTCTGCATCATGCAACACAAATGCTGCTACCTGCGGTCAAGCTTCAGCTGCTCTGAACATACCCAGAGCTACGTCTCGTTACGGCCTGAATGCTATTTCATTTTTGGCAGCACACAGATGGAACATGCTTCCACCTGGATGTCGTCAAGCTAAGCCCCTTTCTGTATTTGTCAGAAGCACCAAGTCATTCCTAGGGTTCCCAGTAAAAAGGCAACGCCTGTTGGGAGTTCCCTAGTTAAATAAAAAATTCTACTACTACTACTACTCTCCTACGTCTCACAATGAGTGCCACTCAGCATGATGGTACTCCAAGCTACATGTACATGTATTTGCATAATTTGATCTGTCATGCAGGGCGCACATTGGCGTAGGGTATCACGCTACTCTTGTGCTGCGAGGTACCACATTGCCCCTCGCTGGAATCAGACCTGCGCCCCGGATACCTTGCGCTGGCCTCCTGATGGCAAAACTCAACCAACTTGTGCTCTGTGACTGGGGTGGTACATGTACTGGCAACATAACGTGGCCCAGGTGGGCTGACTTTCAATTAGCCAAGCGAGCTGGCAGGCCATGGTGCATGATCACTATTCGCTGCACTTCATGCAGCAGTCGGGTTAATGGACTCACGTGCACACATTGGAAGCAGATTTGGTTTCCATTCTCCACTCTCTGAACAGCGGCGAACTAATGTTGTTCCTTCATCACCAGGCAAAAAGAAGTTCTCATCACAACCAATAGTCTCAGTACTTCCATACGTTGAGCTTGGTGCAAACCTCCAACCGTTCCTTGGGGATTCCTGCTTTCTGCACACCACAACTGAATACACACACAAAGCAGATTACAATGATAGTGCAGTCTGTTGTGTCATTTACTGACATAAGGAAGTCCTCTATTTTAGACAGATGAGTGTAGATATAGTGACGAGTCAGGGAAGCCATGCCCAGCAGAGCATGGTATCGTGCGTAGCACGGGGGTAGTGAGAGGTCACGTACCGTCTATACATGGCGACAGACAGGGGAAGGACTATGCCGTGAATGGGTGAAAGGATAACATGATACAGGATAGGACATCTCCCCCTTTTTGAAAAAAATTGAAGAGAGCAAAAACACAACAGCTGGGGAAAAAACTGTTATGGAGCAAAGGCAAGACAGATACATGTACGGGTTGTACATAGCCGGGCACATAGAACAGAACTATTCAATGTGCGGGAGAGCTATAGCAATAGCATGAAGCCAGAGAGAGTTACATGGTTGCGATCAATCTCTGCGGTGGCTGGATGTTGTTGCGGGCACGCAGAGTTGGCTGTGACGTAGGCACTGGCTGTTGTTGCGGGACTAGCGCGGCCGGTGGTACTGCTAGCACCGGTCCGGGAGGAGTCACTGGCTGGAGCAACTTCAGTGCACGACGGTTTCGGCGCAGAATACCGGATGAGGTGGCGATGTTGTAGGAGCGATCGGTGAGTTGCTCAACCACTGTACCCTCGCGCTTGTCGTCAACCTAATTTCGCTCCCAGTGGCAGAGGGGAGAGCGACTTGGCTGCGAAGCGTTGATCGAAGTGATCTTCTTGCCGATGCTTAGCCTCCTGCTCCTTGGCCCGGAGAGCGGTGATGTCTGGCCAGGAGGGTTGCAGGAGATCGGGTGGGCACGGAAGATTGGTGCGGAGCCTGCGGCCGTACAAGAGTTCGGCGGGCGAATAGCCATTGGCCAGGGGCGTGGAGCGATACGCTAAGAGGGACTGCTGTAGACCACCTGGCGCACGGATGAGTCGTTTGGCAGTCTGCACGGCGCGCTCTGCTTCGCCGTTGCTTTGAGGATGCTTCGGGCTGCTGGTCCGATGCATGATGTTGCACGAAGACATAAACTGTGCAAAGGCGTCGGACGCGAACTGTGGCCCGTTATCGCTGACGAAGATGTCCGGATAGCCGTGGACAGCAAATATGCTCTTCAGATGAGTAATGATGGCCGGTGACGTAGTCGATGAGAGACAAGCGACATCAATGTAACGGGAGAAATAGTCGACGGTAATCAGGTACTGGCGGCCGTCGACATCACAGAGATCCGATACGATACGCTGCCACGGACGCTCGGGGAACGGAGTTGTCTGAAGAGGCTCTGGAGACTGATGACGCTGCTTGATACAGGTAGTGCACTTGGCGACGTACGCCTCGATGTCGGCAGAGATACCTGGCCACCACGACGAGAAGCGGGCACGAGCTTTACTCTTTGTGACACCTTGGTGACCATCGTGAAGCTTCTGGAGGATCTCAGGCTGTAGCACGGATGGAACAACCAGGCGAAAGCCGTGGCACAAGACACCTTGCATGTGAGACAACTGGCCTCGCTCACGATGGAACGGCTTGATGTCATCAGGGACGGTAGCAGGCCAGCCATGGATGACATAGCGCATCACACTGGATAACACGGGATCTTCAGACGGAGCCTTGGCTAGGTCGGCGAGAACGGATGGACTCGTGAGATCTTCGGCAGTGGTTGATAAAACCATGCCAATGTCGTCTTGCAGAACGTTGTAAACTGATGCCGATGCTGGCGCTCGTGAAAGCGTGTCAGCCACCACCAGATCCTTGCCGGGAACATGTATGGCATGGACTTTGTACCGGATGAAGCGGAGCAGCATTCGTTGGCATCGGATGGGAACCTTGTCCAGGTCTCTGGTGTTGATCAGTGGCACTAGCGGCTTGTGGTCCGTCTGCACGATGAACCTGGGAGCGCCGAAGAGGTACTGGTCTAACCTCTCGCACGTCCACACCGCTGCGAGGCATTCCTTTTCGATCTGCGCGTAGCCTTGTTCCGTCTTGGTCAGGGAACGGGAGGCGTAGGCTACTGGGCGCCAGTCGCCATCGTGCTTCTGGAGCAGAACACCACCAATGCCATAGCTGCTGGCATGGGCACTGACCATGAGTGGACGCTCGGGGTCATAGTGCACTAAGCACGGGGCTGTAACGACGAGCTCTTTCAGCCGACGGAAGGCGTCCTGCTGCGGGGAGTCCCAGAACCAATCAGTGTTGGTGTGTAGGAGCTGACGGAGGGGCGCTGAGATCGTAGCCAATTCCGGGATGAAGCTGGCGACGTAGGTGAACAGACCCAAGGCACGGCGGAGCTCAGGAACATTCGTAGGCTCTTTGAGGTCGTCAATGGCGGAGACTTTGCTGGGGTCGGGTTTCACACCGGACCCGCTGACGATGTGTCCCAGGTACTTGACTGAGGTGGCATTTGTCGGGGTTAAGCGTGATGCCTGCGTCGGCAAGGACCTGGCGCGTTGTGTCCAGCTGGTGGTCGTGTTCAGCTTCGTTAGCGGCGTGGACCAGAACGTCGTCCATGAATACCTCGGGACCTTTAACGTGGGAGAGGAAGTCCTGCAGGCGTCACTGGAAGATTTCCGGTGCAGAGGTTATACCGAATGGCATCCGGAGGAATCGGAAACGACCCACAGGCGTGATGAATGTGGTCAGCTTGGATGCAGACTCCGTGAGAGGCACTTGCCAGAAGCCGCTGTTGGCATCCAGCGTGGAAAAGACAGTAGATCCGGCGAGCCTAGCCAGTGTGTCCTCAACTGTCGGAAGAGGGAAGTGCTCGTGCTTCACGTTGCCGTTCAGCTTCTTTAGGTCTACGCAGATCCGTACGCGACCATTAGGTTTACGAACCGGCACCATAGGAGAGCACCAGTCAGAGGGACCCGTTTCCCGGACGATGATGCCCATTTCCTCCATTCGTGCGAGCTCTTCTGTGACCTTGTCCTGTAGAGGCAGAGGCACACGGCGGGCAACACCACAGTGGTACGGCGTGGCGTCGTCCACGAGCTTGATATCAGCTGGGGGCACAACCATACAACCGATGGGCTGTGCTGGCTTGCTGATACACGATTCTGCTGCATCTAAACGCTGGATCAGGCGAAGTCAGAGGCAGTCTCTGCGACTCAACAGGTTGGTAGATCCAGGACCATCGATAACTACGATACCCATAGAGAACAGTTCACTCTTGTGCATGGTGTCTGCAGTGAACTGACCCTTGATGGATAGAGGTGCACCAGATGGACCAAGGAGTTTGGTAGTGGATGGTGTGAGTACAGGGCGTTGTACGAGATTCTGATACGTGGAGTGAGCGATACATGATACATCTGCACCTGTGTCGATCTTGAATATCAAATTTGTCGAGCCAACAGGCAGACTTACTGACCAGGCGTCGGTGGACTGGGAAGGACTGGCGTTGGATGACAGCTCTGCAACACCACCCATGAATGGCGACGGGGACGCGAGCGATTCATTTTCGACAGCTCTGGCACCACGCGTGGTTGCTGGAGTGGAAAGACAGACGGCGGCGAAGTGGCCCTGCTTGCCGCATGAATTACACTTGCGACCAAACGCAGGACACGCAGAACGGTTACTCTTGTGCGAACCAGCGTGGCCACACCACGGACATGTTGAAGCTGCAGTGCCGCTCTTCCTCTGCGTGGACAGCGTTGGTGCAGGCTTCGATGGAACGCCGCTGCGCTGGCGGCGACTCCTTGCATCTTGCTGCTTTCCTCCAAAGCGGGATGCAGCATTGACCTGCGGCCTGGCGGCTTGCACTGCAACGTCTCCGGAAATTTTCTCGGCCTGCCTGGCCCTGAGAACTGCGTCCGTGAGGGTGAGTTTTGCGGGCTCAATCAGCTGCAGCTCCTTGGCGACTTGATGATCCAGAATGTGAGCCACGAGGCGATCTCGAATTCTGTTGTCCTTCTGGTCACCAAAGTAACAGAACTTCGCTGCTGCGTGAAGTTTCCGAACAAATTCTTCCACGGACTCTCCTGGAAGATGGACGCACTGTTCGAAAATGGTCCTCTGGTGAAACACGTTCAATGCTGGCGTAAAGTAAGCGTCCAGCTTCGTCATGACCTTGTCATACTTGTCCTCGTCTCCAACGGTGTCGAATACCAGTTGATCGAAGACAGTTTCGGCCTCTGGGCCCAGCGAGTAGAGCAACGTAGAGATTTGCACTTTCTCGTCTTTCGCGTTGAGCTCTGAGGCGAGGCGATATCTCGCAAACCGGCGTTTCCAAGCCGGCCAGGCATCTGGAATGGAGAAATCAAATTCTGCAGGCGGCGCGAACTAAATTACTTGGCCATTTCTACTCGAAGTGTAGACCTGGTTGACTAACCTCTGACACCATGTTGTGTCATGTACTGACATAAGGAAGTCCTCTATTTTACAGACAGATGAGTGTAGATATAGTGAAGAGTCAGGGAGGCCATGCCCAGCAGAGCATGGTCTCGTGCGTAGCACGGGGGTAGTGAGAGGTCACGTACCGTCTATACATGGCGACAGACAGGGGAAGGACTATGCCGTGAATGGGTGAAAGGATAACATGATACAGGATAGGACACAGTCCAGCAGCCCGGCTTACAGTGCTGAGTGTGTAGCAGTACACAGAGCTTAGGCACACAGTAGAGGATGGACATGTTTTATTTATTCGTCCGAGTTTCACAACAGAATGATCATCAGTCTGATGATAAATCTACTGTGAACCTCCGAGTGGATTTGTGCAGAAATGCCATTGGCACTGTCACTGGAAATCTGAACCATTTCCACGAAAATTAATAATCATGGCTTGGCACATGTCTGTCTTCAGGAAACACAAACAAGGATACTCAGTCAGCTACAAAAGAACAATTAAAATGTATAGCTGCATGTTTCAGCAAAGATACTATAAGTTCTTTCACTGTTCGAAGGCTTTACCTGACTAACTTATTTAAGAGCCGCCCCATACTTGAATGTTTTATATTAGTAATCACTCATTTCTAGACGTTAGTTACAGGTCTACCCTCATTAGTAGACGACCCTGGTTACTAAGAGTACTCTTGGGAGTACCTGGAGTGAAAGTTGATTGCTTGATAAATAAAAGGAGAGGATAAAGCTGTTCTTTTTTCTTTCTTTCTCGGAAGGTGCCTTCGAGGAGGAAGCTGATATGATTATTCAATGTGAAAAGAACAAAGAAACTTGAAAGGTTACGCGACGAGCACAATACGATCAATGTCAAGCGCTGCACTAGCTGCAGAGATCGAGGCCAGTTTAGTAGGTAGTATGTACAGCGCAGTCAAGTGCTGCATGCTCCCTGTACAGTGTACAACCAGTGCTAGGATCTGCGCATGACCGTATATGAGGAGCACAGCGCACACACATGCACTGCAGCAGGTGTGCACGCAACCTATATTCTTGCCTAGCAGGATAAAGTCTACATTCTACATTTCGTCTTCGACAATTTAGTTTGTTGCGGTTTCGTGCTGGTATCAATAATAGTCTGACTTTGAAAAGCGATGGCACCAGTTTGTGAGTGAAAAGACGTTATCCGGTGAAAATATCGACATCCTGAAGAAATTAGATGCTGGGGCTAGTGTACAAGCTCTTCGCGGAGGAGCTTAGCCGTTCGGTGCAGTCGATCTACACGATACGCAAGAAGCGTGACAAACTGATGGCAAAGTGGACGAGAGGTGATCGCAGATGTAAGTCGCAGAAGGCAACTTGAGGACGGTAAATTGGTGATTGAGACATGACAAGAATAGGAAAGTTATGATAGTTAGATTGAACAAGTGCAATTCAAAGATTCACATGATTATTATTTGCACTTGAAAACACCGCCATTCCGGCAACAGGCTCTCAGCTGCACCAAATAAATAACTTTGCCAATATTTCGCCCATTGGGCATCATCAGGGCATTGAGGAAGGGGAGGCCAAATTACGAAATATAAAGACGAATAATGCAGGCAGATGAATGTTCTAGAACTAACACATCATGGTGACACAATTGGCAAGGCCAGCAAACTAAACAATCATCACTTGTAAGGTGACCTAAACAAAACGAAAGATGAGAAAACTCACACATACACACAGACACAATTTGGCAAGAAAACTAACACTAACACTAACACTAAAGTTTACAATCATCACCTGTAAGGTGACCTAAACAGAAGAAAGAAGACTAGTAAGACTATCACAGCACGTACAAGAACACTTTCAAGTGTGGGAATGCTAAAGGCGATCTATGTATATGACAGCGGTGTATGTGCAAAGTATGTGTATGTGCTGTGTCAGGTGGTAAAGTCCAGTGGTAGTTCGAGGAGATGGGTGTCGATTCCAGTGACGATCCGGTGACATCCAATCAGTCAATTAGGCGCCAGCCGTCATCGCAATTGACTGCTGGTTTGCGCTTCCTTATCTCGATAGCTTCAAGCAGTTTCCTTGATGGTAGCGAAGCCTCCCTGCCGAGAATCTTTGCCTGGTGGAAGGGCAGAAAGTTGGAAGACTTTAAAGATTCTCGATGCTGGGTACGATAGTGGAAGCCCCAGGGAGCCTTCGCTACCATCGCCCTTGCCTCTCGGTAGTGCTCAGCGAATCGGTCCCTCACCGGCCGCTCGGTCTCACCAACGTACAATTCCGCACACAACGTGCAAGACATACAATAGACAACACCTTTGACTAAACACTGACTATCCACCATACTCGCATCACATGCACGACACTCCATTGGTCGACCTCTCCCTCTCTTCACCTCCGATCGCTGCTTCTCACGGGGACACACACGTACAGCACTCGACGATCGGACCAACATATCCTTCAAAGAAGGACCAGACACAAAGACAACACGAACATGCGGACTGAACTTTCGAACACGTCGTGAGACACGAGCGGCAAGTGAGTCGTTGATGAAGGGCAGTTTGATGACTGACTTGAATTGGTTGTGTCTGCGCTTGCTGTCACGCTGCTGTTGTTGAGACGGGTGTGTATCTTGTCTCTTCCCCTTGGCTGAGGAAGCTCTGTGGGACAACACGTCAACCTCCATTGATGGGAAAGGAAGATGAACGCAAGCTACGGCGCATGAAGGATGACATTATGTCGCTCTATGATGAAGAAGCTAAGAGGAACCGCAAACAATCAACGTTCGTACCGCTGTCCCAAGAAGAGAAAGATGAGATTCAACAGCTCAGGGGAAAACATAATGTTGTCATAAAGCCGTCAGACAAGGGAAAGGGATTCGTCTTGTTACCCAGTACACAATATGATGAGAAAGCCGAAGCCATGCTGGACCAAGAAGCTGACTATGAGAAGGTGGCCATGACGGTGGACAAACTGGATGAGGAGACAAGACGTTTTGTCGACACTCATCTGAAGAACAAGCTCCCGGAGAAACTGGAGAAGGCAATTAAACCGAGGCACTCGCGGATGCCAAGGTTTTACGGTCTCCCCAAAGACCATAAGGCAGGATTGCCATTGCGTCCCGTGGTCAGTTCTTGCGACAGTCCTACAAGTAACCTTTCGTTGATTGTTGAAAGGATACTGAATCAGCTCCTTATGTTCGTACCTGCTCATCTAGATAGCACCGAAGCCTGCATTGAAGACATCAAGAGGCATCGCCAGGTCCCGGATGGCTGCATCATCGCCTCATTCGATGTAGTGGGCCTCTATTCGAACATTCCTATAGATGAGAGCATTTCGGCCGCTATTACCAAGCTAGAGCAGCATAAAGATTAGTGCTGAAACGAGTACGCCGAGTACTCGAGTACCCGCTCGTTGAGTACTCGACTCGATATCAAAAAAGGACTCGATACTCGATAAATAAATAAATAAAATAAAAAACTAAAAAAACTTGATAGCGACGTACACGTCCGTCGTCCATGTGGCTTTGCAATGGAAATTTGTGTTTATTGAAGGATATTGAATTGCGTAAATGGTGTGCAAAAAATGGGTATGTGGTACTGACATATATGCGCATGATTGCTTATAGAGTACTCGATACTCGACTCGATAGTGACAGTACTCGCTCGATAGCTTATAGAGTACTCGTTTCAGCACTAATAAAGATGATGTCGACATGCTTGGATTGACGGTTGCGGATGTACAGCTGATGTTGCAGTATGTTCTGTCAAACAACTACTTCGAGTTCAATAGTAAACAGTACCGTCAGAAGCGTGGAATTGCGATGGGGAACCATCTGGCACCTCCGCTGGCCATCCTCTTCATGGATGCGCTTGAACAGAAGGCCCTCTCGACAGCTACAGTGAAGCCAGATCTCTACAAGCGATATATCGACGACTGCATACTACTGTGGAGACATGGCTGGAAAGGTTTAACAGCACTTCTAGATCACTTCAACGGACAGCACACTACTATCAAATTCACAATGGAACACTCGGTCAACGAAACTCAGTCAGTGAACTTCCTGGATCTAGCGCTGTCTGTGCGTGGAAACAGCATAGAGTGGGAGCTCTATGTTAAGCCATCCCACAGTGGTGTCCACCTGTCCTATGAATCATGTCTCCCCTGGTCGTGTAAAAGAGCTGTTGTAACGAACCAATTCTCTCGAGCTATCCGTAACTCGTCAACACCGGAAGCGGAAGACAGGAGCATGTCCATAATTGAAGAGTTGCTCGAGAGAAATGACTATCCACGCACCGAGATAAACGCAGCACGACGAGCAGCCAAGGGGAAGAGACAAGATACACACCCGTCTCAACAACAGCAGCGTGACAGCAAGCGCAGACACAACCAATTCAAGTCAGTCATCAAACTGCCCTTCATCAACGACTCACTTGCCGCTCGTGTCTCACGACGTGTTCGAAAGTTCAGTCCGCATGTTCGTGTTGTCTTTGTGTCTGGTCCTTCTTTGAAGGATATGTTGGTCCGATCGTCGAGTGCTGTACGTGTGTGTCCCCGTGAGAAGCAGCGATCGGAGGTGAAGAGAGGGAGAGGTCGACCAATGGAGTGTCGTGCATGTGATGCGAGTATGGTGGATAGTCAGTGTTTAGTCAAAGGTGTTGTCTATTGTATGTCTTGCACGTTGTGTGCGGAATTGTACGTTGGTGAGACCGAGCGGCCGGTGAGGGACCGATTCGCTGAGCACTACCGAGAGGCAAGGGCGATGGTAGCGAAGGCTCCCTGGGGCTTCCACTATCGTACCCAGCATCGAGAATCTTTAAAGTCTTCCAACTTTCTGCCCTTCCACCAGGCAAAGATTCTCGGCAGGGAGGCTTCGCTACCATCAAGGAAACTGCTTGAAGCTATCGAGATAAGGAAGCGCAAACCAGCAGTCAATTGCGATGACGGCTGGCGCCTAATTGACTGATTGGATGTCACCGGATCGTCACTGGAATCGACACCCATCTCCTCGAACTACCACTGGACTTTACCACCTGACACAGCACATACACATACTTTGCACATACACCGCTGTCATATACATAGATCGCCTTTAGCATTCCCACACTTGAAAGTGTTCTTGTACGTGCTGTGATAGTCTTACTAGTCTTCTTTCTTCTGTTTAGGTCACCTTACAGGTGATGATTGTAAACTTTAGTGTTAGTGTTAGTAGCACATTAGAGCTTGCGGTAATGTAGGTTAACACATTGCACAAGCCACCACTTCACACGCACTCCAGCGGCTTCCAAAGAGCCCGCAGATCCCACTCTATTCATTGATGCATGTCAAGTAACACGTACATGCACGCTGTGGTGGCATGTAACATGCGTACGCCGGAACTCACCTGAACTCGCCAGCCAACCAGCCATATGCGGCTGCAGCACACATCGGAGCTTGAACCCGTAACGCATACACCATACTTCGCGCTGGCCGTATTGCTACTTCATATTTGCTTTGCTTGGGTAGTGAGAAGAACACCGGTTTGTTCCTTTCTCACCCACCCACCTCTTCCCATCTATGAATGATATTGATATCCTTGATTCAACACAGGTATCATAATTCATACAAGACGAAAATAAATAGGAGTGCTGGGCCAGCTATCTCCTCTCATCTGGCAATTATCACGGCCTTCGGCCATCACACTCATACTCCCACACTCCTGCCTCCTAACGGGCATTGCACTTCGTGCGTGGGCCGTCCACACTCCGTCCATTTCATGGGCGCCCATCTCATGGGCTGCACTTTGTGCGTGGACATACATACACACTATCATACAGGCCGTCCACACTCCGCCCAGTTCATGGGTGCCCATTCATGGGCTGCACCTCGTGTGCGTGGGCCGTCCACACTCCGTCCATTTCATGGGCGCCCATCTCATGGGCTGCACTTTGTGCGTGGACATACATACACACTATCATACAGGCCGTCCACACTCCGCCCAGTTCATGGGTGCCCATTTCATGGGCTGCACCTCGTGCGTGGACTATCCTACATGATTATCACATGCCAGATTCGGTTGCCCAGCACTCCATGAATCCTCCATATGATGTGTGCTCTCCACTGGTCTGCAATAGCGAGTGCATGCGTGTTAATGTTAGTTTTCTTGCCAAATTGTGTCTGTGTGTATGTGTGAGTTTTCTCATCTTTCGTTTTGTTTAGGTCACCTTA